>NC_137885.1:11777572-12174713 GCF_963924005.1 Protomyctophum bolini | reverse complement strand
AGAAAACATAGTATATCCTCCATGTAATGGGGGTTTACACTGTCCAGATCCATGCGCCACAGAATCCTGGACCATGATGCATCACTGTGGAAGTCTGTCTCAATGACACTTTTGTCTGCGTGCGTGTGCGTGTGTGTGTGCGTGCGTGCGTGTGTTTAGATGTAGCCGTTATTAGACCTACCTTCAACATTGGTTATTTGAAAGGTGTTGTGATACTTTTGATTCAATAATGTCCCCCATTTTTTGTGAAGTTAAAGCTCTATATATGCTATATACTGTGAAATTCTGATTATCATTGTAATCATTGTGATGTAATCATGTTAGTTAGAGGTGTCGTTGCATGTTGTTCTCACCAGAGGGCGCCCTACAATTGTACACTTATATTTAGAAACAGCTTCCTGTTCTGTGAACTTCCTTCCAGGTGATTTTCTTATGGTTGCTGAGAACAAGCTGTGAACAACCAAATGGTAAGAAAATCCACACAGAATAATAATTTATTGTTGCTTTCCATAATGCATAAGAGCTGATGAGCCATTATTGGAGTCCAGACTGCGAACCTGAAGCAAAGATAAATAAGTCATGTGTTTAGTGTTGTTGTGAAACCACTAATGCTAACACTGTCATAACTTTATTTTGTTTGAGGCCAGCACCATTCCACCAAGCTAGCTAGCTGCTAGCCTTGGTTACTGAGGCAGCAGCATTGTAAAATTCTGTTGATTCATTCTGCTAATTTTGTTGACATGAATTTGTGTGTGTCTAGACACTAATGGTTTGTTGGTGCGACCGTGGGTCGCATTTACTATGAAAACCTGCATCTCCCGTCTGTTAGTTATCACCCATGCCTCCATATATGGTCACATGACGTCTCCATATATGGTCATGCCTTGTGACATCACGTTCTATATATGGTCACACATCTGACCTGAAACCTCAAACCCTTGGATCTCCATATATGGAGCTGACCTGTTCTGACATTCCATATGTTGACCCTTCCCCACCCGTCCTTCTTGTTCTGACATTCCATATGTTGATCTGACCTCATCAAACCCTGTACACTCAAGACACGCTCCATATATGTCCAGTACAGAATTCATTCCATATGTTGATCTGACCACCCATGCCAAAGTGTCAGTGTTCGCCGAGCGTGCGTGTTGGCAAAGTGTATAGTGGTACAGAATAGTTCCACACACTGTATATAAAGCCGTTTTGTTGCAAGGAGTTGCATTGGTGTGACATGTCCTTAAAGCTGTTTAGTTGCAAGGAGTTGCATTGGTGTGACATGTCCTTAAAGCTGTTTTGTTTTAAGGAGTTGCATTGGTGTGACATGTCCTTAAAGCTGTTTTGTTGCAAGGAGTTGCATTGGTGTGACATGTCCTTAAAGCTGTTTAGTTGCAAGGAGTTGCATTGGTGTGACATGTCCTTAAAGCCGTTTTGTTGTAAGGAGTTGCATTGGTGTGACATGTCCTTAAAGCCGTTTTGTTGCAAGGAGTTGCATTGGTGTGACATGTCCTTAAAGCTGTTTAGTTGCAAGGAGTTGCATTGGTGTGACATGTCCTTAAAGCTGTTTAGTTGCAAGGAGTTGCATTGGTGTGACATGTCCTTAAAGCTGTTTTGTTGCAAGGAGTTGCATTGGTGTGACATGTCCTTAAAGCTGTTTTGTTGCAAGGAGTTGCATTGGTGTGACATGTCCTTAAAGCTGTTTTGTTGCAAGGAGTTGCATTGGTGTGTCCTTAAAGGGGCATTCCACTCAGAATGGGGGAACTTATTTATTATTTCCACATAACAGCTCTAAGGTATATTAATGACTTAGTAAAATGTTGAAAATGAGTGGTATTCAAGAAAATACACAAATACCTCAACATTGTACTTAAGTACAGCACTTAAGTAACTGTACTTAGTTACTTTACACCACTACCACACATACACGCACACGCACACAGAGAAGAACAGTGGATCTATGACGTCCCTAGCAGATTATGGAAACAAAGAACCAAGAACAGAATGAGCAGGAGCAAGCATGCATCTCGTATCATTATTGCACATGCAGTCAGTCAGTCAGTCAGTCAGCCCCTCCGATACAGTAGTGGACAGTCATCATGATGTCATGGTTATCGATATGCTCATGCAGATAAATGTTTTGTCACTGAGTCAGGCAGCTGATGTCATAAATCATAACACTATTTCTACTTTGTCTCTCCTCTTCCCATCGCGGAGGGCAACAGCTGTGGGGAATGATTCCTCTACTTATCACTGGCACGGTCACAGGGCACCGATCTAAGGCTAAGCGCCTCATGTGCTGTTATGTATACAGTATGCCTACATTAGACACAACAGCTCCAGAAAGCACAGAACAATAGGATTTCCATTTGCGATATGCTTTCCTCAGCAACACAACATGGCTTTTCCTCTTTCTGTCTGCCAAGCGTGTTATAACAGCGCTGCGTTGGTTTACAACTTCACAAATACTGTCACAAAGGGGTGAATTCCACGTGGTCTGTGAAGTGAATTTCCCAAACCGCAGCCTCGGTCGCAGACTAACCCATTTTGGGCCGGGAACCCCTGGTGTTTTAAGCATTATTGTTATGCTTTAGCTATTGAGAAATAGCAGATCTACAAGCTCATAGCGAGCTTGTAGATCTGCTATTTTTGAAAAATCATGAAAATGAGGCGCAAATCTTTGAATATATATTCTTTCAGAGCGAACATTTTTCACTCAAATCTTTGCTTCTGGGCGGTCGCTGGAACAACATGTTTTCAGATGGAGGTCGGTGGCCAATTACATATAATTTTTGGGATCCTTGACATGAAATATTGAGCACCTCTGACATAGAAACATAGGTATTTCAGAAAACTGTCAGAATTTAAAAGATTCTTAAAAAAAAAAAAATATGTCAGGCCTAAATGGGCTAATGACTCCTCCTTGGACAGACGGGGGAGCTTGTCGGACTGTTGAGAGGAGAATCCGACTGGTGACTCATGAATTTGCACTTTAACCACCCGAAACCCTACATACTTAAAACTCACTCAGTGCCACAGGAAGCGTTCATTTGGTTCCGTTTGGAATTATGATCACTGAATGGTCGTCTATTTTATTTGTGCTTTATATGACATGCCCAGATTATAGGGATGAAGGATGCTAGGGTTCATGTGGTTGAAACGTGCCTGCTCTCTCTCTCTCCCTCTCCCTCTCTCTCTCTCCCTCTCTCTCTCTCTCTCTCTCCATTGTGATTGATGCTTCTGCTGTTGTTGATGAGTCATGCATTGTTGTGGTCCTTTTTTTTACAACGCCAGGCGATGAAATGCTATTAAACTGTGTGTAAACTGTAAACTTTAAGGACTTCATTAACGAAAACATTCTCTCTTGAAAGTCTTAAAATCTGAAATTTTGTTCAATCTTCTTCTAACAACAATGTCTTAATGATTACGGGTAGTTAGTTAGTATAGGCCTTGACCCATTTAGACTGGAAGACGATTCTACAAATGTCTTTTAAATCTTAAATCCTGAAGTTTTCGGAAAAACACATGTTTCTATGTGTCAGTGGTTGTGTCATGTTCATGTCAAGGACCCCCAAGAATATATGTAATTGGCCGCCGACCCCATCCCCCCCCCCCCCCCCCCCCCCCCCCAGAAACAAGGATTGGTATTTTTGATTAATCTATCGTGGTTAAAATGGAGTTTTCTCGAGTGTCAGTTTTATCTTCACGGCTGTGCTCGCTGCAGTGTTGTGTTCCCCCATGATGGTTCACACCCCCATGCCCCCAAAATAAAAGGTTTTACATCACTTCTAACATCCTGCTCCAGCTCATGGTGCTCGCGTCATTCATCTGCTTCTTTGGGGTTTTTTTGTTTTCTTCTCCTTCAAATAGCCAATGTATTATATTAAAAAAAACTGTTCCTGCGAGGAACCCCCATCAGGGACCCCTGGGGGCCCCACTTTGAGATACCGCTGAGCTAAACCTATAATGTCCACAGCCCCCTCCTCACCCCTGCAATATAAAAGGGTGGGAGGAAAAGAAAGGCCTGCATGCGACCCAACAGGATTTGACTTCGTGCAAGTGTTTGCACTGATCTGTCCTCATAGGATCACTGCAGGGCTCCTGGTGTGCGCGGCTTTGATCGTCGGTGCGTTCCGCAGAGGTCAGAAAGGAGAGGAAGGGTCCCTCACGGATATCACACTGCATCTGGCGGTGCAGGGCCACGCACACACGGATATCACACTGCAAATTTTCAAGTTTTCAAATTATTGTACTGCAGTAGAAATATTTGACTGAGATGTAGAAGTATAAAAGTACTTGAAATTGGGAACCCCTGTCTGCCCCGGTAACAAGTTGTGCACATGCACACACTGGAGACACGCACAGGCCAACAGCAGGCACACCAAGGCCCGCCCCCGCTCGATCATGATTGGCGGAAGGCCCCTCTCTATCCTGATTGGATGAAGGCTGGGCCACCTATAGCCAAAAACGAAACATACGGGTTTTTTTTACCCCCAGGGGTAAACTAGGGACAGGGAAGAACTCCTTATATGGCAAGCACACTCTATAGTATATAGGATTATCACAACAAAACAAAAAATAGAAGTGATATTTGAATTAAATTAAATCGCTGAATACTAATAATAATCACTTTCCACCACTGAATGTGGACTATGCACAGGATGATAACTTCCCTTCTCAGGCTTCACACACCTGCAGCAAGGCTGGTGCACTTAACAATAATGAACTACTAATCAGTCATTCTCAACCTTTTACATCTCATGGGCTCCAAATGCATTTAGAGGCCATGTGCATGGGCCCTATATGTGATTTAGCATGGGCCCTATGTCACTGGGCCTATGTGCATGGGCCCTATGTCACTGGGCCTATGTGCATGGGCCCTATGTGACATTACGACGGCATCAAGGCCTGACAAAACACATTTTAGCCGACTAAATCAACTGTAGATTTAAGCGACTAAAATCCTATGGTATTTAGTCGACTAACACTAAGACTTTCCAGGTGACGAAGATGTGACTAAAACTAAATGCAAACTATTCAAGAGACTATACGACTAAAGTATAAAATCTAAATACACTGCTCTGAGAGTGTAAAAATTAGTTGGCTATATGCAACCATACTATATACATACCTGCCAACCCTCCTGCGTTTTGCAGGAGACTCCTTTTAATTTGGTCACTTCGCTGCTCCTGTGCCATGCATTTCTCCTGCTTTTCTCCTGCGTTTCTCCTGCTTTTCTCCTGCGTCATGCATTTCTCCTGCTTTTCTCCTGCGGTCTGCCTGAGTGGTCAACCTGCATGGTCTAACCTCTCTCTCATCAGTGAGAGAGAGAGGGAATGTTACTCGTTTAATTTCGCTTTATGTTTATATCTATTTATTGTATTTGTCTGTATAAACTCCAGTCCCACTTACAGTGTATACACAGACATACACTCATGTATAAATTGTAATTGAATGTATAAAGAGATAGTCACTTTTAACCCATTTAGACCTGAGGACGATTCTACAAATGCCTTCTTAATCTTGACAGTTTTCTGAAAAACCCATGTTTCTATGCCAGCCGTTTTCATGTCAAGGACCCCCAAAAATATGTGTCATAATATGGCCGCCGACCCCCATCTGAAAATATGTTGTTCCAGGAACCCCCCAGAAGCAAAGAGTTGAGTTAAAAATGTTCGCTCGGAAAGAATATATATTCCAAATTTGCGACACATTTTCAAGATTTTTCAAAAATAGCAGACCTACAAGCTCGTAGTGCGGCACTCGGTGCCGCGCTATGAGCTTGTAGATCTGCTATTTTTCAATAGCTAAAGTATTAAAACACCTGTCCAGAATGGGTTAAGTATAATTTGTGCGGTCAAATCCGAAGTTCTTATATTTGGTCCACCTCAAAGAAAACAAGTCAAGTTGGGACAAAAACCTTGGCCCTCTTGTCCCAAAACAACGTGAAGCCCCCTCCGTGGAGTAACCTCATGGTGAAGCTGGTCCTCGGCCCTGACCTCAATCTCCAAGGCCACGCAAAAAAAAAGCTCATTCAACTATCCTTCCACCACCTCAGAAATATCGTTAAAATCAAGCCCTTCTTATATATCCTATATATCCACCCCTGACCAAAGCACGCATTCATTTATTCACGTTACTACAACTCCCTGTACTCCTGTTTCACTCATGGATAATCAACTGACTGAGAGAAAACGCTATTGTTACTGCTACTGAATTACATTTTTGCTAGAAGTATAACGATACAGAGACACCTCCCTGACAATAATGCAGGGACAGCTTGTTTATTTTTGGACCACAACGCTTATATGAAACGATTTTAAGAGGACCCCATGTTATTCTCCATAGAGAAATTATACTTCCGTGAACCAGGGGATGAGCGAGTGATGTCAGGACTTTGGCACACTGGCTCTCAATCACCTTCAAAATGGACTTAATTATACTTTTAAGGCCATCTCTGGTCTGGCTCCATCTTAGACACTTCCGCCTTACGAAAGCCGCGTGTCCCACAGTGTACAATGCGGTCCCGCAGATAAAGGGCTCGTAGATATCTCAGCATCCAAGGTGAAAAGGAAAAGCGACCGCCGGACCTTTGCGTTGCAGAGTCCCTAGACTATCTGGAATGCCCTCCCTCATGGAGATCAGGCTCACAGAGTCCCTAGACTATCTGGAATGCCCTCCCTCATGGAGATCAGGCTCACAGAGTCCCTAGACTATCTGGAATGCCCTCCCTCATGGAGATCAGGCTCACAGAGTCCCTAGACTGTCTGGAATGCCCTCCCTCATGCAGATCAGGCTCACAGAGTCCCTAGACTCTCTGTAATGCCCTCCCTCATGGAGATCAGGCTCACAGAGTCCCTAGACTCTCTGTAATCCCCTCCCTCATGGAGATCAGGCTCACAGAGTCCCTAGACTCTGGAATGCCCTCCCTCATGGAGATCAGGCTCACAGAGTCCCTAGACTCTGGAATGCCCTCCCTCATGGAGATCAGGCTCACAGAGTCCCTAGACTCTGGAATGCCCTCCCTCATGGAGATCAGGCTCACAGAGTCCCTAGACTCTGGAATGCCCTCCCTCATGGAGATCAGGCCTAGACTCTCTGTAAGCTGCTTTTATCCCCTAAATGTTACACACATGTTAACACATTATATCTTATACAGCGTTTCTCCATAATGCTTGTTTATTCTATCCTCTGTATCATTTACTATTTATTTATTATTATAATAATTATAATTATTATTGTTATTGTTGTTATTATGTATATAGGCCTATACTGTACGTTTAGCTTTAATGGATCCTATACAATCAAACTCCCCAAATCCACCAGAATACATGCAAATGTATTCTACTTTCTACAATCTACTTTGTTACAAATTTTCAAAAAATATCCTTCTAACGGTCTGAGGTTGCCTGCAGGTTTATGCCCATAACAACACAGGGTCAATTTGGATGCTGGTCCAAGTGTCCATATTTGACCTCTGGTGCTGCTGGTCCCCAGACAGACCTATGGGTTGAGGGTCTCATGGGGACCAACAGATAATCATTAATGTATTGTAAATTGAATAAATACTTTATTCGCAGGCCCACAGTGAATATAGGCCTATATACAAGCTTCTGTCAAAACGAGGTCATCTTTCTTTGTGAAGTGTTTTTTGCTATATATTTTGCCTTTGCAGGCCCGTTCTCACCTCAACGAGAGCTAATGGGAATCCCAAATGATATCCTTAAACGAGTGTGTCCAAATGCAATGCAATGAACCCGTTCTGCTAATATGATATAACATCACTGTTCTTCATCTGATTGGAAGAGCAGCAATATCATTCTCGTTTTCGTATATAGCATGTGTTTAGCGCTCTCACTTATTATACCTGCTAAATCGGACCCGACCCCCCCTCTCTCTCTCTCTCTCCTCCCTTTAAACGGGGGAAGATTTCCAGTGTGTATTCTCCTTTTATTGCTGTCATTTGCATATAAATTAAATCCATATTGTGCCTGCGAGGCAGACTATGCTAAGTATGCAAACGATCCCTGGCCTTTCTTTGTTTTACAGATAAAAAAAGAGAGAGAGAGAGACTCTGCTTCTCTAAATGACAAAGTGGAGAAGAGGAAGAGGGGAAAAAAAGAGATTTCCTCTCGCTGTCTCATAATTGTATGAATTTTAAATACACTGTCATAGATCCTCTTCAGCATTCACAGCGGGGAATACAATTATTATTACAGACACTGGAGGGGGGGGGGTTTCTTTCTCAACGTTTTGCAAATGGAGGTTTGGGCATGTCTTCACACGTGTGGGCCAGATGGCCCCCAAACATATCCACTGCAGTTAACAATCTATATATTCGCCAGAAATTAGAATGATAGTGTGAGCATAATGTTCTGTTATTGAATCATTGTGAATGCCTGCATGGATTCAAATATCCATTCTATGCTACAGTCATCTCTGATCAAACTGTCGGGCGGCTGCAACCTCTTATCTCCATATATTCACATTGATTTATCACGGGATTTTTTTTTAGCTTATTTATTAATTTTTGCTATTGGCTATTTATTTATTTTTATCCAGAAATGGTCGTTTTTTGCAATATGAGGTTTCCACCCGACCGTCACTAAAAAATTAGGACCTATTAAATTTGCATTCCTGCATCCGTCACTCATTGGATGATGTGAAGGAATAGGCTGCTACACCCTTAACGCAGTTTTTCTGTTTGCTTTGCAATATATATATAGGCCTATATACTACTATAGGCTAATGATAATACAAATTGCATTGAAAGCAAAAACGTGTTATTGGGTAATCGCTTTATAATCTACTATTTTCTCTGCAGATTATCTGCCTGATTATTTTATTTTTATTTTTATGGCATGCAGGGCCATAATGTGTATTATTATTATTATGTAATAGGCTATACTTCTACGAAGACTCCAGAGTCCACAATTCAACAATCTTTTTCTTTTTTAGGTTACTTTTTCAATCGTCGAAAAGGCAATATTTCTGTCTTCGTGATTTCATTTACGCAAGGACACGCACACACACACACACGCGCGCGCGCCCACGCACGCCTGCATGGCCTCTGTCTAATGCAGAACAGATATTCCTGTATTATATATTTTCGAATCAAAGTGCTATATAAATCCATGCAGGTCATGTCGTTTCATCAGTGGGTTCAGTTCCCATCAGAAACATATAATGCTACAGCCTCGTTGTTGCATCCAGCACATGCACAATAGCCTCAGAAAGACAATGGTTTTAGATCAGCAAAGAGATAGGCCTACTAAACCAAACTAAAATATAAATACAGCTATAGTGACGTGTATACGTCACACTCACACAGTTGTTGAAATCAATTATTAATGCTTTGCAGTGCGCTTATTAAATATCTGCGCTATAGGCGTAATTGGACACACGGCCCGCACGACAACACGTGAAATAATTAAAAAGCCTAAACGCGTCCTCTGTAGACCAACTACAGGCTTGTTAACTGTTAATTAAATCCCCGTCTAGTTTCATATAAACGGAATGGAAGGAATGATATGAACACGGCGACTTGAAGCTTAATTTATGCAAAAAAAGAGAAAACAGATCTGCTTTTTGTTTTTTGCAAGGGACACCGTCTTTCACCATCTCTCCAAGTGATGCAACGCATGGTTAAAGAGCAGTCACTTTCATTCACAGTCACTCACAGCCCCACACACACACACACACACACCCGCACACACACTGCGCGGTCTCTATAATAAAAATAACTTAATAGACAATTATGCTGTGACAATATTAGGCTATATGCTGTCACACCCCAAATAAACCGACATGTTGGTAATGTCAAGTTATAATTGCTTTGTGGTCTAATAAAGGGAATAAATATTAGCCCTGCCCTGCAGCTCGTGATGTTCAATTGTGAGACGATATAACTTTGAGTTGAGGTTGAGTGAAATAGCAGCTGTTTAAGAGAGAGAGAGAGAGAGAACTATTCTGAATGGATACACCTGACCTCTGAAACAACAAACATGCGTGATAGGTATATAAATAGCCTATACAATGTTTATCGTCTATAAGGTTCTGCAACATCCCGTTGTATTTCATGGGAACACACAAGCCTATTGGCTGGAGGTGCATTTGCCGCGGAAAGTGTTAAGTGCTTTAATCTGCCGGTATAGTGTATATGGCTGCTGTAGACATCATTTTACAATTTGAAAATAATTCAAGTTGTGTTTTTGCTAATTTAATAACCGGAGTTACAATAATATAGATATAAATGAGGGCGCGCAAGTATATGATCACGTAGGAATAGGCTATAATGTCCCCAAAATATGCCTATATAAATTAATTCATATAGGCTATACTCTCGGGCACATACCATCCCGATGCCGTTCTTTACTGCACTGTTCCCTGCGCGCACGCACGCACACGCACTGTGCGGGTCCCGTGTCACGGAGTTCACAGCCTATAGGGGCCTATCAAACTTAAACCGAGGGTCACGTAAGGCCGAACGGACACCATATAGTGGACATAAATTAATCGTTTGGGGGCCAAAGGTGTCTCCTTCTTTAAAGCAAATGATAGAACTGTCGGCTAGAGAAACCCTGTATGTCCCCGCATGACTTTTCAGGAAATTGAAAAACTGTGATGGTTCTTATAGTTAGTTATACAAGCTACTTTTCATTGATTGAATTATAGTCTGAAAACTAAAATACACTATATAGTCGAAATGTTCACGTTCACGCAAAAGTAAATAAAAATACATAGGCTATAAATAAAATAAGCGAAGATCGGCTATATCTTTTTATATCCTACTTTTGTTCTCACAGTCACATAGTATAAAAGTATGACGAAGTAGGCTATAGGCCTATATAGGTCATTAAATTACTACCACCAAGTTGCACCAACATACAAATAAAATGAAATATGGTATTGCGAGTTTTCTGTCCGACAGCGACGATATGACACTGACTGCTGACTGGGTGTGTGCGAGAAACACCATCGCACCTACACAACAGCCTTGAGTTTATAGCCTCCGAGTCCTCTAGACTTGGTTGCGTGCAGTAAATAGCAGATAGCTTGTGTAGATCTGCTATTTACTGCGTATAAATGAGGCTCATGTCGTTTGTTTCGTGCATTGCTTGCAGGTTTCGTCGCTGAGGTGTTATACTATATATCATCGATATAGCCTGGCTGTATAACCCGCCTGAGTCGTTCGGGGGGCGAAAGGAAACGCTTGTAAAATGCCGAGAATAGATTAACGGGGACATTGTATCCATTCTGCTGAAACAAGCGGTGTCTGATTCGAGGGAGCTGAACAGGAGAGATATAGATATGGGCTAAAATATAAATTCAATCGAGTCTTTATAGTCTACCAACTGTGTGTGTGTGTGTGTGTGTGTGTGTGTGTGTGTGTGTGTGTGTGTGTGTGTGTGTGTGTGTGTGTGTGTGTGTGCGTGTTGTATCATGCATGTCGCCCATATCGAATCACGCAGGTCACGTTATATTTCAAATTATTATGTATGACTTAGATAGAATTTAGTAATGTGAATATTTCATAATATTATATTATTTTTTCAAGTCAAGTTCACGATGGGGTGCATGAATTGTTGGATTGTAGCCTATATTTTTAAGGATGTGAATTTCAGTAGGCCATTGTGCGGTTGTACTATATGCTATTTGTGTTTATATTAAAAACCACATTCATTTAAAGGATAAATAAAGCGATCATGAACATATAACAAAATCGCATATATATACACTTAATAAATGCAAATAAACCAATTGATTACAAGGCAACAGGAAACTATAAGTTAAGCCTAAATGTCACTCCTCCGACCGTTTAAAAAAAGAAGAAGCAATAAATAAATGTGCCGCAAGGTACTTATGTTGGGTTTTCTTCCTTACTTTTTATTTATTTCAGACCACATTATCGCTGAACATATGTTAAAATCTTTGGTTTGTTTGAGTTGCTGTTCAGTGAAGCAGTCTGGTGGGTGGGGGGTGGGGGGAGGGACAGACGCCACAAAAATACCCTAATCAGACACTTTACTAAAAACCATTGGGGGTCGACATTATTATAATATAAAGGGGAGGAAAACGATAAAATCTCCAGCAAGTATATAGGGACCGCATCAAGAGCCATATATATATAGCTTTAATTATAATCCCTTACCTGAAATTAAAATATGTACAACTTGATAACTCATAACTGTGTGTGTGGGCTATATAAACTTTTTTCCCCCTTTTAATAGTGTTCATTCATTCGT
The DNA here is from genome assembly GCF_963924005.1 of Protomyctophum bolini. Lineage (NCBI taxonomy): Eukaryota > Metazoa > Chordata > Actinopteri > Myctophiformes > Myctophidae > Protomyctophum > Protomyctophum bolini. Next base: position 12,162,471 of record NC_137885.1, on the reverse strand, counting down.
TTATATACGTCCATATTTAAATGTCCTTTTAAATAGCGTTCTTTTTTTCCTTCTCTCCGTTTTTCAGTCACACTCTTTTATCTTGCTTGCTTGTTTGTTTGTTAGAAGTCATTTTTTTTCTCTTCTTCACAAGCTCTCCAGTATTAGGAAGAGTCGCATGTCAGCCCTCGGTATATTGTTTTTCTTTCCTCCTTTTTGTTGGGTTGAAGGGGGGGGGGGGGGGGGGGGGGCATTTCCAAGTCTTTAAGCCCCGGCGATTCATTGTCTTACCGATTCATATACGGGAGAAAGAAAATAAGCAAACCTAGACGCGTTGTGAGCTTATAGATCTGCTATATATTCAGCTATATTTCTCCCCCCACGGCCCCCCCCCAATCAGTCGCTATCTTCTCCCGGCCCGCCGCCGCCATGACACCCTCCGCCGCCCCCCGGCTCGCCTCCTCCTCCTCCGTCCTGCACCGTGGTGGTCGAGTGGTTGTACAGTCCCTGCGCCATGAGCTGCAGCGCCAGGCCGTTCTTGTAGCCGGTGGCCTTCTTGATCTTGGCGCGCTTGTTCTGGAACCAGATCTTGATCTGCGACTCGTTGAGGCCCAGCTCCGTCGCCAGCGACTGCCGCCGCTGCTCGGTGATGTAGCGGTTGGCCGTGAACTCCGTCTTGAGCCGCTGCAGCTGCTCCGCCGTGAAGGCCGTGCGCGGCCGCTTGTCCTCGCCGCCGCCGCCGCCGCTGCCCTTGTCGCTTTTCTTCTTTTTCAGTTTTCGCGTCCGCGGCCCTGGTGTGCAGACAACAGTTGTGAAAAAACAAAAAGGGGGGAGACGTAAATGTCAGCGGATGGTGCATGAATAGTGATGCGGGGCGGGCACACGTGTACACACACACACACACACACACACCTGCATTGGCTGGATATTTTCCTAATTCGTCTCTAAAGTCTAAAACACACCTTTTTAACCATAATATGGAACAGATCCTTCGTGCGGACTGTCAAATAATGGGGACGTTTGGCCCTCACGTAACTAACACACACGCGCGCACACACACGCACACGGTTTTAAGTATAGCCCATGCTTCGCCCTACGGTGCCGGAAAATATCAGATGTACAAGCTCTCAATATGAGCTTGTATAGGACCTATCTCATTTTCGCGACGCGCGAAAAAACGAGACATAAGGCCTCATTCTCAGAGCCTATAATTCAACACTGAATAGTTCCCCCGGATGTCTTGTCACTGTAGTTTAAAAATGACCTGCAAAAGACCTCCAAATAACAATAAGGTATACGTATAGCTTATTGTTATTTGGAGGTCTATAGGCTTATAGGTTATTGAATGACTATAAGGTTTGTTGAAGCCAGAGGTAAAGGTCAACAAATATAGGCCAAACAATCGTTCAAATGTTAACTTTAATAAACTAAGGCCTCTGTATAAGTTCTGCTTCAATTTTACTACACTTCCGAAGTTCCGATCATTAAAAAACGACTATAGAGCAGTTGTTCTGTTATAAAATGCCATGTGGGGACCCCCATACAAGATTTGGGTTGTTAAGATTGTTTTTAAAAATATTCCAAAAATGACTAATAGTAGGTAATATTAATAATAATAATAATAATAGGCTAATAATAATAGCAGATCTACAAGCTCACATGGTCGCTTATGGCTTGCAAGTTTATAGGGTTAAAGTGGTAAAACTGATATAGACTTATAGGCTATACTGTATATACTATTAATTTCCCCCTCAAGGACCCCTTGGCGTCCCCGGACCCCACCTTGACAACCACTGAACTTAGATCCTTATATCTGCGTAACTTGATCATTATACGCATGTATATGCACCATCTATTGTTTACAAACATTGACCACGAAATGGAATAAATATTGCGCGAGTATTAGCCTATGAAGTAGGATGGAGTGTTTCTTTATTTTTTATTTTTTTTAAAGAAAAAAGCTGTTTAGGTTAAAGAACATACAAGAGCAGTGCATGCAACACCACACCATGCATGTCATTTGCCTACATTTTATGCACTCGCGAGTAGAATGCAACATTTATTTTAATAGAATACAAATACACACACATAGGCCTAAAAATATAAGACGGTGCATCACAAATCAAAACGCAGCCATAATATCGAGGTGTTGAGTTTTGCTTTTAATATTGCATTGTATTATAGCCTATCTTGGCATGCGTGCATGGTTTAAAGCAGGCTACTATTATATTATATCATTATTAGACGTTTTGCCACGAATTCCACTTACAAAATACATAACAATTTACCTAGGCATTAGGCCTATACTAAATATACGCGATTGCACACTATGTTGTGACACATGCATGAGCCAACCAGGTCATATTTCTATATACGTTGAATTTCAATGAATGACGAGCAAAATCTCAGAGCACTGTCTCAGAACGTCTCTGGGTCATTATTAAAAACTGACCAGTTGAACTCAATATGAGATGCAAGTGGGATTGTTTGTTTGTTTCAATTCTCCCAGCCATGATAGCTCAATCCATCAGTCAATCAATCAAACGTTTATCGATCAATAGAGCTTTTCTGGAACTATAAGGGGAAATGCGGGTCAAGTTCACGGCTGTCAACTGAAACGCTTTTTTTTCCAAATGGCCTTATAGTCGTCCCAATACGGCGAGGAGGACAGACAATTAACATAAGATTAGAACACAATGTAAATGTTGACTTCAAACGACTGCTGCCATATTGTCAATGGTGTTGTATTGTACAGCACTATAGCCTAATATTCGAGGCTGAATTGTAATTTGAGATTATGTTAAGAAAAAAGGAGGAAAAAAAGCTATTTTAGCCTATAAGCGATGTTTTATAGACTTTCGTTTGATATCAATAATCACATGCCTCGCAGTCTTTCAAACGAATTAAGTTATATCAAAGATATTATAGGCCTAATCAAATGGGGGCTTTTCAATTAAATGTTATTTTGTTGTCTTATAAAAAGCCCTTATTAAAAATGAAAGTAGAAACTCTAACATTCACGAATGAAGACCATTACATAATTGTGTCTGCAAAATATCACAATATATATAGTTCCTAGAATAAATGCTGCTTTAAGACCGTGTGTGTGTGTGTGTGTGTGTGTGTGTGTGTGTGTGTGTGTGTGTGTGTGTGTGTGTGTGTGTGTGTGTGTGTGTGAGAATAATTGGGGAGGCTAGTACAGGCTAAAGATTTTTATTTTATTTTGTATATAGATAAAGTGCATGGTTCCTTTGACGGGTTTCCAAACGGGCCCTTATACGGGTCTGTATAAGTGTATATGCGTTAATTTAGTTCCATTTGTATAATAGGATATATGGGGTGACGTCCTTAAAAAATGAAACAAGTTTGAGATCCACTGTTCTATAATCATAGGCTATACTAATCATTGTTGTTTAGAGTTCAGGGAGTTCAACAATAATCCCATAAATTAGTAGTTATGGAGCAGCAAACGCGTCTCATGCCGCAACATGTTAATGTGTGGTCCCGGACTCCTGGAGTGGAACTATAGTGTTATAGTGCCTCGCCAGATGAGTCTAGTTTGTGTTGTATGACACAATAACTCGTGTGTATATCTCAAAGTGGATTCCAGCCACTAACAGGAACGAAATGGGTCCAATTGGTTCCATTGTGTATACTGTCAAAGTTAAGGGGAGACATTAAAATTACAAAGTTTAAGTCTTCAAGCTATCTATCGCCTACAAGCCCGACGACAACGCCTTGTGGTGAATTTGAAACGATATAGATCGGCAAATAAATAAAATAATTTTACGCACATCTTTATAAAGGCTTGTAAACGAAACGTGTACGAAAATGTAGGATATAATGGAACTATAATGTCAGCGCCTTACCAGATGAGGGCCTGTCCGAGTAGCGCGTACAATAAACCCACGCGGGCCACAGCATATTCGGCTGGCTCTCCTTAGTATTCGCCGGCGGCGGCGAGGACCCTCCGTTGCCGCCGCCGCTCATAACCATAATCGCCGACGGGCTGTCCGCGTATCTGCTAGTCCCATTAATGGTGCCCGACGACACAGTCTCTCCCTGCTGCTTCCCCGAGCTCTGCTGCTTGGAGGACGGCGACGAAGACGACGACGAGGACGACGAACTCGACGACGAGTTGGTGCTGTCGCTGCTGCAGTTGGAGTCCAGACAGAGGCTGCTCCCGTGCGACGGCCGCGACTGCAGGATCAGCGGGTTGACGTTCTCTCGCCCCGTCAGTCCCGCGTGTCCCTGGAGGCGCTCCGCGCGGCAGCCCTCCTTCCTGCAGCCGAAGTCCGGACGAAGGATGTTGTCGATGAAGAAGTTGGTGGTCCTGTTGTTGTTGTTGTTGTTGTTGTTGTTGTTGTGGCTCTGCTGCTGGGCCGCGCCACCGCGGTGCGGCAGAATCATCGAGGACGGGAGGTTCGGCGACAGGGACATGGTGGTGTTGCTATCCTCCTCGGCGCTGCTGCTGCTGGAGTCACGGCTGTTCTGGTGGTGGTGGTCCTTATTCTGTTCGACTTCTTCCATAACTGTCTGGAGGGGACGCGACGACACGCCACAACCCTCCCACGATTAGTAGGCCTATTATCTTTCTTCCCCGGCAGCAGGAGATATACGCCGATCTCCTCCGCCCGAAAAAAGACTTTTCCTCCACTTGTTGATGGGATGGGATCTCCCCCCCCGCACCGCACCCACCGACCGTCCCGTTATCCAAATGAGATTGACGGCATGTATACAAAGAAACGAGCCCCCCGAGCCTCTTCGCTGGGACTTAAAACAAAAGGTGGCGACAGGTTATAGCTGCTGCGTTTAGTTCGCAATAATTATCATCTACACACCCCGACGACGACATGTTTTGTCTTCCAGAAGAAGAAGAAGAAGAAGAAGCCATCCGGCCGTCATTGTAGCCCTGCCTTCAACACGAGCGTCTCCACATTACGCACACACACACACACACGGGGTCTCCACGACGCACGACACGGGACGCGCTGTGTGTGCAGCTGTATAGCCAATGTGCGCGCGGCGCGATGTTTCCCTAAACTCTCCTAGAAGCCGTTGTCATCCTCACTGTGGGCTGTTTTCTTTTTCTCTCTCTCTCACTCTCTCTCTCTCTCTCTCTCTCTCTCCTTTACAACCCCGACCGGAAGCACGTGTGCGCGTAACACACGTGCCAGGCGCCCAATCAGAAGTGGAGATCGCCCCTGTCACGGGTGAGGATATCCAATCATGGGTCATGATTCTCGGTGCACGGAACGCACGGCGGATGATGCGCACTGATCCCCCCCCCCCCCCCCCCCCCCGCATCCACTATACTACCCCTTGTCAACCCCAACCTCCCCAAAACCCAAAAGCTCAGACGCGCACGCACACACACACACACACACACACACACACACACACGTACAGGGATCGAAAATAAACACATTGTGTGATTTATTAAATCAAATTACAATTCAGGAGTAGCTTAATCATTTTCCCCATAGATTAGGCTATACAGATTTATTTTCATGCTGAAAGGTGGAAATTGAGGACACTTTTTGAAATATAATATATTAGTCCATTTTAGCCTGCCCATCCCCATATATAACTTTCCATATACATCGCTTCGCCAAAATAGCCGAGCCACAAGCTCATGCACAACTTGTGTGTGAGTGACCTGCTGGTCATGCTGTGAGTTGGAGATCTGCTATTTTTGTTTTTGCTAATGTCGATCCCAATCCCCAGAATATATGGATAAGGTTCAAGTGGTTAAGCATAATTCAGACATCTGTCAAAGCCTTGACTCATCATAGTATTAAAATACCCCGCTGCCTCTGCTCTGGGCGCCCGTTATTTGTCAACAGGATATCAAGGAACACGGAGCAGGGAACTTAGATGGCTTGGATGGCTTGGTCCAAGCTTGTGCAATAATATAAAGGCACAGGGACTATAGAGATGTGCCTTTTATACACGGCTGGACTTTTTAAGGTAGGCCGAAGAGCAAAAGCATGACATGCATGTGATTAAATAGTGCCCTTATAGCCTTATATAGCTTCTCGCAAAACCGCATAATTGTCCTATAGAAAAAGTCAAACTTCTCGACAACGCTTCAGTTTTTACACATACAGTATGTGCACACCTGACACCAATCTCTTATTAGGCCTTCGTATCATAGTTTAATACCGATTTGGGAATTGGGATCGCACTGTGTGTCCTATACGATGTGAGCATAGTCTAAAAGTAAAAGAACACTTTGCATTAATGAAAGAAAGAAAGTTTACAGACACCTCCAATCGGCATATAAAACAGTGAGATCGTGCATGTTTGGACTATAATTCATTTGAGGCTGATGTGTTTCATCAGGGACGTATTAATTTCCCATATAGGCTAATTGCAATTAGCCGTTACGCGTGTTATTAACAACAGATATCATTCAAAGCCTAGATAATAACGTGCTTTGTCTGTTTTTTTAATTCCCATTTCTTTTGTTAGACCCTGGGAAAATGAGAATGCGATTGACCTTACTACTCTAATTGGCCATTAAAACAATTACAATATTAATAATAAAACCTCCGGGTAAAAAAAAAATATATATATATATATATATATATACATACACACACACACTACAAACGTGTTGATATTTAACAAGCGCATTGAAATCTTTATCCCACAGCCATTTGGAGAGAGAAAGAAGGGAGAGAGAGGGAGTAGCTACTTAATTAAATTCCAATTAGGACAGCATCAATATGCTATTTAGCCCAAGTCGCCATTGTGGCGCTGCACGCACGGCGCTTTTCACGCGGTAAATGAGCACTCCAGTTCTTGTTCTTATCTCGCGCGGTGCAAAGAGACGCCTTGAAGAGAAGAGGGGGCCACGCGAAAGATAATTTATGGCTTTTAATTACCCTTCATTCCGCCCGGTCGGCCCGGCGTTCATCACGACGGGCAGAGAGAGAGAGAGAGAGAGAGAGAGAGAGAGGGATACACAGGCCCAGTCAGGAGCGGTGTCAGTGCGCGCTGGCAGGCCGCTTAATCACGAGCGAGGCATGAGTGGCCGCGGTGTGTGTGAGGGTGTTTTGTACTTTGGTTGCACGCCGGTGTCGTGTGTGTGTGTGTGTGGGGGGGGGGGGGGGGACACCCGATCTACAAGCTTCGCGACGCGTCGCCCTGCAGCCCCAGTGCATACGCGGCCGGCGACACCGACAGGCGATCGAGTTATAAATCCGCCAGGGTTTTTTTTTTTACACGTAATTTCCAAGGTGCTGATAAAGCTCGTTGAATAATAGCGAGGGGCCTCCGGAGACACCATTTACAGAAATGGCTTTATTGACGTGCGGGCTTAACGTCTGTGATTCATTTCGCCTCTCACGGTATATTGGGACCCGGATTTGTTGCCGTAATAGGATGATAAATGCACTGACGGATCGCAGACCCTTTTTTTTTTTATTGAGTAGCCTATATTATATTGAGAGCGTGATGATGCAGGGGCCAGGGGGGGCCCCGGTTTTTCAATGAGGGGCGCGCTCACCCGGACCCGCGCAAACACACACACACACACACACACACACACACACACACATACTCAAAGAACCGATGCTTTCCGTTTGAAGCCATGACAATGAATGTCACGTGTACGTGCTTTCTTTGCTGTATTATACAGCAGAGAAAGCACAAAAACATATACAGGCTGTATATGTTTTTGCCAATATACGAAAAATATCAGTAAAGTTTCCATTAGCCCGCATGTGTGTTGCCTTGTGCTCAGATTTGGTAAAAGATTATAGTTTCCCATATACGCAACAAAATGTTCAGGAGGCCACCTCACACTAATCCTATATAACTATCTTAAATGGCTTTTAAGTGATTAAGTCAAGCAATTTTGAACTAAGTTTGAACTTAGTGTGAGGTGGTGCAACTGGCTCCAGAGCAATATGCATGATGCAGCACTCCTTTATGCAACATTTTGTTAATATTAATAGTTTTTGCTCTTCGTAGAATGTTACGCTGCATGCCAGTTTTAATGCGCGGCATATCCTTCTCCCCGATGTGAGATATTGTAGGCCTACATATATAAACTTTACATCTCTATTGGCCAAATATGTTGGCCGTGGATCATGGCCTAATTACAGGCCAAGAATAGCCTGCGTTGAGAGACCAGCACCGTAAACATAAAGTTGTTGGCTGTGCCATACACTCGCTGGGAATGTCTTCATGGGAAGACGAAAATGTGAAACTTTCTCCAAAATGTCATAACACAAAATGACGCTATATGATTTGGATTTGAAAAATATTTCCATATCACCATGCCAGCCAGGCAAGTTCACACCAAATATGAATAGCAGATATAACGAGTTGTGAGCGTTCTTTTTCTTATTTTCTTTTTTTACTGGGGAGAACCAGCGCATTGGTTATACTGTGATGTGATCCGTAAAACATGCGATCTGCAAAAGAGACCTATATAGCCTATTCCAGAAACTCATGAAAGTGACGAATTGGACCTTCCCGTCTCTATATTCAATCAAATCGACTCTTAGGGCACGCATGCCTGGCTGTGAGTTGTAGGCTACCATGCTTAGATTAAACGCTGCATGCCTATAGCCTATAGGCCTTTCATTTGTTTGAGGTCGACGAATGCATATTTTCAAGTTCCCGTGTGAGTTATAAGGCATATAGGCCTATTTGGAGAGCGTCAAGAAATCGCAAAAACTCTGAAAGGATTTTATATTTATTTATTGTCAAAACGAAATGGATTAATGGAGGTATATAAAGAGTCACACATTAACACAAACAGTCAGCTATACACAATGCCTAAGAAACCTTTCAATTGTATTGAACAACAGGCTGCAAAGGGTTAATTTTGAGTTATGGGATGGAAAATAAGTCTCAAAACGTTAGCCTATATGAAACAAATCACACCCGTGTGAAGTGAGGGGCGCTCTTCATCATCGTACATCATCTCATTCTGGCCAATCAGATTTTGCGTCCTCACTAAATATAGGCATATAGCTGCTTAAAGTGTACAGGTTGTTTCATTTCTGCATGTGTAGTAACCTATCATAAAACCTTGAATAAAAATAAATAATAGAGCTATAGGATCTATGACCTATAGCTATTGACATTTCGGTGGTGTCGGAGTGTGTCGTTTGCATTTAGCCTAAATGCAGCTGCAGTTATTCAATAATTATGTCTGCCATTTACTGAATTTAGTTTAAAAGATATAGCTTCATGTGGAAACCAGGCCTCTCCGTGTTGGACAACCATTAAATAATAAAGACAAATGAACTGTAGACTGTCTCTCCAGTGTCCTGTGCTACATTGGTCTGACACCCAGTGGCGGAAATATGCCTACAATTGGCTGTGATAGCTACTGTATATGCATGTGAAGATACAGATTGTGGTCAAATAAATTATTTTGTGTGTTTTTCCCATAGACTGTACGGTGGAGGTTTGGTCATTCAGAAGGTAAAACAAATTTTGGCATTTCAAGTTGCCGCTGCCCGGAAACCATGTTTCATTTCCAGCAATATAGCAATTGCTACTGCATCTCCAGATTGTTCTCTTGACTCTTGTAGTTGTTATTCAAATATCAGCTGTTTTAATGTCACTTGCTGCTGTTCTGTGAACGCGTTAAAGTAACTTAAATTAGATTTGCATACAGTCTAGAGACATTCAATCTTGCAATAGGCCTACATTTGAAAGATAATTTGGACATTATAGGCCTAAAGTGATGAATAAAAATGGCTCTTGGGCGACATCTTGTGGCTTGTGTTTGTAATAGGCCGTTCACGACACAATGATCGATGGCAATGGAGGACGAAATCATGTTTTCTTTTGCTTTTCTTTTTTAATATCCAACCCAAATAATATTCATGTTATAGAAAGGAAAGGGCTCATCTTGACACATCCTTATCTGATCATTGTTTATTCGATCCTAATTTTAGTTCACTCTGAAGTCTCTGATCACATGTTCTTCGTTTTGATTAAGCTTGTGTAGCCTATACCAGCTGTTACTGATTAAGACAGAGTAGTTCAGTTTCTAGTTTAAAAAGCAGGTGGCTTGCGGCGCACATCCAGTTCTTTACTGGTGCTGGACAAAAGGTAGATACATACAGATAATTAGAAGTACACTCCAACAGTGTTTCGTTTAGTTTAATTCAGGACACGACATTTCGGCCGTGGCGTGAACGGACTTCATCAGGTCAGTGATAGTGGTTCAGCTTCTACCATTGTTTTACCAGATTAATGATTAGTGATGGCTGTGATGCTCATTCAAACTATAATGGAACAGCTGATCTGATCCTATCGGTAACTGGTCCTAATTCAGCTAAAAAATACTCCACTTGTCCACTAGGTGCCAGCAGAGTGAAGCCAGTTAAGTTTTAAAGACTGCCTTTCTAGAGAAAGAAAGAAAGGTAATGAAGTCACTGGAGTGAAATAGAAAGAAAGAGAAAATATCTGTATATGGGGTGAAATATTGCAGCCTATGTGGGACTTGTTTGGCAAATGAAGCTACCTACTAACACTCCATAATCCCCAGGCTCAAGTCAAAAGAGAAAGCATGACAACAGACACCCATGGAAGAAATACTAGACTAAATATCAGTAGGCAAGTTGCCAAGTTGTCTGAGACAGTCTGATATGAAGTTCCTAATGTGGGACACGGAGTTTTTGTTAAAGGACCTTACCATCATTTTGTGATTTTCAATATTTTAAATACCAATGATCCCAATAACTCAGATGGATCCATTTGGTTAAATTTGTACACTTTTTTTTATGTTTTCGGAAAGTCCAAGAGGTTGGCATCACCGTGGTCCCCGGGTCGGTGGACCCCAGATGGACGCCAGGTGGACCCGGCATGACCAGACCTGAGTGAGTCGGAGGTTGGCGTGGCGTTGGAGAAGGTCAGTGACGTAGCGGGGACTCCGGGGAGACTAGACTTGTTGTTGAAGGCCTTGTAGGACAGGTGGTCATCAGTATTTAGAAATCTGTTCTGTGTTTGACTGGGAGCCAGTGAAGGGTCATGGGGGTGGGGGTGGTGTCCAGTGTCCACCCACTGGGGGTGATGGTCTTTGGATGAAGTTAATTGTCTCCACCAGGCCAAAGGCCTAAATGTGTTTTAATCGTTTTAGTGTGCAAATAATCCGTTTTTCAATGGATTCAGTTTACTCTAGACTGAGATTACTCTTATTTTGAAGAGATCGTCCACCGGAAGTATTATATTCGCTATAGATTTGCCAAAAAAAAAACACTGGCGAGGCTAAGCAGCCTATAGGTGCCCGGACCTCGATCTAGGCCAGCCCGGGCCATATACTGAGTTACTTTAGAACTTTCGAGGTGCATGGCACCGTAAAAAGAAGGCAAAGAAGTTTGTCCAAATGTCCAACTCCAAAGTGTGCCCGTTGTGGAAGAACCCTTATTATAGTACCTTTATGATATCCATGTGAAAATTATATCTTGCATTAAAAAACAATCTTGTCTTTTAATGCACTGTTTCTCTCCGAAGAGACCTTGAGCAATCAAAGAGCTCCTGTTCTCTTGTTTATCTATGTTGGAAAGGGACTATTTATGTCTCCAGAGAAATGTTCTGTTAAAACCTTTTAATCAACTAAATGTCCTCACAATCAAGGTTATGATTATACACTTGTATTTCGATGATCTTCACAGCATTACATGATTACAGTCAGCTCTATCAGTAAGTATATGCAGTTATACCATACAAATCTTTATTTATTAACATGTATAGCAATACATACAGTTATAGAAGTATTTCTGTCATATTATATTACAGTTCTTAATGAGCCATTAACTTTGTTCTGGCCTAATCTAATAGCAGAAAAAGTCCTATAGCACTACAAAATGACGTCGGACTTAAATACTGAATAGGCTGATAGAATACCAAACAACTCGCCTCTTTACCAACTCGCCCCGGGCGTACAGCCGGCGGAACTGCGCGGCCTGGTATTCCTAAAGTAAACTATGCTTAAACGGTTAAACCTAACCTTATTCCTAACCTTAACCTCACTAAAACTATGCCTAAACCTAACCCTATATACCTAAACTTAACCCCAGTAAAAATTATGCCTAACCCTTTTTTATAACCATATTCTCAGTAAAACAAAATAAAGAATACCCCAAACGGCAGAAAATACTGATGGTTTAGGGGCGACCGTACCTGATACCGTCTGATCAAAACTGTAACACACATCTTTGTGGATATTAAGGCCAGTTTGTTCTATACTCATCGTTTGTTGTCTCTGCTAAACGTGTCACGCAGCACAAAGTACTAGATTGCTACTTTTTTTAAGCATTATTTTGGGTCCCTGGTGACTGACGTGAGATGAACTGGCAGTCTGCCACCCATGCAGACATTGTTTACTCAGTTTAGGGCACACATCATGTGATTAAACTGATGTACTTTCCTCACCTTGTACTAAACGGAGCAGCTGCTGTCGAGCTAGGCAAAGCAATTGTTGAAGGATGTAAACAACACATTATAATTATGGAGTTACGTAATCCACCACAATCCTTCCTTTTCCCATGAGCCCCTCTCGAGCATTGATATGCCGGCCAGGTAGACACAACTGAGACTTTTGCATTCTGAATCTGAATGGAGATTAGTATTCAGTGAGTCTCTCTCTCTCTCTCTCTCTCGCTCTCTCTTTTCTTTGTAAGACAAAGATAAGTGCAGTTTAAAGTTTTAGCTTAAAGCCTCGACGTGACTAAGTGAACGACATAGTATAAATGAGCCATTACTCTCACCCTCACCCTCACCCTCACCCTCTCTCTCTCTCTCTCTCTCTGCCTCTGCCTCTCTTTCTTTCTCTCTCTCTCTCTCTCTCTCTCTCTCTCTCTCTCTCTCTCTCTCTGCCTCACCCTCTCTCTCTCTCTCTCTGCTCCAGGGTCTCTCCAGTAATAATGGATGAAGGGTTCTTCTGCCTCATCCATAAATCAACGAGGATCTGAGGTCAGGGAGGGGTGATCTCTGACACACACACACACACACACACACACACACACACACACACACACGTGCGCACGCACATGCATGCACGCACACACCTATCATTTAATAATGGAAGGGTTATTAAATGCAGATAAATAATTGATCTGTCTTTTTTAATGTCTTCAGATGCCTAATGAGAGGTAGGCGAGTGATGACTCTTAGTCCTCATTAACTCCTGCTGAGAAGTGCAGGTGTGGAGGTCTACTGAACGCCTGGGGTTCACCATCACCTAGCACCAAGGTAATTATATATATATCCCTTCTTCTTTTTCATTCGTTTTGACTTTTTTTGGTAGTGTTTTGTTTCTCCAAAGGCTTAGTTGTAGTTTGGTTTTGTATTAGTTTCAGTGTTAGTTTCAGACTTACGCATTCTAACTGGTTCCATTTGTACAATCTCAGAGATAAACTAGAAGAAGTGCCCCTCAGGCCTCAGGGCACAGGTCTCCACCAGGCCAGGTCAGGTTGTGGCCTCCTGGTGGCGCTATAATAGGCCAATGTGAAAACGGGTGCCATTGCCATGCCTTTGATGGCAATTGGATGATCTGATCATTTTGTTCCAAAAATGTGTTTTGCAAAAATCCACCTGTTGGTGGCGCTAGAACAGGCCAATGTGGGGTGAGATATATTCCTATCTCCAAGGGTGAGATATATTCCTCAGCCTAGTAAGGAAAGTGCGTGAAAGATTTCACGAATATGAAATATCGGACAGATCCGTCTTGAACACATGACTATAGAGATTTTGTGGAGTAATATTTTTTTTTTAAAGTCTTCGTGCAAAGTTTGGCATCGACCGGGTTAAGTACAGTACTTGAGTAAATGTACTTAGTTACTGGACACTAGGGGCTCATGTGGTGAAGATGGCAGGATGGTTGTCTGGAGGAGACTGATTGACAGAACCTCCAGGGTCCTGTCCACGGATAACATCTGCTGCCCGGCCCCTCCAGTCTCACCTTGTCCGACACACACCAGAGCATTTAAAAGTCACGCCAGTGGATGTGAATTATTTGGTGCACGACGTTGAACTGCGGATAATGCTGTACGTACAAAATGGAGGAGCGAGAGTTTTCAGGCCAACCTGTGAAGTCTATATGCATTATGCACTTCATGCTATCCACTTCTACAATATGTGTTAAACATCTTCAGTCATTAGCCAGCACTGTACTGTGTAGGTGACAGGTGTTAGCGATTTTAGTATTTGCACAAGCAACCATGTGTTATGGCCATGGCCTGTGTGTGCATGTGTGTGCTTTTGTGCATGGGCGGATGTCTGTCCATTTGTACATTTGACATTTTATATAACTGTAACCGAATGTTCATTTAATTCCATTTGCACTCACAGAATTGCGTGTGTGTGTGTGTGTGTGTGTGTGTGTGTGTGTGTGTGTGTGTGTGTGTGTGTGTGTGTGTGTGTGTGTGTGTGTGTGTGTGTGTGTGTGTGTGTGTGTGTGTGTGTGTGTGTGTGTGTGTGTGTGTGTGTGTGTGTGCGTGTGTGTGTGGCGCTGTGGCACGAAGGGTCCTCATCTGCGATGCTGCCTGGGGTCCCACTAACCTTTCAGGCAACTCTCACAGGATCACTATTCTATTCTCATCTCAGACACACACACACACACACACACCATGTCAGTGATGTCACTGTCACCAGTGGAGGGGCCAGGCCTTAAAGACTCCATCTCCATGTTCAGTTTAGTTGTCATTTACAACTCATGTAGAAGTTTAACTTTCACTACTGATTTGAAGGTCTATAGAACCATTTTGGTTCGAGTGGCAACCACCCAGATAAAAGAATTAGCCCTACCAAAATATGTTAACTGTTGTAACTTTTGATTGAATTATCCAATCTGAACACATGACTTATGTATGGATTCCAGGGGAGATTCCAGGGGAGACCAGGGGAGGGGAAGCAGAAGCGTTTGATTTCTCTAAAACTGAAGATGGCACAATTGTAACGATTACCCGTCAGATACAAGGAATGAGGAATGATGACCAGTGTCAGAGAGAGAGAGAAAGGCACGCACGCACGCAGACACACACACACACACACACACACACACACACACACACACACACACACACACACACACACACACACACACACACACACACACACACACACACACCACGCAATCTGTTACTAATAACGTGTGTGTGTGTGTGTGTGTGTGTGTGTGTGTGTGTGTGTGTGTGTGTGGGGGGAGACCTTTCCTCACCTCCTCTCATCTATCAGAGTGTCTGACTGCTCAGTCAGACAAAACCCTTCAGGGTTGATTTATACTTGGGTTCACGTCGGTGTCACTCACCCAAAACAGCCGATCGACAAGTCCACAACACGTCGCGCTGTGACGCGGCGTGGGCTTGTAGATTGGCTGTTTTGGCCGCACGACACTGGCGCGCGACCAAGTATAAATCACCCGTTAACTCTCATCCATACTGGCAGGGGGTTTAAATCACACCATCTATCCTGGTCTCTCTCTGTGTGTGTGTGTGTGTGTGTGTGTGTGTGTGTGTGTGTGTGTGTGTGTGTGTGCGTGTGCCCGGGCGTGCGCCAAGTGTGCACATATGTATGTATTATGCTATGATTTTACCATGCGTGCATTTGAGTGTGAAGTTTGCACGTGTGTAAGCATTAATGTGTATGCAGCAGTATACACGCATGTACTAAAGTGTTTGTGTCCGTGGTGCGTGCGTGCGTGCGTGCGTGCGTGCGTGCGTGCGTGCGTGCGTGCGTGCGTGTGTGCGTGCGTGCGGCCATCCATCTGTCTAGCAGCCAATGACACGCAGTATTGTTGATGTCTCTTTGGTGTCAGCGGCGTCACTTTTCATCCTAAATGTGTCTGCTTCCAGGAGGCTGTTCCAGGCAATCACACCGACATCCCTCCTCACTGCTTCTAAAGTTACAACCCACAAGTTGTCCTATATGCCAGTATGTCTCCATCCAGAGAGACAGAGTATTAGCAACAATGTTCCAAACTACATTAAAACTAAGGGTGCATCCAATCAACATATCGTTGTATTCATCTTGAGCTTTTCTGAGCCTGCATGCCGACTTCTGTTCTTTTGTTTTTTTAACTTGAATCCAGAAAAGTAACAGCGTCGACTTAAATATTTGCATTGCTTCTGCTTATTGTGAAAAACACATTTGAATTGTATTCAACAAGTAGGCACATGTTTTAACCTTGAAGGTAGCAGGAAGCAGCATAGTAGTATAGTAATACTACTTTGCCCTGTACACATTGAAGGAAGCAGCATAGTAGTATAGTAATACTACTTTGCCCTGTACACATTGCAGAAATGTACTTGGTTGAATACCTCTGAGGTTTATCTCATTTTTCTTTTCTTATAGGCAAAATGACATTGCTCGGGGGCATGTTTATATTGTTAGATATCAGTGTTATGCAAATACATAGCCATAAAGCCGTCTGTCTCGGAAATGTGAAGGACGCGAGCGCCCGTGTGTGGGGGTGGCGAGGTCTCTTACCTTTTTAATTTAGACAACAACAAAATAAACCAACAGCTTAAGCTTATTTAACCAGCCGTGCAAATGTTTGTTCCCCGTGATTGCCTTTTAATTTGACAGCTGCTGGGTGTAAACAGCTGTTTGCCGTCCAGGTACTTGTATATTCAAATGGAATACAAGACAACACAGCCATCATGTTAATGAGGTCTTAAGGGTGCACTTCACTTTGGACAAGGACTGTCCTAAACCCACAGCACAGGACCGTCCTATACCCACAGCACAGGACCGTCCTATACCCACAGCACAGGACTGTCCTATACCCACAGCACAGGACCGTCCTATACCCACAGCACAGGACTGTCCTATACCCACAGCACAGGACTGTCCTATACCCACAGCACAGGACTGTCCTATACCCACAGCACAGGACTGTCTTATACCCACAGCACAGGACTGTCCTATACCCACAGCACAGGACCGTCCTATACCCACAGCACAGGACCGTCCTATACCCACAGCACAGGACTGTCCTATACCCACAGCACAGGACTGTCCTATACCCACAGGACAGGACTGTCCTAAACCCACAGCACAGGACCATCCTATACCCTATACCCACAGCACAGGACCGTCCTATACCCACAGCACAGGACCGTCCTATACCCACAGCACAGGACTGTCCTATACCCACAGCACAGGACTGTCCTATACCCACAGCACAGGACTGTCCTATACCCACAGCACAGGACCGTCCTATACCCACAGCACAGGACTGTCCTATACCCACAGGACCGTCCTATACCCACAGCACAGGACTGTCCTATACCCACAGCACAGGACCGTCCTATACCCACAGCACAGGACCGTCCTATACCCACAGCCCACATATACCTGCACTCATTCTGTCAGTAGATGATCTCACACATAACATGATATACGGTGCTGGGATGTTCAATATGAAAGGTTTTTATCCTATGAACCAGTTGAACCCACCCATCATCTCTATTCTGGGGTAACATTTGCAGGAAAATAGCAGATCCACAAGCTTACAATATGTTTAGAGTTTTTAGATTGGCTATTTTCGGCCAAGAGATAAGAGCGGACCAAGAGCCGGCACTGGACAGTATTAGTTGACCTGGTCAACTAAAGTATTTGTTGACCAGTATTGAGGGTTGGTTATCCACACTTTTCCTGGGCTGTGTGTGCTCCAGTTCCTGTTGATTTCATTGGATATCATTGGTCATCTGACCAGTTTCATTGGCTTCCATTGGATCAAATCGACAGGAACTGGAGCACACACAGCCCAGGAAAAGTGAGGATAACAGAGTCATGTAGTTTGGAAGCACTCGTTTTCAGTAAAGCAATGTCCTGCTGCCTCCTGCATTAAGTGCAAATTCAAAACAGGTGGTACGCAGGGCAGTTGAGTGACATCTAACGAGCACTTCCAAACTGCAACACTTGACCAACGAATGACCTGCAGGGAAAGAAAGTAGCTCATAACCACTCATAACATGTCTACGGTGGCCGGCCCTTTTATGAAACAAACACTTTGAGGATAGAAAAAGGATAATTCAAGCTTTTCATACAGCTGCAATGTTGGTGAGTTTGATGTTGTTTAATACAATCAGATAGGACTTTTCAGTTTGGATGAATGGGCTGCCAATGGGAAGTTGCACCTTCTTGTTAGCACCTTGCCATTAACTTATATGGTAAGATGGCCGCGGTCTGCATATGGTCCATAGTAACAGTGGAATGCGGAAGTGCTCATTATATCTCAATGGGATAGTTCCAATGTTTGTAACTAGGCACCCGCTTTGCGGCGAGATCAAAGCGTATCGCCACTCTCTTTATATAACTCTGGGTTATGCATAGTGGTCCCACTATTTCTTACATTTAGTAAAAGTACAATCAAGCTCAGGCTTTTTTTTTCAAACAATTTTTATTTGTATATATATTAGGACAAAATATATAGCAAGACATCCATTTATATCTTTCACATTTGTTTGTTGTTTCAGAACATTGCTGTAAAATCTGGCACAAACAATTAAAAGAAATAACCCCCTACATGGATAAAGTTTTGTTCACATCTATTGGATTCAATGTTAAGTCCATTGAACATTATTCACATGTTGGACTGTGTGCCCTGACAGTGCGCCCCCTCAGGGCTGGGTGGGTGTGTATGACATATGCCATAAGAAGATCCAAATGGCCACTGTGTGAATATGGCCAGAGCTTTGGCACATGCACTACAGCACACTTCCAAGGCCTCCTTCAATAAGATTAATCTAATGAATCAATTCAATTCCTCAGGTTCTGTGAAATAGGACAGTGTATACATCATTCAGAATTGTGCACGAGTCATTTCATTGTACCATCTGCGTACATTCCCAACTATGCATTCAAAGTCTCAAAAGTAAATACACTTAATTGAGCCCATTTTTGTAAATCGTTTGAAACTTTTAAGTCATGTTGAACATTGGCCTACTAGACTCCAATGCATTACAAATGTCTGAAGAAAGACGTTGACGTGTTCTCATTGTTTATGTCTGTCAACAATATAATCTAAGTGTGCTTTGGACCCTTATCCACTTTTATCATGTTGAAAACAATACCATCCACATTCTGCTGAAAAGCAGTACAGTTTATTCTTTGAAGAAGCAGTGGTTTCAAAACTGGGGGTCAGGAGTCCCCACATTATTTTGGGGGGTCCTCAGGTGATTAACTTAATGCAACATTGCTTTCTCACTCAACAGTAAACCAGAGTAATCTAGTAAGACAGTGGCGACACTAGCGTTAACTCCCATTGTAACAATGGAATGGGAAGTGCTCATTCTATCTCAATGGGATAGTTCCAGCCATAGGAGCAATGTTAGGAACTATAGCCCATAGGCGCCTGCTTTGCGGCGAGATCAAAGCGTGTCGCTACTCTCCTACTATACACTCTGCAGTAAACAAACCTAGAAACAGTATAAGTGTATACAGGGTATCTGCACATTTCTAAAGTTACAATGTAATGACTTTTAAGACCTTTTTAATACCAAATTGTCAAATATTACTTTGCAGTAGTTGGAATTGCGAGGCATTGTAAGCTTGTAGTTTGGCACAATATTTAACTGTGGAGCCGAGTCAAACTAAATGCAATGGCTACAATTCCAAGTGCTTGTCAGGGTTCAAATAGGAGTATGTTGGGGAATTGCGGACGGACAGAAACATTTGGGAACTCTTGATTTGAAGTAATTTCTGGCTACCATTCACACATGAATAGCAAATGACTTCTAACCAATGGTTATGTCTCAATAAAAATAAAAATAAAGAATAGTCTTGGCACCTTTTCGATGAACAAAACAACACAGTGGAAAGTAAACCTGTCAACGATGGCATTGGTCTCCAAAAAGAAGAGACACCTCGTACAGCGGTCATTGTCCATATACTGAAACTGAAGTGCAGTGCATGGTTCTCAAAGTGGGGTCCGGGCCGGAGACCCCCCCGGGGTCAATGGAAACCTACATTTTGGCTATTTGAAAATTGCCGATCTACAAGTTCACAATGCATCATCATGTGATGTGTTATGAGCTTGTAGATTGTGATTTTCAAACAATCTTGAAGTGAAAAAAGTGTCTTTCTTTTCTTCAAACATTTGAACACAAATCTTTTAATATGGCATGGGGGTCCCTGGCACAAAATATTTCCAGGTGGGTATATCAGCGGCCGGCCAAACACATTAAATTTGCGGGGTATTTCCTTGACATGAAAAGGTTTTAGAACGACTGATAACGGTGTACATATATATATATATATACTCTTTCAGTCGGGATATAAAATGAATCCGGAGAAGGTGCTGTACTTGTTGTTGTTACCGCCGTGGGCTTTCCCTCCGTCCAGCTTGACGTAGATCTCGTCTCCGGTGTCCAGATGCAGAACGGCGCTGTTGCTGGCGTAGTCGTAGTTCTGGTCGGCGTCCTGAGCGATGGCGCTGGCACGCACCTGCAGGGCGGGGGGGGGGGGGGTACTAGAATGTTTTTTTCTTTCAATAGTAAATAATACTGCAATATAGAAATACTGAAAGTCCGGAATTCAAAATGTACCTGATATAAGTAAAAGTACAAAAGTATTGCCCTCAACATGTAGGCCTACTTAACACAATCATTCCCGGGATTCCTTCAAAATAGGAGCTCTGGGGTGCCGAAAAGACATGGCTGCTTTTACTCTGATATCATTGAGGATGCGCTAGGACGTGTGCACATCCGTCGATTGGATTCCCTATGACGTGTGGACACGTCCTATGAACGGAACCTGTAAAGTACTCATTATGCAGAATGTCTCGTTTTAAAATTTTCAAATGGATAGTGGTTAGAGTATGTTTTGTAATAATAATCAAAATGTACAGAGTAATTAGTAGTAACTAATGTTTTCAAATATATGTACCTGGATCGAAATGGGAACCTCACTGTTTTCCCACCCGACCAGCAAAAAGGGTGAAGTGTCCCTTTAAGTAAATGTATTAGGGAAGGACAGCACAGTGCAATGATTCACTTGAATCTTGAATTTTTTCTTATTTTCTTTGTTTTTGTTTAAGATATTTTTGGGGGCTTTTTCTGCCTTTGTTGGATAGTATACACACTTTCCACAGTAGGTGACATAGGACATGGGGGAGAGAGATGGGGATTGACACACAGCAAAGGTCGTGGGGATCTGTAGTGGAACCTGCGACACGCTGTCAGGCTGGATTAGCAGCCTATAGGTTCCCGGACCGCTAGTTCGGCCCGGCCACACTCCAATCTGTCTTGATCACTTGATCTGAAAATCATCAGCACACGAAATACCAAAACTACTGTAAGTGAGGACCATGAAAACAAAGCAAAGAAAGCTTGAGGAAATGTATTAAAGGATTATAAGGACCTGAGCTGTAGGGTAGGCCTACTGTAGGCCTACTTGGGCCCACAACATGTCTTCACCATAGAAAATGAAGGTCTTCACCGAAAATTAATATAGAATAGAGCAGTAGTCCTCAAAGTTATTTTGTGCCCCCAAAATTGATATCTGAAAACGTTTTGTGTCATGCAGGGACCACGGAAATATTTGTATTAAAACATTCAAATGTATGCAAAATATCTCTCCACCCCTCTTTTGAAGGTGCACATCATGTGCCTAACAGAATAATATACGGTATATAAGTTCCAAGTCTTCATTACGCACAACGAAGAGTCGAAGACTGAAAGTGAATTATGTTTTTCGGACCAAAAAAAGGCATTGGAATCAATCATAGATGTATTTTTGATCGATGTTGACATTTGCATGTGATGTGTGCGTAAAAAGTCCCACTCGGATAAAATACATAGTCTTGAAACTCATATGTTATTTTGTTAACCTAAACCAGCAGTCAAGCGCATTGGTGATGTGGCGCACGGTTTGGTGCGTAATATTCGAATGAGCGCGGAGGACAGGTTTGTGCGTCATGGCACCCCACACGCACGGCACGTACACAATGATTGATTTTTTACCTGTCCGTTTTTGCACAGGTCGGCCCACATGCTCGTGCCGTCGCCTCCCCGCATGAGCACGTGGTACGTGAAGAAGTAGGTCCCGGAGACGTGGCACGTGAACTTGCCCGTGGACGAGTCGTAGTGGTCGCCCAGGTTCGTGATCACGTCGTCGAACTTCAGCACCTCGTAGCCCTCGTGCGGGTTCTTCAGGCCGACGTAGAACGCTATTTTGACACCATGAGTCGAGGCGTTCCTCAGCATCATTCCATGATGTCCCTCCGGCGCGTCCTTTGCGCTCCCGGACCCCGACGCCTGCAACGCCGGGTATCCGGGCGGTCCTCTCGGCCCGGCGGGGCCGGGATCCCCCGGAGGACCCCTGGGGCCGGGCTTACCCGGCCTCCCCGGTTCCCCGCGCGTCCCGTGCGCCATGTTGGTCGTGGCGGCGCCGGGCGGCAGGATCCCGTTGAGCTCCTGTGTCACCTGCACGGCCGTGGGTCCCGCTCCTCCTCCCGCCTTGTTGTTGGGGCTGTACGGGTCGCAGACCATGCGACAGGTCCCCATCATCTCGTAATGGTGAGCCGAGGACGCCGCCCAGCTCTGGAGGAGCAGAGTTGGGACGGCGATGGCCAGAGCCAGCAGCACGGAGGAGAGCGACATGCCCACCGCCACGGCAGCCAACAACAATCTCCTCCTCCGCGTGACACTACGGGGACCCTGTCCCTGCACGTCCACGGGCGACAGCAAGTCCGTCGAGCCGCTTGGCGAGGGAATCGTGATGGGGGTTTTTTTTTAAGCGAAAAGACAAAGAAACGATCAATTAATCACATCCGTCCTTTCTTTTAGTTTCTTCCATCTAATCTAACAGGCTACAGCTGTGGTGTTTCCCCCGGACGGTGCTGCTATGGGTGCGCATGGATGGAGCGCTGCGCTGCGCGCCGGGGAGGGAGGGCTGGTCGTGACGCATCACTCACGCGCACGCGCACGCACACGCACACACCTGCTGGAGTTGAGGTATTAGTTTTTGGTTCAACAGATAAATATTGTGAAAATAGCAGATACTTCTTCTTTCTTTAGTCAGAGGATATTAATACAATGAAATCTGGGAATTCATTTCTGACCAAGAATTTATTTTACAACCAATATATAGCATAATGTTCTAAATTTCATTATACTCTAGTCCAAGTAGAGTATAATGAAAGTGTCAAACAAACTAGTGGGTTTTCATCATTCTGAACCATTTCCAAGCATTAGTTTCGCACGAAAAACTATGGCCGTTTTTAGTGTGGATTCAGAATCATGAAAGTTTGACATGTCACATGCTACTTAAAGCATAATGAAATTTAGAACACTAGACCTGTACGTGCCCGTCACAGTCGGCCACCGGCCTACTTGGGAACGATGCAACTTGGGAACCTAATGATATACATTGTCATAGCACCCGTTTTAACTGTCAGCCGGTGTCCCACATGAAGATCTGTGTATGTGACCACTGGCAGAGCCTGATTGGTTGAGCCTCAATTGGCTGAGGCAGAGGCTGGAAATTGCACAGGTGAAAGGAGTTGGCCTCATTAGGCCTATACTGGCAGAGCCTGACCAGAGCCTTTTATGGTGGTTCTGGAGAACCGTGGGTCCGACCGACTCGATACCGGGCACTGCACTCCCTGTGGGGGTGTGGAACGCGTGTGTCGAATGTGAAGTCGGTGGGTCAAACGGTTCTCGAGTTACGTATATTAACGTATATTCATGGTTGTTGATGGTACCCCAACTTTCAGCAGCTGTCAAAAATTCCCGTAGGGTGGTTGAATAGAAACCAATGTGGGATTATGGATAGTTACAGGCTAGTTACAGTTAGTAGACACCTTTACACATTGGATATTCTTGGTAAGAAATGTATTCCCAGATTTGACATTATTCTGATGTTATTTCCTGACTATATTTGGCCAATGTTTGACCATGTTTTTATAGTTTGCTGCATGATTGCTTTTGATGCAAGAATGGTCTTCTTCGTTATTTTTATTTACTTATTATTATTAAGTTTTAGGTCTTTAAAGTTGTCACTTCACTGTCATCTGACACCCCTCTCAATTATGTACAGTATACGACACAGCGTTGTTTTCGTCGACAAAAAAAAAACTAAATAAAAACTAAGCCATGATGACTAAAACTATGACTAAATAAACTGTAGATTTTGTCAACAAATAAATACTAGACTAAAATGTTAGGAAGGAACTATAGTGGACAAGAGATCCAGTATAAGTCATTTTACAATTGGTTGCATGCTGACAATAGCAAATAGCTCACAACGCGTCGCAGCGCGGAATTTGTGTAAAATTAGGCCTTTGTGTGCAGAAAACTAAATGGAAACTAAATGAAAAGTGCAGAAAACTAAATGAAAACTAAGCTATGATGACTAAAACAAAGACTAAATATATTGACAACTTCATACACTTGGTTGCATGCTGAAAATAGCAGATCTACAAGCTGCGACGCGTTGTGAGCTTGTAGATCGGCTATTTTCAGCAAGTGTAAAAACAGCCATTACGACGGCATCAAGGCCCGCCAAAATACATTTCAGTCGACTAAATCAACTGTAGACTTGGTCGACTAACACTGAAGCTTTCCGGTTGACTAAAATGTGACTGAAACTAAATGAAAACTATTCAAGAGACTGATGACTGAAACTAAAATAGAAATGTGCTGCCAAAAACAACACGTCTACAGAAGCTATGGTGACACATTGTGTCTCTATAAGCCTGTCTCTTGACAATGCCAGTCGAGCCTCCGGTACTGGGAGTGAAACGTAAACGCCTCTCAGCTTTTCAGCTCCACTGATTATTAAGGCCTGTGTGCACAGTGGCATTTGAATGAAATATATTTGAATATAGCCTATCTCATGAATCTCAATGTAGGCATATTATTCTCTCAGTTGTTATAATCCTCGGTATAGCATTGGATATTTATTACATTTATACAAAATTATCATTCAAACAATTTCTTCTTTTCTTCATGGAAATGACGGTCTCATAATTGATCCATTTATAGGACTAATGTCCCTGCAGGACCTGTGGTTTTACAAGCCTACAGTCTATTGTATATATGTCTCAGTCCGTGGCTGAAGAGATACCATATAGGTCTCCCATGACTGGTTAACTTGTTTGACCAAACATAAAAGGGCAGATCCCCTTGTAAAATAATGATATATTAACTTCACTATAGCCCCTGCAACCACAATGCTCACAACAGGCAGTCTTGAAATAAACAAAACTAAAGAAATACATAAAAATCACACCCGTGTGAAGTGAGGGGCACTAATATATTAAGTCTTGTTGATTAGGTGAAACAAACGGTGCCAACCCAAACATTAAACGCCATTAACAATAAAGAGACAATATGAAGCACATTATGACATTTATTGTCAATGGCGTTGATACAAAACAAACATTGAACTAAAGACAAACATTAAACCTGTGTACAGAGGTGCTGGCGCCCCTCAAAAACTCAGACATGATCAAAGCGGTCCATTCAACTTCAGCGAAACAAACAGCCGAAATAACGCTTCTTTCAATGATAATGACGGTATACAGTAGGTCATTAAGGAGTAAATTAAGTCAATAAGGGACATAAATAATGTAGTACTTGGCTCCATGAGGCATAAGGCATGAAGACACATTTATTTCCTTTTCATGAGAAAAATCTCATGGTCTATTGCCACTAGTGGCCTTGATGTGTTGTGGCTACACACTTTCCATTTGGCATCACCTGAAACAGTCCATGGTTGGGGTCCATGAGTTTTGCTGACACAGTGTTCATCGTCGTAGATGGAGGGAAGATTAGATTATACATCCGCTGATGCACTTGGCTGTCTGCGCGAAGCAGCTGGAATGGTGTGCATGCCACACATTCTCTTAAGAAGCTTTGGAGTTCAAGGTAGTGTGGAGAATTCCTCAGACTCGGAGGTCAGAGAGGCAAAGCAGGGCTCAACTTTAGCCTTGTACCACACAGCTCCACACTCTCCTTCCCTGCTGCTCAGTTTAGCATAGGGGTATAGGCAACCTTTATGATCAAAAGAGACATTTTTGGCCCAAAAATGTATTAAAATTCGGTCTGGATTCTGGATTCTCATGTACAAATCCAGTTTACATTTAAGCCATAATAGCCTGACTTGTCACTGTTATTGTGTTATCTGTATATATATATTTATAAAGGGTATATTCGCTGTCTCCTCACAGCTAGAAGGTCCTGGGTTCGATTCCCGCTGTGGGCGGTGGTGGCGTGTTCTCTCCTCCACGCCATCAGTGCCCATACCCGGTTGGTGAAAGGGCCTTTTCTGTGTGGAGTGTGCATGTTCTCGCCGTGTCCCCTATAGGTACCCTCACAAAAAACATGCAGTAATCCTGGTCTCTAAACTACCTCCCCCTGGCCAGCCTGGGCGCCTGATGGATGGAGGGGTAAGGAACTGGTCGGAAATAACGTGTTCCTTCCACACGCTACGTCCGGCCGGGGAAACTCCCCCTTGTCAGGTGAAAAGAGGCAGCTTGGAGTGGGCTCCTCATGCATAGAAGGAAGCATGGGGATATTCTTGGTAAGAAATGTATTCCCAGATTTGACATTATTCTGATAATATTTCCTATTTCCCCACCCAAAGGTTTAGATGGAGACTTCTCAACAATGCTCAACCTAAATCACAGCAACAGTGAAGGACGTGCATTTAACACTTGACACACGCAAGCCATTGAATTAAAAACGCACCCTGCAATTACTTTGAGGTATAGTCTATAAAGTATCAACACAAAATGTTGTGCACCAGTTGATGACTACTACTACCACTATAATCTTACACCACCTGACTAAAGGAAGTGAGCTTCATTACTGTGGATTAGAACAAGTGAACTGCATACCTTGAGGCAGTGTTGAGACACGTCAGCTGCCTTGCTCTGATCTTATACTGCACCATGGTGTTAATACTATTATTGTTCTAGTCACACTGTGTTATTATTATGCCACTATCGTAAAACACCAAACAAGGCCAGTGACTCGATCAGCAAAGACTTTTGGTGAACAATTTGCATGTTATATATAGTGATGACAGTTGAGGAGAATCGTAGAAGGATTTATCCAAGATCAAAAAGGGACAAACATGAGAGGCGAAAGGTTTCTCTAAAGCCTGCTTCTCAAATTCTTATATGGTTAAACATTCAGAGCCAACCATGGCTTATTCTTGTGTCCACAAAGCAGCTTCCAACTCTTCCAGCTTGTATTTCAAACAAATAGAAAATGTTTGAATATTTGGCATTGTTTTCCAAAATGGGGATGCCACGTACAATTTACAATTCAGGCATTTAGCAGATACGCTTAATCCAGAGCGACAATAAGCCAGGTAAATACTCTACAAATCAAATGCACAGAGACACAGTAATCTAGGATCATAGCAGGTAAACCAAGAACGTAGCATCAGTCTACTCTAAACAGTAATATAAAGAAAATTTCTGTACATTGAAAACTATACAAACTGTAGGATGCCAGGTCAACAAATGGAATCAAAATTATATTTTGAATATATGCATAAGACGTCACGGTCGTCAAGGCTATAGGTCAAAATCCTGCCATATGCAGTAGCATCTAATCGGGGGCATGCCACCTGAAGGGAGCTAACCAAGAGTCCATGCCACCTGAAGGGAACTAACCAAGAGTCCATGCCACCTGAAGGGAACTAACCAAGAGTCCATGCCACCTGAAGGGAACTAACCAAATGCACCTCAGCCTTCGAAGACGCAGAGAGAGGTGTCGAAGACACCCCTGGTCTTACCACTATATGTTGTTGCCACTGTTCCTCCAGTGTACATAAAACCAGTGCAATAATTCATTGTCGATTTTATTTCCCCATATTAGACTCTGTATACCTGCGCTATGTTTATCCTTTCCCTGACTTTATAGCAATATTATGGTAAAATACTACTCAGTGTGCTGAATGCATGTGACCTCGCTGACGCAAAGAACTTTTTATGTGCAAGTAACTCCAGACTGAAATACTAAATAATTCTGATTCAGAAAGAGTGTGTGTGTGGAGAGAGAGAAGGAGAAAGTGAGGAGAGACATGGGGACAGTGCAGGGGTGGAGAGAGCAAGTGCACACACGCACGCACGCACGCAGACGGATAGAGGGAGAGAGAGAGAGGAGAGGGGGGTAGGTCAATGACGGACAGAGCATGACTCACACATTCTACTCCAGGCTACATCAGTAGATCAGTCAGAATCATTATTACTACTGATTTATTTGCCGTGCCCTTGGTGGGGATTACATGACAGTCAAATGCCAGACAGCCAACCAGAGGTCTGCAGGCATGGCCGGCTATACCGAGTTGGCATTTTTAGTTCATCATCGTAATTCCCCCTCTCTGTTAACGTTGAACAAACTCAGGGCCCCCCTGCCACGCCTCGTTACAGTTCTCTGCTAATTAAGATGCATTGCAATTATAGCTAAAAAGTCACAGGTGTCTGGAAGGCCCCATGCATGTGTCACAGCTGAACTCCATATCCACTTAAAAACAGTGGTAGGCAACAGGCAGCCTGTGGGCACAAGAACAACAATATTAATGAATTATATATATATCTTTATTTTTTATCTAGACGCAGTAGAAGGTATGGACCAGAGCTACTCTTTGACATGCTTATTTAATGATTATTCTCCCTGCTCTCGCTCGCCCTGTCCTCCCTCCTTTTTCTTCCTCACCTTGTCTGGATTTGGAACACAACAAAACCACGGAGATTGCACAAAACCAAATCACCCACTTATTTCTTTTCCTTCTTATTTTGAATTGTAAACCAATTCATTCTTGTTTTTTGATCCGGCCCAGGAAATTATTTTGTAAATGAATAGAATAATCATTTACGATATCTGAACAACAGTCCCAGCTATAGGTAGGATTATGTATAGCCATAATCTCTCTTCCATTCTTCTTTGACTACTCTTTTCACTCTCAACTGTATACTCATTCGATTTTTGGATGAAAAACGTGTCACACTTCAAAAAATAAACTGAAACTAGTAGTGAGCTTATTTTTTCTTCTTCCAGAATGTTCGCCTGATCATACATGTGATCATATGTGTGTGTGTGTGTGTGTGTGTGTGTGGCTGGGTGGGTGTGTTTACTGTGGCTCATCTGGAATTCTAGAGAATTACATCCTGATTTGATAGGAATATAGAACATAAATGTCAAACGAATTATGATCCTGCACGTGCCAGTAGGATATTAGCACATCAGCCAGGTCATGCTTGTGAAGATTAATCCGAAAGGTTGGCGTCTGTTTTGCAGTTTCAGCTTGTGTTGGTGAGCAGGTTATAGATGAATCCATAGAATGCTGAAATCAACCATCTGATCAGAAAACATACATCACAGCAATCACCACCTGTAACGTTAAAAGGCACATTGTGTAAATCTGGACACACACACACACACACACACACACACACACACACACACACACACACACACACACACACACACACACACACACACACAGGCCCAGTGTTGAGTGAGCTGGAGGGAAGGGGGAGAGACAAATAGGGATCGTGTGTGTGTGTGTGTGTGTGTGTGTGTGTGTGTGTGTGTGTGTGTGTGTGTGAGAGCCTAGGGGATTCAACCTCTTGCCTGTGGCAAAGACACATGTGATGAAGTCATGTTGACAGTATATGGCCAGCGGATTCTTTTTTTTTTAAACATAGTTTTTCCTTTCATTTTCCAGCACAACCCCGTGGTTAACCTACACGTCAATGAGAAGTATTAAAGAGAAATAAATGAGGTTGTTGGGGAGAACAATATCATCTTTTCAATATCCCTTGTTATCCGTGTCATTTTAAAGTGTTATTGGCTCACTAACTAAAAGTTGACATTATGTCATTTCGGTGCTGAAAAGGGCTGCTGTCTTACGCCTCGTGACACGTCACGCCACCTTATATGGCCGTCAGTCCGTCACGGCTCGAGACACGCTCCATATGTGGCCGTCTCCATATATGAAGACCACGATCACTGACCTCATCCACCCCTGGATAGCCATTGGAGAAGACTGAATCATCACCTAGATCTCCATATATGGAGCTGACCTGTTCTGACATTCCATATGTTGATCATTCCCCACCCGTCCTTCCTCTTCGTTGTCTCCCTTTTGACTGAGGCGAAAACTAGAGTTCTCAACAGGCCCTACCTGGGCCCTCATCAAACCCTGTACACTCAAGACACTTCCCACGCTGCTACCAATAGATCTCCATATATGGAGCTCAGCTGATCTGTCCATATGTTGATCTGACCCCCCATGCCAAAGCGTCAGTGCTCGCCCTGCAGTCTGCCGTCACGGCATGACGGATGTGTGCACACGACCTCGCCTCGCCCCCAGGGTGTCTGATATTTTATATTGGTATTGATTGATTGATTACTTTATTAACAGTTTGCAAAAAACAACACAGTAATGTAGAGTTCACTGAGTTCAGGTACAGTAGGCTAGACCTACAGACACAGTCTGCTTAAAGAGGATTTAAACCCAAGAAAGCCTATGGTCTGTTTCCATTGTGGTCGGTCCTTATATGGCTTGAAGTTGAACGGAAGTATCAAGGAATGGAAATATCCAAGTAGCCTACTAGTAAAAGCACCTTGAAATTGTGCTAGAACCTAGAACTAGAGTGACTTTGTCTTTCACTCGCTCGTGAGTGCCATTTTGAGCGGAATGGCCCTTTTCCCCCCCTCGGTTCTCCGGTTATCTCCTTCACACAGAGGGGGTGGAGCCCGAGGGCAGGGCCTAACGACGCATGTGTGTGCGTCACATGGACTCGGACGGAGCGATCACAGGGAAGTGAGGAAGGGAAGAGTTGTTGAAGTGGAGAGGTAAGCGCAACTACAACTACTACACGAGCGAACAAAGTACTAAATAATCGAATTTATCACATCGCCGGATGAGTCTGATATTAGCGACGGATCATGGCTGTTTGCTTCTCCCTTGTGCTGGCTGTGTGGTTGTTGGGAAACTGTCTGAAGTAGATCGAGTGATAAAGGTTTGCGGGGGAGTTCAGCAGGCAGCCAAGGGCACAAGGTGGTTTCTTCTAGTGTGTGTGTGTGTGTGTGTGTGTGTGTGTGTGTGTGAGTGCTGGGAAATGAAATGACGACTATATCTTCCAGCGCAGTCAGTGGTGTCATCTATCTAACAACACAGGCTGTGTCTCTAAACAACGAGACATACATCTATAACCAGGATCTAGGTCTAGGACACTCTTTCTCAACTGTCTGTAATGTAATCTACACTACACAGCACTGGTTCCCAAACTTTTTCATGTCAAGGACCCCCGAATTGACACAAATTAGCCCGCGGACCCCCATTTTAAGAGATATGCCAGGGAGGGGAGGGGACCCCCATAAGAGAGGATTTTTACGTTCTAGGCTAGCAGTGATTCTCAACCAGTTTAATTTCAAGGACCCCCCAGTTTGACATACATTAGTCTACCGGACCCCCATTTAATGGCATTTCTATCTCTGGGACCCCGTCATTTATATTGTAAAATCAATGTTAATTTAATTTACAGACCCATAAGGGTCCATTTGGTACCATTTTGTACACTCAGAGTTACAGACCCATAAGGGTCCATTTGGTTCCTAACTATGGTTTAGCTGGGGACCCCCTGGAACTCCCTCAAGGACCCCCGGAGTCCAGGTGTCCAAAGTGGGGACCCCACTTTGGGAGCCACTGATAATAGATCAGTACACTTTACTTCACTTGGGAACCACTGATAATAACTAAGTATGTTTACTCAAGTATTATTTTACTGGAGTACTTCTTCTTATTACTTCCACTTGACTCCAGTCCACTACATCTCAGTGGCAAATACTGTATTTTTTTAACTCCGCTAAAATTATTTGAAAACTTTAGTTACTATGTAGATTTTGATTATTATTACAAAACAGTACTACAGTACTCGCTTCAGCGATACATTTTGGCTATTGAAAATAGCAGATCTTACAAGCTCACAAATTATTGATTGATTGATTGATTGAATACTTTATTATTAGGCAGAAATGTAAACAGTACAGAGTACAGTCAAACACTTCTCCTGGGCATTCAATTCAACAATAAAATTAAAATCATCACAAAAAAGGACAATGAAATGAAATCAAATGAATGTAGGCTACAGTGTTTGGCCCCCATTTACAATATAAACATATTATTCAGACCCATGAAGGGTCCATTATGTGGAACTCATGGTGCTTTCTTTCTCCTTGAGATGGAACAGTTGGCCTAATGTTTCTAACAACGCAGTGGGTGCTGGAACAACAACAGGATCTAGGACATGTGTCTCTGTCTCCACAGAACTACTGCTGGGTTTTAACCCATTTAGACCCGAGGACCATTCTATAAATGCCTTCTAAATAGAAAAACTGTTTTCTGAAAAATCTATGTTTCTATGTCAGTCGTTCTCGAAAGATTCCATGTCAAGGACCCCCAAAAATGATATGTTCCAGACCCCCAGGGTGAGAAATGACAGAGTTACCGTGCGGCAGTCCCTCTACTGTACCCTCTACTGTACTGTCACTGTGTGTGTTTGTGTGTGCGTTAGGTTGCGCACAGGTGTTGAAAAACAACCATGTTGTTTTCATGCTCGTACCCAGCCAGGCAGCTACCCATCTACCCAGCCACCCACCCACACACATAGCTCCGTAAGGGAGTGGTTGCACCACTCAAAAACAGTACAGTAGTACATGAGTGCATCCCGTGGATGCAGAGGTCGTTGTTTTATTGCATCCCTTAACTATAAATTAATATTTTAATCTCTGGACATGTAAAACCTTTTACTTTTCTAAAATAAAAAAATGACAAACATAGCAGATCTACAATCTCAAATTGTATCACTACGCACAGTTTTTCCGACCTCTCGGATCTGCAATTCTTTTATACTTGTGTGTGAAGCTGTAGTATGATGAAAAAGGGCATTACAGTGCCCGACAGCAACGATATACATTGATTGATTGAAAATTGAATTCACAGAATGGATACAGTTAAAAAAACAGGTACAAAAACTGCTACGAGGATACAACCAGAAAAGACTTGTTTGCATGAGGGTCCTCCAAGGTTGAGCATATAGTTCTAGTTAATATTAACTAAAAGTCAATATGTTCAGTTCATGTCAGTTCTCTTGTCATGTCACTAACGTCATGTTTTCATCCTGTATCACATTGTGGTGTCACTTGGACGCCAGGCCCGACAACGGATCCAAATAAAGCGACGGGCAGAGCGCGACTAAGTGTCGTCCCTCGCCGGGGCTTCGGGACGCGCGTTCTGTTGCGGCAGGTGACGCGATGCCTCTCCAGGACAAGAAGCCCTTGATTGGTGGAGGCGGAGGAGGCTCCAGGCACCTGGAGGCCTCCATGTCGGACCCCGGCGCCCCGCTGGTCGGCATCCTGGGCACGGGGGACTTCTCCCGCTCGCTGGCCAGGAGGCTGGTGGCCTCCGGCTACCAGCTGGTGGTGGGGAGTCGAAACCCTAAGCGCTCCGTCGCCCTGTTCCCTGAAGAAGCTGAGGTGAGACGCACGCACGCACACGCACACACCCACCCATACGTTCTCTCTCTCACACACTCTTCTTTTGCTATTATGTGTTGGGAACTGATCATCTTGTTGTATTACAGCGGCTGACCTGTGCACTTCTGATTGTTAAGTGTTGTGCACGTACTATATGATTACCATTCACTGATAACAGGCTCGTGGTACAGTACACAAGGCTGCAGCGACTGCACTATAAAGTGCTTGCCAGGAAGATAAACGTAACGGCTTCAAAATTCACAGTTGTTGCAATGTTAATGGGGCGTAATGTATGTCATAAAACAAAACAAAACTCTGGTATTGCATTATGGAAAACCCCTGTGGTTAGAAAGCATTGAAACCATCTTGGGCTCAACTTCTGCGTTTCAGGTAGCAAAGAAACGGTGGAAAACAGGTTGTTTTTTTCACCCCTACTGGGACAGATGCGTAGGAGGGACAAAATGTCTTCACAAAGCATTTTATCGCGAGTACATTTTGGTACAATTGAAGTTGGACCAAAAGGATGTACTCGCAATAAAATATGTGAGGATTGCTATATCATGCTATATTTCACTTCCGCTTTTGTGAGATTTATGAAATTTCTTTTAAATTTAGATTACATTTTATTTAAAAAAAAATCTTTAGAAAAATTATTTGAATTTCTATGTATGGCAAACTATGGCAAACATTAATCAAAAAAAATGCTTCTCTCTAAATCTGTAGAACAATAATTGTAACTGTAAAGTGGAAAATGTTTTCATTTTACGCTCTCTCAAGAGTTAAAGATAGGGTCCATTTGGTTACCGAATCCCCATCATTTAGCCGGGGGACCACCTGGAATACCCTCAAGGACCACTGGTGGTCCCTGGGCCACTAGCCTCGGAAACTCAGACGTTTTTATTTCCAGGGAGAAAAAAAGTCTGGGGCCACTTAAATTCGGCGCAAACGTCGCTCACTTTCTGCTGATTTCTGATCATCTGCACCTTTGTTAAATTGACGCAGACACGCACACATGTAGCCACACACACTCGCTCTAATTAATTAGTCTCATTTCCAGCAGCTCTGTCTAGTTTCTCCCGGCGGAGCCTACCGGGAGCTGCCTATGCCATAAAAAGCATAGGTGAGTCCCAGTCTACCGGACCACTGGTTGAAAACCACTGATTTAGACCTTGTTTCCCCAAACCTGTTTCCCCTCCACACTGCCTACCTCTAACCACCAGGTGACCACTCAGATGGAGGCTGCCAGCCAGGCCCGGCTGGTGTTCGTGGCTCTGTTCCCGGAGCACTACTCCACGCTGGCGGGCCTCAAAGCGCCACTGGCCGGCAAGGTCCTGGTGGACGTGAGCAACAGCGTCCGGCTCAACCTGGCCGGGCCGTCCAACGCGGAGCTGCTGGCCGACATGTTCCCCGAGAGCTCCGTGGTCAAGGCCTTCAACACCGTGTCGGCCTGGACGCTGCAGATGGGCGCCATGGACGGCAGCAGACAGGTCGGTGGGGAGGCAGGAGCGCTGTTTAGTTGTCCTTCCACGCTCAAGTGTCTTCTGATTATTAAATGTATTTGGCTGCCGACCTCCATCTCAGTATTTTTGGTTCCAAACAGGGGCCCCCCCAGAAGCAAAGATTTGAGTTAAAATATAGAAAATATATTTGCACCGATTTTTGTTGTGTCACATGTATTGAAGTACTGAAGGTTTTGATCATGCTCTGATCTTCATCTGTATGTTTAGTCTCTGAGTCGCTCTGGATTAAGAGCGTCAATATATATACTGGCCCTTATTGTCGCGGCGGTGGATCAGCGGTAGAGTGGCTGGATGGTAACCGCAAGGTTGCCAGTTCCGAACCCGGGTTTCCCCCAGAGTTAGTGTCGAAGTGTCCTTCTTGAGCAAGACACTGAACCCCCTAATTGCTCCTGATGTGCTGGTTGGTGCCTTGCATGGTTTCCGCTGTGTGAATGCGTGTGTGAATGGGTGAATTGATATATATATATATATAAATGTACCATTGTAAACCATGCGCTCACGGGGCTCCACCCCCCCCCCCCCCCCCTCCCCCAGGTGCTGCTGTGCGGCGACAGCCGCCAGTCCAAGGAGGCGGTGGCGCAGGTCTGCCGCAGCGCCGGCTTCCTGCCGGTGGACGCCGGGCTCCTCTCCGTCTCCCTGGAGGTGGAGAACCAGCCGCTGCACCTGTTCCCGTCGTGGCGCGTGCCCGTCCTCACCACGCTCGCCCTCTTCACCTTCTTCTACCTGTACAACTTCGCGCACGGCGTCCTGCATCCCTTCGTCACCAAGGGCGAGCGCCACTTCCACAAGATGCCGGTGAGTCGTCGACGTGGGGAGTATTATCGGAAAGAGTGAATCAATTCCTTCCTAAAAAAAGGCCTTTTTATTTCCAGACGGGCAGCGACTGACGTGCCTAGTTAACAACTGTATACTCTACTCCAAAGCCACCGCCACACTTTCACATCGGTGTGTTTTTTTAAACACCCCTCCCCCCTGACCCAGGTGGACACGGTGAACGTGACCCTTCCCAGCGTGGCGCTGGTGCTGCTGGCGCTGGTCTACCTGCCCGGCCTGCTGGCGGCCGGCCTGCAGCTGCGCCGGGGCACCAAGTACAGCGTCTTCCCCGCCTGGCTGGACCGCTGGCTGCTGCGCCGCAAGCAGCTGGGCCTGTGCAGCTTCGCCTGCGCCGTGCTGCACGCCGTCTACAGCCTGGCCATACCCATGACGCGCTCGCACCGCTACGGCCTGCTCAACGACGCCTACAAGCAGGTGAGAGAGAGAGAGAGAGAGAGGCGACGTGGTGGAGAGTCTCGCCACGAACTGATTTCAGTCATTTGGATTACGTAGAAGCCACAGCGCGTTTTTCCGTGAAAGCATGCTGCGTACCGAAAATAGCAGATCTACAGGCTCAGCGCGACGTGTTGTGAGGCTATTTTCGGTCATAAGTTACTTTTTTTTATTGTTGGCTTTCGCCGAAGGTAGGAACGTGCAGTAATCCTGGTCTCTAAACTGCCTCCCCCTGGCCAGCTGGGGGCTGCCTGATGGAGGGGAAAGGAACTGGTTGGAATAACGTGTTCCTTCCACGCGCTACGTCCAACCAGGGAAACTCCCCCCCCTGTCAGGTGTAAAGGAGCGACTTGGACACTCAATGCATGAAGGAAGCATGAGTTCAAGTCCGTTGCTCTCCCCAGGTTGGCGGAGGGTGTGTAGAGCCAAGGATCACATTAGATAATTGACACAGGGGTGAAAAATGGGTTACAAAATCGTGGGCTAAAAATTATATATAAAAAAAAAAGAAATGTGTCCGCGACCCACAAGCGGGTTCCCGACCCCAGTGTTTGAGGAAGGCACACTGCTCTGACATGGCCGCCATTGACGTCGACGACGACTGCGGTGTGTGTGTGTGTGTGTGTTGCTGCAGGCGAAGGCGGGGCCGGCGGTGTCCTGGGACGAGGAGCAGGTGTGGAGGATGGAGCTGTACGTGTCGGTGGGCGTCATGGCCCTGGGGGTGCTGTCGCTGCTGGCCGTGTCCTCGCTGCCCACCGTGTCCAACAGCCTCAACTGGAGGGAGTTCAGCTTCATACAGGTAGGGCACTAGGGCTATACCGCAACACACAGCAGGGCTGGCGCCCATTGCACCGTTTCAGTTGAGGATTCATTAATGTTTGCTATTAACGATTTAAAGCTGCTATAAGACACATCTAGGGGCCACAATCTGCATTTTAAAGATGTCCCTATAGAAGCTTTGTCATTGGTCGAAAAAAACAAAAACCCCGGTCGCAATGCCTAACCAATCAGGAAGTGGACAGGCATCTAGGACAGTCTTTGAATGCAGATTGCGGCCCCTAGATCTGTCACAGTCGGACACATTTTTTTGGGAGCGTTCTACCCATTGCTGACTGTCTGAATACCAAAGAAAAGAAAGGTCATTACAATTTTGACATATTATTGCTTATAGCAGCTTTAATTGTACAAGATGGTAACGGTATATGGATGGATGACGAGTGGATATGCTTTCAATCTGCTCCCATGAGTTCCCGATGCCAGCAGCTTGGAGGATGTGTTTTGTGTAGGTGAGTGTGTGTCACTCGCAGTGAAACACAGACACGCAGCACAGTGTTGCACCTGATGGACACAATCTCATATATCACTGTCACATCCCTCTTCCCTGCACAATTTATCTCCTCTCCTGCACTCTCCTCTTCTCTCCTCCCCCGCTCTCTTCTCTTCTCTTCTCTTCTCTTCTCTTCTCTTCTCTTCTCTTCTCTTCTCTTCTCTTCTCTTCTCTTCTCTTCTCTTCTCTTCTCTTCTCTTCTCTTCTCTTCTCTTCTCTTCTCTTCTCTTCTCTTCTCTTCTCCTCCTGCATGCCCTCTCACATCCTCTCCTCTCCTGCCCTCTCACATCCTCTCCTCTCGTCTCCTCTCCTGCCCTCTACTTCACTCTCCTCTCCTGCCCTCTCACATCCTCTCCTCTCGTCTCCTCTCCTGCCCTCTACTTCACTCTCCTCTCCTGCCCTCTTACATCCTCTCTCGTCTCCTCTCCTGCCCTCTACTTCACTCTCCTCTCCTGCCCTCTCACATCCTCTCCCCTCCCCTCCACATCCCGTCTGTGGGGTGGAATTACAAGCGGCAACTTTTCCATTTCCCAGGGATTTGTCATCTGTCTGCGTCGTCGGGGGTGCTTTCATCTTTTCTGCTGGGCTAATCTGGCCTTGCACAGATTTGTCACGTGCCACCTGGCAGCATGATAAAAGGGGCGTTCTGTCCCAGTCAGAGTGTGTAGGACCGCCACCCACACAGCCTGAGGGATGTGTGTGTGTGTGTGTGCGCTATATTTAACCCATTTTGGCCTGACGTCGAAATTTTAAAAATGTCTTCCTGACAGTTTTCTGAAATACCTATGTTTCTGTATCAGCGGTGCTCAATATTTCATGTCAAGGAACCCAAAAAATGTATGTAAGAGGCCGCTGAACTCCTTCTAAAAATATGTTGTTCCAGGGACCCCCCAGAAGCAAAGGTTTTAGTTAAAAACATTGCGCCACATTTTCACGATTACTAAATAAAATAAAGCAGACCTATGAGCTTGTAGATCTGCTATTTTTCAATGGCTAAATTATAACATGATGCTTTAAAACACC
Source organism: Protomyctophum bolini (assembly GCF_963924005.1). NCBI lineage: Eukaryota > Metazoa > Chordata > Actinopteri > Myctophiformes > Myctophidae > Protomyctophum > Protomyctophum bolini. The sequence goes on along the minus strand of NC_137885.1, from coordinate 12,123,877 downwards.
AAAAGGGGTTCCCGCCCAAAATGGGTTAAGCATATTAGTGTCTGTCTACTATGAATAGCTTGAGTGCAGTGTGTGCGTATGCATTTGTCATTGCGTGTTATGTGTGAAGGATTTTTCTTCTTTTTCCCTCTGGTGTTCTAGTGCGAGTGATCTATCGTCATCCGTTCCATGCTAAAGAACAGAGTCCCGGGAGAGTGTGTATGCGATAAGCGGCGTGTTTGTGTGGTCTTTTTTTCTTTTTCCTAGAGTGCGTTTTGGGATTAGACCGACTGAAAAGGGGCTCTGTGAACACAGAGAAAAAGCGTTGTCTTTAACCCATTCTGAGCGGAAACCCCTTTTGGTGTTTTAAGCGTTACGTTATACTTTAGCTATTGAAAAATAGCAGATCTACAAGCTCATAGCGCGGCACCGAGTGCCGCGCTACGAGCTTGTGGGTCTGCTATTTTTGAAAAATCGTGAAAATGTGGTGCAAATCTTTGAATATATTCTTTCGCAGCGAAACGTTTTTAACTCAAATCTTTGCTTCTGGTTGGGTCACCTGGAACTACATATTTTCAGATGGGGGTCGGCGGCAAATTACATATAATAATTCTGGGGGTCCTTGATATAAAAAACGTTGTGCACCACTGACATAGAAACAGGGTTTTCCAGAAAACTGTCAACATTTAGAAGACATTTGTATAATCGGTCTCGGTCGAAATGGGTTAAGTCATTCTCGTGGAGGACACGTTTTAAGTCGTTCTTAACGCGTTGAAACCAGGAAAGGATCCGTGTTGTTTTAGATTATTTAGCAACATAATGTTTTTTCAGAAAACTCTCAGGATTCTCGAGAACTCTGGTTTAGAACAGTGGCTCTCAAAAATAGCAGATGTACAAGCTCACGGTGTGTCACTCCGTGCGGTGCTGCAAGCTTGTACATCTGCTATTTTTGAACATTGTTTTTTTTTTTAACACAAATCTACTCTTCTGGGGGTCCACGGCCCTTTGGAGGTCATTAGTTGGCACGGAAACGTTTGAGAACTGTATGCTGATTTAGAAGGCATTCGTAGAATCGGCCTCAGGTCTTCATGGAATGAAGCTGAAGTAGAATCAAGCCATTAACCCATTCTGAACGGGAATCCCTTTTGGTGTTTTAAACCTTATGTTATAATTTAGCTTTTGAAAAATAGCAGATCTACAAGCTCATAGCGCGCCACTCGGTGGCTTGTAGGTTCAGAGCAAACATTTTTAACTAAATTATTGGCTTCTGGGGGGTCCCTGGAACTACATATTTTGAGATGGGGGTCCGTGGCCCAATAGAGATAATTCTGGGGGTCCTTGAAATTTTTTCAAGGTCAAGGGCCCCCAAAATGATATGTTGTTGGCCGCCGACCCCCATCCGAAAACATGTTGTTCCAGCCAGGGACCCGCCAGAAGCAAAGATATAAAGATACTAAAAAGAAAACATTTACTGTGAAAGAATATAATATTCAAAGATTTGCACACATTTTCGCGATCTTTCTAAAACAGCAGATCATATCTGCCATTTTTCCAACGGCTAAAGTATGAAATAATGATGATGACGGTGACACAGATGAGTCTTAGTTGGTTAAAAAAAAAAAGTCTCCGTCTTTGTCCTCTGCGCTTCCACGCTTCCCCATCTGAGCCTCAGCCAGCAGCGGGAGGTTGTCTGTGCCCTGCAGAGTGGAATCAACACGCCATGCACTTGTTGTTGACGCGGTTCGGCTGCGGAACGGAAATGCACCCTTTGTTGTTATTGTTCAGGATTGATTTACAAGTGCGATATCGTAATGAGACGGGAGTGAGCGTGAACTCTAATCATAATGGACGGAGATGAATGAATAATCCCAACACAATGATGGATAAATAATCACACGCCGTGTGTCAGGCACCCGGAACTGGGTCTTACGTCAAAGACGTGCCACACTAAATGGCATTGGGTTTCCAGGTTTGTTGAGGGAACCTGAGGCCGTGTGTACCTTGGCACCAATTATGAAGGATAAGACACAAGTAAAGTCCACACACACACACACACACACACACACACACACACACACACACACACACACACACACACTAGTACATGATCCTTTACTCTGGCTATTAATTTGTGTCCCAGTGTTCATGAGAATTAGATCATTGGTTCTGAGAGTGGGGTCCTTCCAATGTTGATTTCGTGGACGAAAACTAAATGGAAACTAAATTAAAACTAAGCTATGATGACTAAAACTAAGACTAATGTATAGACAATTTTGTCAACAGATAGTTGTTACTAGTTACTAGACTAAAATGTTTAGAAAGGTACTAGTGGACAAGAGATACAGTAAAAATAGCCGATCTATAAGCTCACAACACGTCGCACTGCGACACGGAAGGCCCGCCAAAATACATTTTAGTCGACTGAATCAACTGTAGATTTAGTCGACTAAAATCTTATGACATTTAGTCGACTAACACTAACACATTCCAGGTGACAAAAATGTGACAAAAACTAAATGAAAACTATTCAAGAGACTATGACTAAAACTAAAATCTAAATTTGCTGCCAAAAACAACACTATGGGTCCTGTACTGAGAGAAACAAAGACTGCCGAAGCAGACGACTCCGCAACGCTCCAGTTTAGACGAAAAGTAGTGCGTGGAAGGAACACGTTATTCCAACCACAACCAGTGCCTTTCCCCTCCATCAGGCGCCCCGGCTGGCCAGGGGGGGGAGGCAGTTTAGAGACCATGATTACTGCATGTTCTTTGTGAGGGTGACCTATACTACCCTTGGGGGGCACGGGGAAAACATGCAAACTCCACACAGAAAGGGCCTTTCGCCAACCCCACCTAGGGTAACCAGAGATTAAAATAGGGTGCATTTTGCATCCCAAAACGCAGTTTATTGTTAAGGGACGCAATAAAACAACTACCTCTGCATCCATGGGACTCCTACTACTACTACTGTTTTTTATTCTAGTTTATTTTGCTAACTTTAGTTATAATAATCATTAATTTTTCTGTTTTCTACATGAATATAACCACATTATAACTAGGGATTTTTATCCCAATACCTCAATTTCTGTGTTAGCTGATACCGATACTGAATACTGATACCAGCGCTGTGATCTCATGTTGTGTTTATAGTTATCTAGCTATATATCTCATGTTGTGTTTATAGTTATCTAGCTATATATCTCATGTTGTGTTCATAGTTATCTAGCTATATATCTCATGTTGTGTTTATAGCTATCTAGCTATATATCTCGTGTTGTGTTCATAGCAGACTCCTCACTCAAATGTGCACTTGTTCATCACTTTTGGAGTTTGGGCAACTCCAAAGCAAACTCCACATCTCCCAGCATTTTATTTACCTGCCATAGTGTCAACCCCTTACCCCTGTGTCGGATCTGTGGTTAGACTGGCATATTCACCGATACCGATATGACCCGATATAACAAATAAGGGCCGATCCGATATACTTTTCCCAATACCGATACAGTATCGGGACATCTCTAATTATAACCATATAAAATGAAATCGTTAAATGCTGCAATTTGTAAAAAATGGCAGAGTTTGCTTTCAGGTAGGCTGCCCGACCGGTCAGTGTTGTTTTCCACTGATGAAAGCTAAATGGAAAGCTAAATGGAAACTAAATGAAAACTAAGCTACGACGACTAAGACTAAATATACTGACAATTTTGTCAACGAATAAAAACTAGACTAAAATGTTAGGAAGCGACTAGTGGACAAGAGATCCAGTATGAGTCATTTTACACTTATAGCCACAAATAGCCGATCTATTACGACGGCAAAATACATTTTAGTCGACTAAATCGACTGTAGATTTTGTCGACTAAAATCCTATGATATTTAGTCGACTAAAACTAGACTAACACTAAGACATTCCAGGTGACTGATATGTGACTAAAACTAAATGAACTACCGGTATTCAAGAGACTATGACTAAAACTAAAATCAAAGATTGCTGCCAAAAAGGGTTGCAAGACCAAAGCATTTCCGGGGGTTCCCCCCCAGGCAAAAACATTGAGAACCCCTGATGTAAGCAGTCGGCATAATTGCTAATTTGCTACCTGATGTTTCCAATGCACAGCAGCATGTAAGCATAACATTACACCGACGACAAAATAAATAACACATTGCATGAGAACGGCAGTGTGTACATATATACACACCGTACATAACAATGAAGTACATGGAGCTCAATCCACTCAGTTCAGAAGTACTGAAGCAGGCGAGTAAACAGTGGTTATTTGCAGCGGGTATTCTTAAGGTAACGATCTTCTTGCTACTGGAAGCTTACCGTAGCTTCCACCAACGTGGGAATCACACGACCAGTACAGAGCAATGCTTCTCAAACCTTGTCATGTCAAGGAGACCTCAATATGATTTTGGCTGGGGAGTGCGCGGACACCCTGCATCTCACATCTTTAAATGGACTGTGATGCTCCAATAGACCAGTGGTGGAAAAAGCACTCGCATTTCTTACTTAATCCAGAGTGACTTACAGTAAGCAAGAACAAAAAACATGGTAATACATCAAAACTAGTCATCATGAATCCTAGGTAAGCTTAAGAACCTAGCAGTGGAATATCTATCTAAGGAAAACTATACACTATAGAGTGCTATGTCTATACACAAAGTGCTATTTAAGTTACATAAGTTGAGCCTATGCATATGCCTGTAGGAGGTCGAGGCTAGGGCAAGTGCTACGGTCTAAGAGGCCTTCCACACGAGAACGGAGAAGTTTGAAAACGGCATTAAAGTTTCCTGCGTCCACCTTGCAGTTATGTTAATTCTGCATGTAGTCCAGACGACACCCAGAGACAGCTGCGTGTAGTGTAGGCTATATTATATTATGCATGGTCTGTAAAATGCATACAGTATGTGGCATTGTGGCATAATCAACTGTAGTTGATGTTTTTCTTTCTTTTCATTACAAATCATTACAATTTTAATTATTTACATATAGGCCTATACTAATATTCTCATAACTACCCTCTTCTGCCAGAAGTAGGCTACAAAGTATACTGTACATATTACATAAGCATGAGATTCATGGTTTGCAGATCTTAAAGCTCACAAGGCAGCATGATGCATTGTGAATTTATGAGTTTGACTTTGGATATTGAATATATTCACCGGTGCACAACACCGCTGAATGTCAGATAATTGCTCGTTAATAGATTGATTCCACCTGCTGCCTGCACAGCGCTAAACATTTTGCCTATAAATCTTGCAGCTATAGTTAACAAGAGAAATTGCACATAGGCTATACAAAAGTATAAAAAAGAGGAATTAGAAACCGTGAAAACAGGCCGTTTAGAAGTTACACAAAGGCATTTGCCGTGACATTTTGTCTGCTTGCTTGCAAAGAAGAGCAAATTGAAGCATGGATAGCACCTTCAGAATGATTAGTTTCAACCCAAGAAGACGAAGCACTTTGACGAGGTCCATGCGTGCTGTGCACTGTGCAGGGCAGGAGAGAGGGACGGACAGACAGCGGTGGCTGCGTGCTGTCTATCTTTATAGCCGACATACTAATCTATTCTACACAACACCATTAGTAACAATAAGGTAGAAGATCATCTGTTTTTTTTCTTGTCTTTCCAGATTGGTAACCACCATAATTTATACCATGTTCTTCGAAAATAGCTCATCTAGAAGCTCACTGCATGGCTGCAGCTTGGCTATTTTCGGAGACGAGATTTATAGACCTTATGTGCAGATATAAAATAGCTGTGATACTGGAGGTGGAAAGCCTGGTGAGGTTAGTTTGGAGGGGGCGTTTCAGCAAATAGGTCGGCGTTCTCTGTACACACGGAGACGACAAAGTCTCCAAAGTTTACCACTCTGGGAGGTGGTTTAAAAAAGAGCTGGTTAAAGCTGCTACTTTATAAGCAATAATTTGTCAACATTTGAATGACCTTTTTATTTTTTATTTTTTTGGTATTCAGACAGCCAGCAATGGGTAGAACGCTCCCAAAAAACGATGTAGTCTCTGTGACACATCTAGGGGCCGCAATCTGCATTCAAAGATGTTCCTAGAAGCTTTGTCATTGGTCGAAAAAAAATCAGGAAGCAGACAGGCAAATCGACCAATTACAAAGCTTCTAGGAAAATCTTTGATTGCATATTGCGGCCCCTAGATCTGTCACAGACACAATGGGAGCGTTCTACCCATTGCGGGCTGTCTGAATACCTACAAAATTAAAAGGTCATCAAGTATTGCTTATAGCAGCTTTAAGTCCCCAAAAACGCCGTCTCTGTGAAGCAGAAAGGGCACATCGGGTAAATACTACGCAGAATACGTCCTCATGTGGACACCACCTAAGATGGAGTCTGAAGAGGTGCGACTCCAGAGTTTGCAGACATTTCGTAGTTGTTAAGTCGTGCAACCACTTCCTTAAGTGACTATGTGTACTGTGTGTGTGGGTGGGTGCGTCTGAGCACGGAAACAGCATGGTTGTTTTTCACCACCTGTGCGCAACCTAACACACACACACAAACACACGCACATATTAACTGTATATATGGTGATTTCGGGTGTGCCAGTACAGTACACTACAGTGACAGTACAGTAGAGGGGACCCCCACACGGTAACTCTGTCATTTCTCAACCGTTTCAGACACGGGGCGGCTCGCCGGAATCGGGCCGGCACCCTGGGTGCGTTCCCCCCTCCGGGGACCCCCACACAGAGTTGCACCACTTCCCCCCCCCCCCCCCCTCTCTCCAGCACTTACCATGTTACGTGTGGATGATGTGCATTGTGCATGCTCTCACGAACCACTGTGTAGGACCAATTAAGAATGATACGTTGAACTCAAATGCACGCAGCCTGTCAATGAGTGTCGGCGTAGTTATTATCTCGCACCATAAATGCACAGCAGGAATGGGAGAACTCGTTGACCTCGACACCGGGCTTACAGTAACGTGCGTTACTGCTGCATACTGTCTGAACGAGTTCGACTCCCGATCCCGACGGCCTTTTACTGCATGTCACTCCCCCATCTCTCTCCCCCATTTCCTGTCAGCCTACTGTCTGACTCTCTATAAAAACATATAAATAAAGGCAAAAGCCGCAAAAAAAACATTACAAAAAAAGGGCTCCCCCAGAGTTGGTGTCGAAGTGTCCTTGAGCAAGACACTGAACTGAGCCTAATTGCTCCCGATGTGCAGGTTGGTGCCTTGCATGGTTTCCTCCGGCATCGGTGTGTGAATGTGTGTGTGTGTGTGTGAATGTAATGCACAATCTCTGTAAAGCGCCTTGGATAAAGGCGCTATACAAATGCACCATTTACCATTTGATATAGTGTATTGAAATATGTGCACAAATTTTAACGATAGCCATATTAACTACTTTTGCTGGGGACCCCCTGAACCCCCCCACCCGGGACCCCATTTTGAGAACATATACATATCACATTATATAGCACTATATGTATAGAACATATACATATCACATTATATAGCACTATATGTATAGAACATATACATATCACATTATATAGCACTATATGTATAGAACATATACATATCACATTATATAGCACTATATGTATAGAACACTATATGTATATAACACTATATGTATAGAACATATACATATCACATTATATAGCACTATATGTATAGCTAAAATCAAAACGTTGGCGGCACGGATGCTTTTCCGGATTGAACGTGTTTGTTGTTGTATTGTTTATTTCTGTTTTTTGTGCAGTCTGTGTTTTTATTTATTTACTGCACAGCTGCCCCCTTTGCCAACTTGTAGACTTATGTACTGTTCTTTATGAACTTTTAAACCAATGACCTCTTCCTATAGAAAAGGATACTAAATAAGCCTTCTGGCTTCTTCCCTTCCTTGCATTGTATTTTTGTTCTTTGTCTATTTTTTGTACTACATGCTAAATAAATAAACCTAAACCTAAACCCATTTTGACCTGACGTCAAAAAATAAATAAAAATCTTCTAAATCATGACAATTTTCTGAAAGATTTGCGGCACATTTTTCAACGATTTTTCAAAAATAGCAGACCTACAAGCTTGTAGATCTGCTATTTTTCAATAGCTAAATTACAACATGTTTAAATCACCAAAGGGGGTTCCCGCCCAAAATGGGTTAAAAAACGGTGTCTAAGTAAGACAGTACGCTAATTAAGAGTTGCCGCCGTGAGCGCTGAGCTCTTCATTATTATTGGGCGGAGAGTCATCATAATTCTGAGCACCTCGACGCTGCCGGCTGAGGTTGACACCAGGGGGGGGTTGGGGGTGGGGGGGGGGGGGTGGTGCTAGTATATATAGCCTAATGGCCACCACACTGCTCAAGCATGGGAATTATAATTAGACCGCCTCTTGCTGTAAGTAGTGTAGGACTCAAACACACACACACACACACGAAGGCTGTGAAGCCGTGCGGATATTTGCAAGAGGGCCGTACAGTTTTTATCATTATAACTCACTTTGAGCTGCAGACTGTCTTAACATCTAATGGAATTGAATTGTTATCATTCTAATCAAGCTGCATGACTACATGCTTATTTTGAGACCATTCCGATACCGATATGGCATTTTTATAGCCGATATGACCGTTATGACCCACTGGTCTAACGTACTGTTATCATCCCTACAGTCCTCTCTGGGCTACGCGGCGCTGGTCCTGACCACCCTGCACACGCTGCTGTTCGGCTGGGACCGGGCGTTCGACGGCGCCCACTACCACTTCTACCTGCCGCCCACCTTCATGACGGTGCTGGCGCTGCCGTGCGCCGTCCTGCTGGGGCGCGCCGCGCTGGCGCTGCCCTGCGCCGCCCTGCGCCTGGCGCGCATCCGCCGCGGCTGGGAGGAGGAGAGCGGCCGACACATCCGCTTTGTCGTGCCCGGCGGCGGCGGCGGCGGCTGCAACGGCCAATCGCTGGAGGACATGACGGACGTCTGAGAGAGAGAGAGAGAGAGAGAGAGAGAGAGAGAGAGAGAGAGAGAGAGGGCGGGAGGGAGTGCGCCCTGGAACTGTGACAGACAGTGTACGTACAGTACTGTGTGTGTTGTGCTTGTTTGGGAAGGCAGAAATAATGGAAGCGCATACACACACACACACACACACACACACACACACACACTAGAACGGTGCTTCTAAAAGTGGGTCAGGGTTAGGGCTAGGGGTCTTTTTTGGGGGGGGGGGGGGGGGGAGTACCGGTAGTTAATGTGGCATGACAATCATTTTAGCCACTTTATCCATTTGTTGGCTGTTCAAAAATAGCTGATGTACAAGCCCACAACGCAAAACTTTGAACACAAATTTTTGCTAAGGACGTGTATATACACGTCTTTTATATTATCAAAACCATGGGGGTGCTACGGGACTTGTATTTAGGCGTCTGACTTCAGCATGCCTCTTGTTTTGGAATATTAACGCTTCTAGAGAGACTTTAGCATGACCAGCGCGAGGTAAGAATGGAAGATTATGCCTCCCGCTTACTGTCTAGCGCCTATATTTTGAAATATGCTGGCGCATCCGTTGTCTCTTCTGGGGGCCCCTGTGCGCAAAACATTTTCCACCGAGGGCCAAATAAAAGTCAGTTTACGGGTCCAAACAAGGACCCCCAAAAAGGTCTAGATTGAGAAATGCTGTTAATCTCAGCCTCTGTTTATAATGGATTGCCCGGAGGGCTTCCCCCCCCCCCCCTCTTTGTCTGTTTCCTTTCGTAGCCGTTTCCACCGGTGTAACGGGCTTAAAGCCCTACCATGCTGTGGTACTAGACAGAACAGACGCCGTTTCCCAAGCGGTGGGTCCGGGGACTGTGTTTACACAAACCCTCAAAGCTGGACATAGGAGGTGGCTATAGCGCCCCTCAAGAAATAAGCTTGTAGATCTGCAATTTTTGCAACAGCCAACGCTAAAATGACACGTGTGCTTTCCCCCGTTTTAATGGGTTAAATAGCCACAATAGCAGCTCTACTGTTGTCAGGCGGGGAAAATACTTGTTGGTTCTTATTTCTTTACGTTGTCGCACTGCTTCTCTAATGGTTCCCTCTAGAACCAGAAGAAGACTGGCGTTATTTGCGACACTCCTGCCTTTTTTGGACTAGAAGCCTTTCTTACCTTTATTTGTAGTTGTTACGGCCCCACCAAAGAGGTCCAGGTGTTCATCTGTGCAAAAGCGCATTGTTGGCTATGTCCCCTACCATAAGCCCTAAATTGCTCATCGCTCAAAAACCTTTTTTTTTGGTATACTGTATATCCTCTCTTCATAATCTAAGTAGCATCCCAAGCGGCACACTTCACTACTTATTTCGATGGAAATAAGCGAATTAGCACTAAAAACCCAACGTCCCATTGAGGGCTTATGGTAGGGGAAATAGCCAATAATGCACTTTTGCGCAAAATAACACCTGGACCTCTTTGGTAGGGACGTAACAACTACAAATAAAGGTAAGAAAGCCTTCTAGTTCGAAATTCTCCTTTAAGGAAGTCAGACTACAGAGTTATAGCCTCGATTTAGTTGCAGGCTGCGAGCGACGCATAGTAATCTTGTACAGTAGATCACTGACATTGACTCTGTTATTGTGAATCCCTTTTTTTTTAAATAACTGATCAATAATTTTCCATTAGTTCTTTATGTTTTTGTACATTGTTGTTAGTGTTCATATTTTGTTGCAGTTGTTTATAGAGGGCTCCTCCGGTCTTCATACTAAATACATCCTGCTCTTTAACCCAAATATTACAGTGGCTCGTGGCAGAGTCACACGTGGCCTTAAGTCTGCCTTGAATCGCAAAGTGCTTCGTTATCTGTCGGAACAGCTCTTTTGTTCTATGCTGATGCATTTCGGCTTTTGGTGTTGTGATCTCTGTGAGAACGGTGGCCTGGAGATGGTCAGTCGAGTTTCATCGTCAGTCTGGTGTCGTCAAGCTTCTTCCAAACGTTTTTAACAGCATCAGTAATGAGGGGTGGTAGAATAGAACTTATGTTCTCTTACTGAGCAGTAGAATTAAACTTTATACGTTTCTGATTTCATGGTCACCGACCATGAAAACGTTTCCCAGAGGCTTCGACACCAGACACATGATAAAGTCCCAAAATAAAATAAGATGCCACCAGGGGGACGGCATTTCCCACCCGCACCTCTCCAGGCTAGCTAAGCATCGTTGAGGTCTAAGAGGACAACTTTTGTTTAATCTTTTCCAACCAAGGTTCATGTTTTACGCTATTATTGGAGAAAGATTAGTGTTAAACTGTTTTCATTTGCTTTCGTTTTAACGATTTTAGCTATTTTTGACAGGAGGCATTCGAAGTGCCTAAATATTTATTCTACGGCACTTTCTTTATTATTTACTGTAGTGACTACAGTAAATAACTACAGTGTAGTCCTACTAGTTTGGACCAGCTCAGCGGCCTTGCGGTTAGAGTGTCCGCCCTGGGACTGGGAGGTTGGGGTTTGATCCCCGGCCGGGTAATACCAAAGACTGTAAAAATGGGACCCAGTGACTCCCTGCTTGGCACTCAGCATCAAGGGTAAGTCCCTGTGGCATACTAGCATCATGTCCAGGGGGTGTACTTGTACATCAAGCTGCCTCACGCTACAGAAACAGGAGATTTCTTACGGGCCCCATGGCTCGGCAAGGCTTACTATAGTCCTACTAGACCGCAGGAAATTACATCTGGTCACAAAAGATCACGGGATCTATTGAAGGTTGGTGACAAACTGACATATTGAGCCTATGACACACAGTATGGCAGCCCCCTGGTAGTCAGCTGTTTGTTCAGACACACGGAACACAACCGCTGTGGCCAGATGTAATTTCATGGGGTCTAGTAGGACTATAAAGAAATAGCGGCCTTGCGGTTAAATAAATCGCTGTAAAATGTAGTAAAAAGATATTGAGCCACAAATTGTTAAAACTAAACTAGAAAAATAAAAAAATAACACTCATCTTTTACTTTTCAACAACCTAAAACATGAACCTTGGTTGAAAGAAAACTATGTTGTCCTTTAACCCATTTTGGGCTAAAGGACTCGTAGCGCACCACCGAGTGGCGCGCTACGAGCTTGTAGGTCTGCTATTTTTGAAAAATCCAAGAACGACTGAAATAGAAACATTGCTTTTTTCAGAGAGCTGTCAGGATGTAGAAGACATTTTTAGAATCTGATCTCAGGTCAGAATGGGTTAAACACATCTCTTTATGGAACATAATGTTAGTCTGTTTTGTTTTATTTAACTTTTATTTCATTGTTCAATTTATATAATTGAATAGCCTAACATGAATGCACTATAATAATTCCCTGGCACTATATTAACAATACAAATTACGTGTCGTGTTATCAAACAACAATGTGCCAACGCCAAATGAATTGAAAACAAAATCCAAAGTCAAAATAATCATTTTTCATTAACAGACTCGAACAAAGCGCTGTGTCACATTGACGTCTATTATGCTGTGTTATTTAAGAAGGATTTTAAAAGAGTAATAATTTAACTGGTTTGTACTGGTTCTTTAGCCGTTTACTAAACTGACCTGCTGTTGTGAGAACCTGTTGAATTCGATGGACAATCTTTAAGCTTTCATTAACGTAGAGGACACTTCAGCCCGGTTTATACTCAGCAGTGGTGGAAAGGAAATAATTACATTTACTCTACTGGAGTAGCCTATTTCCAATTTTCTATTCTTTTACTTCTACTCCACTACATCTCAAGAGGCAAATGTTGTACTTTTTTACTCCACTACAGTCATTTGGAAACTTTTGCATATTACTATAATTACAAAACATGCATTAACCACTCCACCCCTAACTCGAAAATTGGACATTCTGCATAATGAGTACTTTTAGTTCTTCCACCACTGCACTGCCTTGTAGATCTTATTTTTTGGCACGGGACAGCATCGTGCAACGGAGTATAAACTCGGACTCGTCGCTGAAAGTGTTAAGGACGGGGTTGTCATTTTTGTTTCAGATCATGATGAAAGTCGGGCCTCGTCAGGCACTCCATCCTAACGAAGTGAATGTGAATTATTTTTTTATGATTGACATTTCTTTGGACCTAGAATAAACCTTATTTTGTATATCTAAACCTTCTTGTCTGAACTTTATTCATATTGGTTTAGGATGAAAACATAATGAAACGTTAGCATCCAGATGTTAAACTTCTTATGTGTAGTGCCTTCTTATGTGACTTATTTCTCCTTATTACCTTGTGAATGCTGCCATCTTGTGGTAGAAAAAGATTTTGCTCGTGTCATCAGATTTCTTTTCTTCCAAAATTGGCTAGTGTTTGGTGGGGAGGGTGATATAATAGGCCAGTCAATCTAAGATTTGACCCAAAATAAATTTCAATAGTAATCATTCAAGGTTTTTTTATGATCCTTAGGGTCATCCAAATTACGTTAAATTACATTTTGGATCATGGTAAATTCAGGCGTTGAACGTTGGGGTACCATTGAAAACCTATATACATTTGAACTATGCTTTAAGTAGCATGTGTCATGTCAAACTAGGTGTTATTCATGACATAAAACCGGCCATATCCGTCTTCACTTAATGTGATGAGATGAGATCATCACATTTGGGCAAGTGTCTATGGCCGTTTTTAGCCCAAGGAGTGTTTTCTTTTACTGGATTCATTGCAACCGGTATGTCTGCCAATATGCCCCGCGAACGCTCTTGAGATTTTCAAGTGGGCCACGATCCAGAAAAGGTTGGGAACCACTGCTCCACGAGTAGATGGTGCAGTCAGAGTTAATTTACTGCATGACGCCTGTCTCTTTTAAAGCATACCGAACGTGACTTGCATTCCACCTGAGATCAGATTCTAAAAATGTCTTCTACATCCTGACAGTTCTCTGCAAAAAGGCTATGTTTCTATGTCAGTCGTTCTTCGATTTTTCAAAAATAGCAGACCTACAAGCTCAGCCACCGAGTGGCGCGCTACGAGCTTGTAGATCTGCTATTTTTAGTTAGTTAAAGCATAACACAATGCTACAGTAACACCAAAAGGGGTTCCTGCCCAAAATGGGTTAAAGTATTAAAGTTCAAACTGACTTGCCTAAGCCTGCAGTGCAGACACCCCGTTACATGTATTTTTTCAGAATGGACAAAATCATTATAATTTTTCAATACAGAATGAGATCATATCGATATATCGGTATTATCTGTTATCGGCCATAACGGCAATTAATTATCTCGGATATCCATATCGGCCAAAATGTCTCTATCGGCACGTCCCTAATTTGAACGAATCTGTATGGTTGGTGGTAGCATCATGCAACATAACCAACACATCTGCAGTGGTTGGTGGTGGTGGTGGTCTACACAGCAGGACAAATAGTACTGGCTGACAACAAGTAGCCCCACCTGAAGCGCATAAGCCCAATATCTCCACTCTAGTCTTGATTGAGAGATTGTAGATGTTCGCCTTCCCACACGGGGGACACATGGTTTGAATCCCAGGTGACACAGTTGCAATTACCTCTCTCTCTCTCTCGACTCAGTAATGTGCCCAATAATGAACTCTTGTGACACATGCGGTGAACTTACCACATTCCCAGTGGAGATATTATAGACGAATAACAGTTTTAAGTCCACATTTTATTCTGACCCCTCCACGAAAAGGCCTCGTTGTCCTGACCCCTTATCCATCATTTATACGTTATGGATAATTAGTGTGGCCTTAGACTGGTATTCGTCTATATAGTACTCAAATACCGGTACATGTTTTCTGCCAGAACCTTCAAATTAATTAATGATTAATAATAATTAATAATAATAATGAATGACACCCAGCCCAGGTGAGCTGACCCAAGACTACAGCAGTTTATTATCGGGTTTGGATGCTACACATTAGAATTCTGCCGATATGAATCCATCCATTGTGTTCTATGGCTGTATACTGTACTGTATATGGAATACATAATACATTATACAATAGATGGAATATCAGCCATTCTAAGACTAGGATCAGTTCAGATGTTTATTATTTTCAAATAGAGCATGACCTGTACTCATGGTTCTCATTGTGGTCTGTAACTCTCAGAATTATGGGTGTCCTTCCTTACAAATAAATAAAATGGTTTGAGAACTACAGCCATAGAGAGAACACCAACCTCTTCTAGGAGTCTAGATGAAATTGGCCTGCATGTCTGCTGGTGGTTGATCTCCTGACAATGCTACGCTCAACATAAAAAAAACCCAGACCCAAACGAGGGTGAGTGAGTTGCACAAATACAGGTTCATTTGGTTGACCCGTCTGTTGACTTGACAGACTCCTCCTCTTTTCTTATAATCCATCCAATAGGAACGCAGCTCGAGCCAACGTCTTCCAGCTGCAGGACTGGTTGGACGGCCTACTTGGGGAAGTCTGGGACACAGCACTGCAAGGTGTGCCAGTCTGTCTATAGCTATCAACATGTCATCTGGAACTGTAAGTAATGTCCTGGTTACTAGTATGACTTGAGTATTTGTTCTGTTGTTTTGAGAATAGTATGAGTTTAAAGCAAGTGTTCCATGTCTGTGTGATGTTTTTAAAGTTATCCAACAAACTTACAACAAATTAGGTGACCCCATCTATTTCTGATTCCTTTCATGTGATTGACAGGAATTGCTTTGCATTACACTACAGTCTCAGTGATGTGGGTCGCACCGTGCTGTGCTGTTTTGTAACACAACATGGAAATGGTGTGTTGAGCATCGGCTCTCGTTTTGACTGCAGTGTATGAAATGTAACACTATATACTAAATGGTACTTTTATTTGATCAGAACGAAATGGGTATCTATCATAACATACTGGTACTAATTTGGCAGAACCTGATTCTTACCGTACAGTATTTTGGTGTTGGTTTGGTGAAGGTGTGTGTGTGAGAGTGTGTGTGTGTGAGTATAGGGATGGTTGATTTAATCAGTCACACCTGGCCTGAGTCTGAACTCTTTGCTGGGTGTGCTGCCACACACACACACACACACACACACATGATGTTGTGCATCACAGGATCAGGATCAAGTGCAGATGAAGATGAGGCTCTCCTATCCTCCTCCCCTTATCTCCAGAAGGTTATGAAGTTATGATACATTTTGATTCTTACATTCTAGGACTTCTGAACTCGATGGTGTTGTCGAACTAATACCTGTCGGACTGTTGTATGTCTGACAAACGTCTGTGCCCCTGTTTGGGCAGCACTGTGACTGCAGTATGACAAAGTATGAACTAGGGCTTAAGTGGTTAATCAGACTAATCGCTTTTGTCAATTATAATGAAGCTTACCAAAGTAATCTATTATAATCGTTAAGATATTTGATTTCACCACTGGAACGCTGGTAGCAAAATACTTTCAAGGAAGACTACATGGACAGTGGACAGAGACTAAGATTAGTTTTTATTTTTATGTTAACCAGCTCATAAAGTTTTCTTCACAGGACCAGCTTAACCCATTCTGACCGGGCACCCATTTTGGTGTTAGCATCATGTTATGCTTTACCTATTGAAAAATAGCAGATCTACAAGCTCATATCGCGCCACCGAATGGCGCGATACGAGCTTGTAGGTCTGCTATTTTTGAAAAATCGAAGAGCGACTGACATTTTTTAAATCTGATCTCAGGTCAGAATCGGTTAATCAGACCAGTGTGTGTCCAGTGGAAACCTCGTATGAATCTGATCTCAGGTCAGAATGGGTTAAACAGTGCTGTAAGAGTGGATCCACAGACAGACGTGTTGCTCTTATAGGGCTCTAGATCAGCTCAGTTGCTGAGGATCAGTGTCATCAAGGCCACTTGCTAATCTAATGGTGATCGAGGCGGGTGTACAGGACATGACATTACAAATCACTCTGTGCTAGTTTCAGCGCTAGCACAATTAAGTTTCACAAGAGAGGAGGTGTTTGACATCCTTCTGTTTCACCTTATTCTTGGCCCCTTGTCTAGTGCGGCGCCATCAGGTTTTTCCTGTGTGTGTGTGTGCTGCCTCATTCAATATCTGTCCACTTCTTCCCTAGTTACTAAATGTGGGAACCACTGGTTTAAAAATACAAGCCCAAAAATGAGCAACTACAATTTGAAAATGAGCCCAACATGGCTTCGTATAAGCAGACATAGCAACACTGGTAAACCAGAAATCCTACTCTCCTACCTGTCCTGGGATAAGGTGAACGCATTAACCCTACTTTTCTTACCCAACAGGTTCTGAATCGTGCTGCTACAGTTAATCGTGTCCATCTTGCGTTACACAATCTAACAAAAGGGCACATTTCCTAAGGGGTAGTCTCTCTCTCTCTCTCTCTCTCTCTCGACGTACGGACTGTTCCACTCCATCAAAAAGAGGGCACTGTCATTCCTTTATTTGTTGACAATGGGTTCTCAGATTGAGGTGACGCATGTCTGTGTGTGATCTTAGGCCTTTGAGAAAGCCGCGGACGAGGCGACCAGACTGAAGACTAAGCCAAGCAATTCCGAGATGTCTTCGCTCTACGGCCTGTACAAGCAGACCACCGTTGGAGACCTTACATTCGGTGAGCTGTTCTACTATATGGACTTGATATTGTTGATATAGCCTACCGTTGCTGTTGGGCAGAAACCATGCCTCTTATGTCTGTTTTCAAACTTTCTGTTTTTCTTGTAAATTATTTATTCAAACTTGAGATCTGCTGCTCTTGAATTTGATCTGCTTTAAAAAGTAAAAAAAACTAACAGTTTTGGAAATTATGAGGTTTTACTCGACAGACTATGCTGAATCTTGCATTGACTTGACCTCGTAAAACTCCCAGGGGCCTGCACTTGGGTCGCCTTTTTTATTCCCTCTACACCAAAGGGTCTTTAGTGAAAATAGTTGTACTATTTTTGCCATGTCTATTAAGACCAGGGTTCTCAACGTTTTTGGCTGCATGGGACCCCCGGAAATGCTTTGGCCATGTCTCGCGACCTTAAGACATGCCCAGAATAAAGAGAGGTGCTGGGCTTCATGTGGTTAAAATCCTGTCCAAAACAAAAGTGTGAAAAGTATGTTTCTATGTACTTGCCAGATATGCAGTATATGACTTTTCAGAGAGGGAGACATTGATGGAGACGGGAGTGAAATGTTTCCCACTCCTAGATAACAATATGTTAGATAAAACTTTAATGTTTTTTTTCCAGATCGTCCAGGACTGCTGGACTTTGCTGGCCGTGCAAAATGGGATGCCTGGAATGAAAAGAAAGGTAGGCTAAATGAAACGCCTGGATAATAATGGTTCCATGTCACTTTATCAGACAGTTCTATCGGGACAGTTCTCCAGACGTTTTGTGGAGTTGCATTAGTTGTCAAAGTTTGCCCACTACTGACGCTGCACTTTCACTGGAATTCGCTGGATTTAGAAGGCGTTTGTAGAACCGGCCTCAGCTCTTAATGGATTAGGAACATAACTGAAGGTCGAGGACTAACAGGCGTTTGTGTTTTCCAGGTATGACCAAAGACGTAGCGATGACTGCCTACATTGATTTTGTGGAGGAGCTGAAGGCAAAATATGGCCTGTAAATCCTCTTGACGCTGGATTAACAATGGCCTGCTAGTGTTTTCACAGATAAACAGTAACAAGAACATTTTTTTGCATTTGCTAAGATTTGTTGGTGGTTGTTTTGTATTTATTGGACTACCTGATGGACAGGCTTTTCTGTGTGGACATGAGAAACCTTCACATTGACAGTACCTGTGTAGTAGTAAAGTCCTGCCACTCAGCCATTTGGTTTTCCAAGTAACGGTTAAAACAAAATGTCAGTGATTTGCCAACCCCCTGTAACCTTGATGTAATTTATTTAATCTATACACAATGAATTGCATGGTGCAATAATAAATCGTTTTGACTAAAGGTAGTGCATATCTGGCATTGATTTTGAAAGGAAAACAAGTGCAGTCATAAAACATGTAGTGTATATAGGATGACATTGTCATGGCATGAAGACCCGAATCGGTAAAGACAAGAGCATAGTTTGCTTATCTCACACAACCCGCGACTACTCTGTCGATTGTCAAAAGCATTATCGCTGTGGTACATGCCATGCAACATGCCATAAAAAACTGAAATCAGTTGTGAGGACTTTAATCCATGTGTATACTGTCGGAGTTCAATGAACACAATCCGGTGGTCCGTGGTATAATTAATATCAACCTTCCTTGAAATTTAAAAGGGTTTGATAAACACTGCTTCCAAAGGTCTGTGGGAACAGTCTGAAATCCACACAGTCCCTATTAGGTGACTGTTTCTCTGCAGAGAAATGCCTCCATATGGCCACATGGCTGGACCGTGCAGAGTTCTCTGTCCCATACAAGGGTGAAAAGTTTGCAAAGAAGATCCCGGTGACCCTGAGCTGACTGGGGGCTCTCCCAACATGCCATGGTTTTATAGAGATACCGTTTTATTAGAATATCTGGGATTCTGTGGTATACGTTGTGAATCCCCCAAGTAGCTCCTCTGCTCAAAGCCATCTGTCAGTGAGAGTCTGGAGTTTCACAACGCCGGCGAGAAGTCGACACATGGGATGGAATGGACAGGCTCCTTTTTATTCCAGCAACTGTGTTCATGGCACATTCTCCTTTAGAAATGCATTTGTAACACTCCGGCAGATGTTTCTCGCCTTTTGTCCACCACACACTACTGTGTACGTCTACTCGTCTAGGCCAATGGTTCTCAGACCTTTTCAGGCAATAACCTCCCAAAATAATGCCCCCCCCCCCCCAAAAAAAAACATTTGGACAGTTTTAATTGACTCAATTTAGGTTTTGACAGTGAAAATAGGTTAATAGATGTAGATATTTTAAATATTTAACAGGTAGGTTTGGAATTTCTTTTGGCTAGTTTGTTTACTTTTGACATAGTAATCGACTTATTTTATCTACTCATTTTTTATTTTATTGTAGAGTTGGGCCTAATAAAAAGGTCTTTAAATTTAATTAAAGTCTTAAATAATACACTTACTAATGTTGTTGTTTTCTTTTCACTGTTCAGTGAGAAAGCAATGTTCCACATTGGAACAAAAATACTTGACAATTTCTGCAAATCTTTATATATTTTAAAGCGAACATTTCTAACTTTCTAATCTTTGCTTCTGCGGGTACCACCCTGGCACACATTTATTATTTTAGATGGGGGTTCGCGGCCAAATACATCATTTTGGGGGTCTTTGACTTGAAACGTTTAAGAACCAGTACTCCTGCCTTACAACAATTATCCCTAAACTTCTTTGCCATTTTCTTTTCTATTTTGAAAAACATTTTTGAATTGTTTCAAATAGTTGATCACGTCTCGATGTAGATCGGCTAGTTGAACCATTTTAAAATGTATTTAAAATTGGTATAAAAAAATAAATAAAAAGGCAAAGACGTTAAGGGATAAGGGGCACTGATGAAAATAGGGCCCCAAATCTCTTGTGAGATATAGCTCACCACCCACCCCAAAAAAAAACCCAATCTACAAGCTCACACGAGTTTAGTCACGTGTGGACGACACTGTCCAGCGGGCGTTGGCTGGCTGCGGGCGGAGCGCCGAGCGGAGGAGGAGGTGGAGGAGGAGGACGAGGAGGCGGCGTGCAGGGCAGCAGCAGGCTGGTGACCTGTGTGAGAGCAGAGCCGCCGCCGCTCTGGCTGATGGAGCCGTGGTAATTCCTGGGGCTCCGGTGGTGGGGGAGGTTCTGCCTCAGACGCCACCTCCTCCAGCGTCGCTGGATCTCGTTCTGCACCTGCATGGGGAGAGGTGAGGAGGAGGAGGGGGGGGGGGGGGGGCAGAGCCATAGAGTAAGACAGTTATATACGACGACTCCGTTCACTTCATGGGCCCGGGGCCAGTCCAATGGCGCCTCTTTTCTCCATAGACTTCTGTTGCCGAAGAGCATTGCGAACAGTGACAAAGTCCTGGACCAGAATGCATTGGACTCAGGCAACAGCCCTGCTTAAATTATCTTAAATCCCTTAATTTTAGATCGTATTTTAGTAATAGTACAACATAAACATTACAGAGACTTTAGTTGTCACTGTACAATACTTTTAAACAGTTGTCATGTTGCACACATGCCTACAATAGTCTCTTAATTGTGCCGCCCTCGTTGAAAACAATGTATTTCAAACTCCAGCTTGTCACTCTCCAGGCTGCACGAACGGCGCTCAGTTTTCTGCCCCCCCTCAATGTCGTAACTCTGTCTTACTCTATGGCTCTGGGATGGGGCAGAGAATGTGACGAGATGGGCGGATATTCATGTTTAGTTCAAGAATAAAAAGAGCCCACACCGTTTTCTGCTCAGTTTACTCTTAAATAGTAATGTTTCGAGACCAAAGCACTTCCTCAGACGCCCGGCCTATTAGGTTATAGATGACGATGCTGTTGTTTTTCAGCCTCTCTTTGCCAACGGATATTCAAGTTAACCAATTAAAACCGGGAAAGCATCTGTGTAGCAGATATTCAGTCGACTAAGACTGTTCTGTCTCCAAAAAAGGAGAAAAGCCAAAATATGTATTATGTTTTAAATGATCTTGGTGTTTTGTTGTAACAATCTTTGTGGAGGCATTCAAGCATTATTGAATACATTGACGTTTTAACTGCGGTACCAAATCCTGTCAATAGATGGCAGTCAGTCACTAATAGGCTACCTCCCTCATAGACCTCACTGCACTACAGTAATAACTCTATGACTACAGGTGACACGTTTTACTTCCTGTTTATCCTCCATTAACTTCTGAGTCACGTTGTGAATACAAGCAGTGTGTACAAGGTCCCAGAGTTGTTTTCTGCGTCCCAACCTTGGAGCAGATTTATTCGTGAGTGTGATACACAGTGCAAATGTGGATTGTTTCAGAGTGTAAAATATTAGTTATTGAGTTTCTCTGAAAACAATTCTTATTGTTTATGTTGCCATATCTCACAGTTACTCTATTTGTTTTATCATTGCTGCTGGTAATGATAACCTATGTGGTGGATGTCCTTTCTGGACTCTTGAAAACATAATGTAGAACAGTATTGGACTTATTATTTACATTATTCCCACTCATGGTCATGCCAAATTACTTACTATATTTTATTATGGTAACAATGTCTTGCCTTACGCCGTTCAGTGATATGTATATTTTCTGTTTATGTGTTACAGTTTTACAATTTTATGAAGAACCTCCCAGTAAAGCCATACTTTGAGGAAAACGGTTGACTGGACCTTCATTTTGTTATCTGTCTGTCTAAGTCTTGCTAGGACGCAATTGCCAGGGCAGAACAAAGACCAGACTAAGACTAAATAATTTCAGATGACTCAAATGGGACTAAAACTAAATGGTCTGTTAACTACTAAATAAGAATTAGCTGTGAAAATTAACACTGGATCAAGGTCATAGTATTTTCATCATCCAATGATTCATATTGCACATTTAAATTGGTTTGAAATAAATAAATACAATCCCCAATGCACATATAGTTTCTTACCTCTCCATTAGTGAAACAGTAGAGAACAGCCACCACAAAGCCCTTTGAGAAATGGAAGAGAGAACATGTGGGATATTATCTGACAAAAACACATCACAAGCACTTGTGTAATGTTTTGGTGAGTGGTGACACCTAGAGGCTGTTTCAGATATTGAAACATCAGAACTTTTTGGCCCACTTGGGGGACTCACACTTTCGTACCTGTGTAGATGACAGAGCCAGTTCTGCAAAGTTCCATATCTTGAACACCAAACCATTGAGTTTTACGGGTAAGAAGCCAAACAGGATGTAGTGCAGCCCAAACAGTGCCACCAGGAAGAATGTGGATTTGATCAGTCTCCTGCTCAAAGAAAACGATAGAATGTGGATTTGATCAGTCTCCTGCTCAAAGAAAACAATAGAATGTGGATTTGATCAGTCTCCTGCTCAAAGAAAACAATAGAATGTGGATTTGATCAGTCTCCTGCTCAAAGAAAACAATCCGTAGAACAATACAATTAACCCATTTAGGCCTGATGTCGAGATTTATAAAATGTCTTCTAAATCCTGACCGTTTTCTCTGGATCTGTAACTCAGAGTGTGTCCATTTGGTTCCATTTGTACACATTTTACAATATACATTGTAATTCAGGTCAAACCTGGGGGTCCTTGAAATGAAAATCGGTGAAAATCTTGGCATATATTGTCTAATGGGGGTCCACAGGCTAATGAGTGTCAATTTGGGGGTCATCTACAACAACACCTACAAGCTCATAGCGCGGCACCGAGTGCTGTGCTATGAGCTTGTAGGTCTGCTATCGTGAAAATGTGGTGCAAATCTTTGAAAATATATTCTTTCAGAGCCAACGTTTTTAACTCAAATCTTTGCTTCTGGGGGGGTCCTGGAACAACATATTCTCAGATGGGGGTCGGCGGCCAATTACATATAATTTTTGGGGTTCTTGACATGAAATATTGAGCACCACTGATATAGAAACATAGGTATTTCAGACACAAGACATTTATTTTTAAATTTCGATGTCAGGCCTAAATGGGTTAAGTACAGTACTTGAGTAACTGTAGCAAATGTACATTATCAGAAGCCTCACTTATATTGACTGAATTCATTCCTGGGTCCGTCTGACTGACGCAGTTTGCCCACCAGAATCCTCAGGATGCCGATGAAAAAGACCAGGTTCATCTGGAATTGATATCTGAATGCTACTTTACTGGTCAAATATAACTTCAGAACAAGTTCATGAATAAATAAAACCATGCGGAAAAGACTGGGAACAAGGTTTACAGTTTTGCTCACAAATATGAAGGGTAGCACTGGCACTCGAAGAATCCACCAGATCCACTCGTGTCTCCTCGTTTCCCAGCACCTTTATGGCAATGGGACGAAAGAGAAAACGACACTGTTCTCGTTGTGTATCAGTGTTGTTTTTGTCATAGTCTCTTGAATAGTTTTCATTTGGTTCATTCGGTCACCTGGAATGTTTTAGGGTTAATCAAATTTTAGTCGACTAAATGTCATTTGATTGATTGATTGAATACTTTATTGAAAATATATTTCAAAAGGATAAATTCACAAGAAAGCTGTTAGGCTTGTTTCCATTGTGGTCCACCATAAGATTTTAGTCGACTAAATCTAGTTGATTTAGTCGAACAAAATGTGTTTTGGCGGATCGTAATGACTTGCTGAAAATAGCTGATCTACACGCCCACAACGCGTCGTCGTGAGCTTGTAGATCGGCTATTTTCAGCATGCAACCAATTGTAAAATGACTTAGGCTGGATCTCTTGTCCACTAGTCCCCTAGTTTTTATTTGTTGACGAAATTGCCAGTATATTTAGTCTTAGTTTTAGTCATCACAGCTTAGTTTTCAATTAGTTTCCATTTACTGTAGTTTTCGTCAGTGAAAAAAGGTAGTCGACGAACATTTTTCGTCTTAGTTTTAGTCGACGAAATCAATTAATGTGGCCGCAAAAGCCTTTAACCTACATGCTACTACAGGCAATGTCGCTGCTAATATACGTCACGCCCAGCTGTCAACACATTGCGTTCCTGAGATTCCTCGTTGACGTAAGCTCAGCTGGTGGTGACTCGACTCGTACTAACCACGAAACATTAAATATCAATAAAATAAAAGTAATTAACATTCCGTTTCTGTTGTGCGACGGGCAGATGGCCAGATGCAGCAACCCAGTCTACACGGAAATGTAGTCTCTGGGTTGTTTGACTCGTTTCTAACGCTTATTTTGTTACTCTTTGGGTATATTTGTACATTTCCACCTTCAGTCAATGCTTCATATCCATATGAGTGAAAAGGCCAGGGTGATCGGTTTATTTTTCAAACACAGTTCTTATATGAGGCGATCTAAAATCCCCCTATGGAGATTACAATGCAAATAAAAAGTACACAAACCTGTGGACTGACACCCTCTACTGACAGTGACGTCAGGACTTAGGTGCTCTATACACTGCATGACTGTCTATAGCACTTTGTTTTCCTGTAATAGACTATGGCACTTTGTTTTCTGAGCGAATTAGATTTTAAGAACCAAGAGGATGGTCTAAATATAAGTGAAACGTTCATTATTCTTACCCTTCATCTTCATAAAAGTATTTGGCACAACCCCAGGAGATGATGACAATCAACGGCGTACCTGCAGCAAAGAAACGCAACCGGCTTTAAATCGGAACGTACATTTAAGCAAAATGATAAAGTGTCAGTTACATCTAATTAAAGATAACTTATATAGCACAGCGGTTTCCAAACAGTTTCCTTTTCCTTAGCATTATCTTAAACTTAAACAAAAAGTTGAGTTAAAAACGTCTGCTCGGAAAGAATATACAGGTATATTCAAAGATTTGCGTCACATTTTCACGATTAAAAAAAAAAAGCGGACCTACAAGCTCCTACGAGCTTGTAGATCTGCTATTTTTCAATAGAGGGTATGCACGTGACATCATCGTACCTGGAAGTTATGCGGGAACGCCCACTGAGTGGCAAAAAACTACTTTCTGGCCTAGACAGCCCATTCATCCAAACAGAAAAGTCCTTTCTGATTGCAATTAAACCAATGTTAAACTCACCAACATTGCAGCTGTACGAAAAGCTTGAATTATCCTCTTTCTATATCTGCAAAGTTTTTGCTACTTTCTGTCAAGAAATGCCCTGCATTTGATTATTTTTGTTCTGTTCGCTGCTTCACCTCCCAATGTATGAATGAATGAACAATTGTAAAGCGCTTTGAGCACTTGGAAAAGTGCTATAAAAATGCAATTCATTATGTGCCGTCCCTGTACGTACCCCAGGCGAGGACGACGTACCAGGCCAGGTGCTTCCTCAGCGAGAAGAAGGACCTGCTGACCAGCGTGTAGAGGAAGTGTCCCTCCGCCAGCAGCCAGCTGTAGTTGGCCAGGATGGAGTAGTTTGTGAACAGCAGCACCACCTTGCACGCCACCTAGTGGGGGAAAGGTACGCAAATGTTGTACTTAACCCATTTAGATTCTACTTCAACATTATGACAAAGAAAAACCATGTGTTTCTATGTCAGTCGTTCTCAAACATTTTCATGTCAAGGACCCCCAAACATATATGTGATTGGCCGCCCGACCCCCCATCTGAAAATATGTTGTTCCAGGGACACCACCCAGAAGCAAAGATTTGAGTTAAAAATGTTGGCTCTGAAATAATATATATTCAAAGATTTGCACTATATTTTCACGATTTTTCAAAAATAGCAGACCTACAAGCTCGAATGCGCTATGAGCTTGTAGATCTGCTATTTTTCAATAGCTAAAGTATAACAGTGCTTCCTTACTACTTTGTACTACTAGGACTTTGGAGAGGAAATTATGTAAATGTTCTAATCTAGACATTCTAACGATCACAAAAATATATATTACAGGCATTTTACTTACTTTTTTTCAGGGTTAAAAAAATGCAGTCCAGAGATTTTGAAGTTGTGTGAATTTGTGCCTCTGTGGGGGGTATTTATTTATTTATATGCAAATGTCATGACCAATGGCATTGCAAGACTAAACAATGAACATCAATGATGATGTTTAGGTGAAAAAAAAGTATCATCAATACCGTCTGACTGCAACATAGAAATCCTCTGTTACAAGTAAAAGGCCGGAATAAAAAAAAAAGAATTGGCATCAAAAAATGTGCTTAAAGTACCAAAAGGTAGAAGTAGTCATTGTGCAGATCTACAAGCTTGTAGATCGGCTATTTTGACATGGCAGTTGCACTGCACACACAGGGCAGAAATGACATGTCTAAATCCGCGTTGTGAGCTTCTACCAGTGGTGGAAAAAGTACTCAATTGTTTTACTTAAGTAAAAGTACCAATACTGCAATTTAGAACTACTTCGGTACAAGTAAAAGTACGGAATTGAAAATGTAAAAGTAAAAGTACAAAAGTATTGGCATCAAAATGTACTTAAAGTAATGTATGGATTGTGCATTTCTTTTACTATAGTGACCCATACAAATGAGTCCCATTTGTGGGCACGAATTGGGTCCCCGACCCAGTGTCTGGGAAACGGTGGTCTACTCCAGATCCCTCTACAGCAGGCATTACGCTTGTCATATTAGCTCGTCATGGTTAAGACTTTATGGCGTTTGTCATTACTTGGTGGTTTTAGCTTGTCAAAGCACACACGCTCCAAAGCACAGTCTTTACTCGTAAATCAATCCATTTTAGGGTTGTTTATCTGCGCCTGCGTGCCGGGAGTACAGAGGATTCATTTCATACTTTACAAGCGAGTTGAGCAGCTCACACAAAGGAGATTTCACTGTTGCCCTTCAGCAATTATATGGACTGTCACAGAACTTAAAGCAACACTACGTAACTGTCCTATTCCACCCCGGATTTGAACCGGGTTTGCTGAAATTATTTAAAAATCTAACTTATAGAGCCTGCCTGCTTGCTCGAGGCCAGGGACAAGGAGCACAATGGAAACGAGTCCACGGGACGTTATTGTGCTATGTCGACAGTACCACGTGCTGCTTACATCAATCAATCCATCTCAATGTACTTTGCTTGACTTGAGGAAATTGCAAACAGTCTTATTCATGTTCATTAATATCTAGCCGTTTCACTCATATGGATATGAAGAATCAACTGACTGAGAGAAAACGCTAATGTTACTGCTACTGAATTAGTTGCATTTTAGCTAGAAACAGACTGTATCATATATGAGTGACTGACTGTTGCAAACGATACAGAGACACCTCCCTGTCAATAACGCCGAGACAGCTTGTTTATATTTGGACCACAACACTTATATGAAACGATTTTAAGATGAGCCCATGTTATTCTCCATAGAGAAATTACTTCCGTGAACCAGGGGAATCGAAGGGATGAGCGAGTTACGTCAGGACTTCGGTGCTCTATTTGTAAACGGTGTGTTTGTATACAGTAAGTGGCGTGCTATGCAAAGTGTTACGGGTACTATAATAATAATTTCTTACTGGGTAATAGTCACAGTGGTAGAACTCTTCGTCCGTGAAGAGCAGAGAGTCTCTGACGAAGATGAAGATGGCTCTCAAGATGAAGGACACAAACAGCTGGATGTGAATGTAGTTCCTGGTACAATGGAGCTTCCTGGATACAGATGTTTAGGATATTTATACAGTATCTGGATGAATACAAAAGTTTGGAACATATCGGCAAAAGTGCCCTTACCTAAACTGAATCTCACAATAATATTATTACACAGGAGAGATGTCTTAGTCGTGTTCAACGCCCACCATATGATAATAATGACGTACTAACGTTAAGTGCTGAACAATTAGAGCATCCAACGTTTTTAACTCAAATCGTTGCTACTGGGAGGTCCCTGGAAAAACATATTTTGACATTGGGGTCGGCGGGCAAAATGCAGATAATTCTGGGGCTCCTTGACATGAAAATGTTTGAGAACGACAAGGTTTTTCAGAAATTTAGAAGACACTTTGTAGAATCGTCCTCATGTCTAAATGGGTTAATAAAACATGAGACATTTTGCCATTGGGAGAGTATCAGGTGGCTGTTTCAAAGTGGAGGAGCTCAAGCATTAAAGAGCACACATCCTTTAGATGTGTCCCTTGAGTGGAACAGCTAAAAGAAAGTCTGCTCTCTGACATGAGGCTGCGAGACAGACTGCTGCTATGACGTTAAACTTAAAAGCTCAGAAATGTAAGAAGCCACAGAAAGGCCTTAAGTAGATCTTCTGACAGGGAGCCTATTCAGCAAAACAGTTCGTTTTTTATATGGTCTCTCTGTCTAGTTCTGGTTAAAAGTCTTGCAGACACATTTTGTACAAGTTGGAGAAGTTCAAGGGCCTGCTGATTGAGAGTGGTATATATGATGAATTCCAATAATCTTAACCTAGAGGAAATAAAAGCATGACAGAACATCTCTAAACTGAGAGAGGTGAGAAAATGCCATATTTTAGAGCGGACTCGGAGCCGATCGAAATAGTAGGCCAATTTGACATTTGATTTGGTCCTCAAAAGATCTAGCCAAGTCAAAGATTACTCCATGGTTTTGTGGCAGATTCAGCTCAGCTGTAAATGTTTAGTACTAATGAGCTAAATCTGCAAAGTATTATAACGACCCTGCAAATAGACCCGGCCGTAACTGGCTCCTCCAAGTGAGATTCCAGCTTGGTGCGCTAAAAAAACGTTACAGTATCTTGTAACGTAAGTTGTCAGGCAACGCAGCGGAGTGAAAAGCACAATATTTGCCTCTGAGATGTAGTGGAGTAGAAGTATGAAGTATTATATTTATATGGACATAGTCATGCAAGTAAAGTAAAAGTACCTCAACAATTCTACTAAAGTATACACTACTGTACATGAGCAAATTAACTTAGTTACTAGTACTTCCACCACTGTTGACCAGGCTGATATTAAAGACCGATGTGTACTCTGATAACTTATAGGATCATAAATGACGCAAGGTGGTCATTTATGATCCTATACACATAGACTGCTTATAGTGCTTACTGCTTACCTGAACATACAGAGGATTGCCACGGCGATGGTGAGAGAGATGAGTGACAGGGAGTATCCCACAGTGTATATAGCTTTCACGTAGTAGAAGTACATGTGGTCTGGAGACTGCAGAAAAGGAAAAATAACAGACTGATGCCTTATATGGGATTGGTATTTAAACCCATTCTGGGCGAGAACCCCTTTTTGGTGTTGAAAAATAACAGATCTACAAGCTCATAGCACGGCACCGAGAACTTTTTTTTTTTTAATCGTGAAAATATGGCGCACATTTGGAATATATATTATTTCAGAGCGAACATTTTCAACTTAAATGTTTGCTTCTGGGGGGGGTCCCTGGAACAACATATTTTCAGATGGGGGGCCGGCAGCCAATTACATATATCTTTGGGGGTCCTTGACGTGGAATTGTTTGAGAACCACTGACATAGAAACATTTGGTTTTTCAGAAAACTGTCATGATTTAGAAGACATTTGCAGAATCGGTCTCATGTCGATATGGGATAAGATAGTCAAAGAGACAGTGCCCTCAATACACTCGATATAATGTTGTGAGCTTGTAGAGCTGGCATTTCCCGGCACGGCGACACCGAAAAAGGCCCAGGAATAATTTCAACCCTATAAACCTAACGTCTAATCCTAACCGTAACCCCAACTCAAAATTTGTTTTCTCAAATTCTACTATACATGTGAGGACACACGCGCACACACAAACACACATGCCCGTGTGCATTACAAAGGTATCAAGGTACAGTAGGTAGAAGCTCATTGAAAATTACAGGGGTGGAGGATTAGAACAAAGTCCTAAGGGAAATTTAATTTGCCCAGTCTTGGAACATTTTTTAAAATCTGTTGAAGAATTGGCTGATGGGCAAGTTAAAATAGTGTTCTATTTATTGTCTTTTGTATACTGATTTATGACAGTCTTTGTTGTGAATGTTGTTATTACTGTGATTTTAGCATTTTAACACATGTTTTATGAGTGAGATATCATATGCTGTAATTATTTATTTGAATCACAATGGAATGAATTCTATACTATGCACTTTGGTGAATTGTATCTTGAATAATATCAAATAAATAAAATCAAACCTCTGGCGGAGACTGGAACATCTCATTGAAGGTGAATCCACAGGCGTCCTCATGAGGCAACAGAAGATCTGACCAGCCTTTCACAGTGCAGTTACGAGACACCTTCCCTGACGAACGAACCACAAAAAAAACTATCAATGCACTTGCACGCACGTACGCACGTATAGCTCTGGTCCATAGCTCTAATGCGTTTCATTTAGAGCTATGTTACTCTCAATTTCTGCCGCTCGCATGAATGCAGACCAGCCTCCTCTTTAGCGTAAATAAAAAGAACGTTTTTTCTAAACAAAGGCGGGTTGTGTCATGAGAAAGCCTACTTTCCTTAGTGGACGCACTCTGAGCCCCCCACCACACGGATAAACGGTACTTTTTGGCCAGAAAGGGTTTTTTTTTCACCGGAGGAAAAATATTCTCTATGAGGCAATTCTCTGGGCAATATCGGTAGAAGGTGCAGTGGAGTAACTAAAAGTTTTTTTTTTTCCGGTGGAAACAAAATCCCCTTTTGGCCAAAAAGTACCGTTTTCCGTACTTTCACTTCTAAATTGCAGTATTGGTACTTTTACTTTTAAGTAAAACAATTGAGTACTTTTTCCACCACTGTGTGTGAGAGGCCCATTAACTCTCAACGTCAAGGGGTCCTTGGTGTAATGCATTCCAAACTGGGGAGGTCCTTGGAAATAAACAGTTTGAGAGAATCCCTGGTGAAGATGATGACTTATTGTCCAGTGAAGAAAGTGCCACCCAGATTTACTTTCCCTTTTTAGGTTCTTCAATAAAGGCCTGTGTTTGCGCAGATAGACACCGGTGGCATTTATCATACTCGTCTGCTGACATAAATCTACTGTAGTGTGATGATGACCCATCTGTCCTCGCTATCTCTGTGTACATAACTTTATGGCTTAACGTTGGGATAGATACACCCTGAAAAGACAAACTGTTTCAGCATCTAATGGAAACAGATTAGCCCGAAGGCAGATAATGATAACAGGTGACAAATAGCAAGGTGTGTGTGTGTGTGTGTGTGTGTGTGTGTGTGTGTGTGTGTGTGTGTGAAGGACTTGCGAGGTGTTGTACTGTCTATGCCACCATATGAGACTCCTGAGATCCGTTGTGTGAACGAATATGGCTATTAGAGACGTTGCTGAGTGACATTCTTGCTGTATCATGATTCCAAGACATGTATGTCATAAGCTTGTGATTGTAACATACAGTAACTGCACCCATAATGTTTGTACTTTGTGTCCTTGTGCATTTCCCTTTGTGTGCGTGTGTGTGTGTGTGTGTGTGTGTGTGTGTGTGTGTGTGTGTGTGTGTGTGTGTGTGTGTGTGTGTGTGTGTGTGTGTGTTTTCATGTGCGTGGCAGCGTGGGTGTGTGTAGTGTCTCACCTTCAGAATTGAAGAAGTCTGGACAGGGCTGTGACACCATGTCCCCGGCAGTGGCATGCGGCCAGCAGTTCAAGTGGTCCCACATGCCCTTGCAGTCTCCAACCACACAAATCAAAAATACTGTTTTATTTTTGGCATCAAGATTACACTTTCAGCTGGGGGTCCGTGGGAAAAATAGTCTACATGTCATTCTAGGGGTCCTTGGCAGGAACCAGTGAACTACTGAAAAAGCATCTATGGCCAACGTTTAACTGTAGGTCGCAGTTTACTATGAAAACCTGCATTTCCCGCCATACATGGAGAAGACTGGATCATCACCTAGATCTGCATATATGGAGCCGGCCAGCAACTCTACATCTGACCTCAAACCTAAAACCCATTTCCATAACTATATGGAGCTGACCTGTTCTGACATTCCATATCAATGTTGATCCTTCCCCACCCGTCCTTCCTCTTCGTTGTCTCCCTTTTGACTGATACCTGTCCATTCAAACTGTAGACGGGCCCCCCCAAAAGTAATTTGTGCAGCTGTGCCCGGCAGCCGGCGAAAACTAAAGTACTCAACAGACCCGAAGATTAAGGCCCGGCCCTACCTGGGCCCTCATCAAACCCTGTACACTCAAGACACTGCCCCCACTGCCACCCTTAGATCTCCATATAAGGAGCTGACCTGTTCTGACATTCCACATGTTGATCTGACCTCCTCAAACCCTGTACACTCAGGACACGCTCCATTATGGCCAGTGATCTGACCCTGCATGCCAAAGCGCCAGCGCTCGCCCAGCAGTCTGCCGTCACCCGGGCGGATGGGTTCTCACCATCAGGGCGTCTATCTTACTGGTGATATTTAGAGACAGACTTTGCTGCTTTTATTATAGCATCATGTCACAAGTTGGTCTAGAGTCATTTATTCTGGACTGTACTGCTATTGTGAATTCTTCAATGGTGTGGTTGCCAGTGGTAACCCGACTATGTCGGGTAATTGCCCGACTTTATTCCGTTGTGACGTCACGTGGGTCAATACACTCATTATCATACTTAGTCAGGGGATAGACCTGAGGCCCATTCTAAAATAAATTTTGTCTTCTAAATCCAAATACTTTTTTTTGTCAGTGGTGCTCAACCATTTTCATGTCAAGGACCCCCAGGATGATATGTATGTGGCTGCGGACCCCCCATCTAAAAATATGTAGTTCCAGGGGCAGGGACCCTCCCAGAAGCAAAGATTTGAGTTAAAACGTTCGCTCTGAAAGAATATTT
The DNA here is from genome assembly GCF_963924005.1 of Protomyctophum bolini. Taxonomy (NCBI): domain Eukaryota; kingdom Metazoa; phylum Chordata; class Actinopteri; order Myctophiformes; family Myctophidae; genus Protomyctophum; species Protomyctophum bolini. The sequence continues at coordinate 12,090,728 of NC_137885.1, read as the reverse complement.
ATTCAAAGATTTGCCACAGTATGAGCTTGTAGATCTGCTATGCTTAAAACACCAAAAGGGGTTCCCGTCCTCAACGGGTTAATAGTTACAATCTGGGAATAAATTCCTTACCAATACATTTCTTCACCAATATGTTGTCATTCTACTTTATGTACAGAGCGAGGGGTCAAACCGTCAAACTATATGGGGTTTTCATGACTCGGAATCCATTGCAAGCATTTGTTTTGCACGAAAAACACTCCTTTAGCCACAACCATAGCCACTTTTCCAAATGTGATAACCTCATCACATTTGAAATTCAGTACCTTTATGTTTAGTAATGTTGGACTATTTTGATACCAATACCTACTTCATTTAAGTAAAATCTTGAATGCAGGACTTTTACTTGTAAATCTACATTGTGGCATTACTACTTAGGTAGCCGAGTAATTCCACAACTGACTGCCCCCTGCAAAAAAGTTAAAGACCCACCCCCTATTTTTCTAACTGTTTGATGTTTTTTATATAGCCTATATATAATTGTTTTGGATAGAAGTGTACTGTATATATGTATGTCTTTAAATGTTCTGATGAATTGAAAATGGAGGACCCTTATGTCAAACGTCCTTAGTGCTTTTTCTGGTTTTATCCTCTTAGCAGATTTTGTATTGACCTGTACTTTCCTTGAACTGTACCCATTCTACAAACTGTTAATACAAAATCCAATCAATCAATCAATCAATCAATCAAAAAATGAAGAAACTCTAGTCTATACATAAATTTATTAGATTATTTCTAATATGCATGCCCTACCCTTTTCTACCACAAGATGTCAATAAAGAATTACATGAAACAGGTGATGCTTGCATACTCAAGTGTGGATCCTATTCCTAGTCTAGGAGGCAAATTTGTGATAGCAACTTAAAAAAATATTATAGACCTATATATTATTCAAAATAAGACGTAGTACGTACGTCTCTAAATGTTCTGTTGAATTGAAAAAGTTCTGTTCTAAACAAGTGTATCAGGGTGTCGTCCACAGCAAGCAACAGTCTTTGTATTGAGCTTTCATGAAATGTACCCATTCTGCAAACTGTTATGAATACTTAAAACAATCAGTTAATGAATCAATCAATCAGTATATTAGGCTGACTCACCAGGTTCTTTGGACGTATTGAAAAGCACCAAGTCCCTCAAACATATTTCTTCCTCTTTCCCAAGAATGGCATGAGGGTGACACTCTGGGGAGGATTTTGCCTGTAATGAAAGCAATCAATACGACATAATTGTCTAAAAACATTATTAAAAAAACATAATTAACTTAATACCAGTATATTAACAACACACTTCTCACCTGTGTGTATGTGTAGTACATCATGAAAACTCCGAAAAATCCCACTTTGTGCATTTTTACGAGCTCACGTTTTTCTTGCTCGCGGGTTTCACATCAAGATAAATATAATTAACAAAAACGAACAAACAAAAAGAAATCGAAAACTCTCACAGATAAAAGCAAATAAGCTTCGATCCTGTAAACGTGGCAAATATTGCATTTTTTTAAATATATATTTTTATTTGTCTATGATTCTTGTACAATTCAGCACACACAGACAGAGGTGTTAAATAAAGATAAAGTAATCTTTATTCTAAGTTGAAGTTTTTCCAGTTCACAGTCCCCCGCCCCTCCTGACGTTGGTGGTTTACACCCCGTCCTGTCCTGCCCCTTGTTCGTCTCTCTCGCGTTAGCCGATCTACAAGACCACGGCGCGGCGCGGATGCACCGAGTTGTGAGTTTATATATCTATTTGTTTGGGGGGACGCGCGACACCGTCGTGTGTCGAAGTATCGCGGGACTTGAGGGGAGGGGACGCAGGGCGACGCCATGACAACGCTAGTGTTTGATGGCGAGGGAGGGGCGGTGTTCAAAGAGTCGGAGAGAGCAGCAACAACAAGCGTGTGTGTGAATGTTAGTCGGCTAAACAACTAAACATGGACACGTTTGCGTACAAAACAACCTAATTCAACGTCTTATTATAATTATAGAACACAGTTAATTTATGGCGTTGGAGCATTAACGCCAGAAGAGAAAAAACCGAGAGCGTTAATTAATCAGGGTAATATCAGCCAGCTTGGTATTGTTGGTAATGGTACCTGTCCTGTTTATGCATTTGTCTTCGCATGTGGTCGAGCTAGGCTACAGTTTATGTAATTTGTTTTTTAGCCTAGGCCTACTTGGTGGTTATTGGCTAGCCTAACCATATCACATCAAGTCGTATGTTTGTGCTCGAGACATTTTATATTGTTGAACCACAAGGTTTCATGAACTATATAGGCTTATAAATTAAGTCAACTGAATTGGATAAGTCAATTCAGAATGTTATAAACAATTTTCTGGGTTGATTGCATTGAGTTTTTACCTCTTCTATGATTAATTCCTTTTCTGTTCTTTATAGAACTGAAGTGTCTTTGTACGTCTTGAATTGAACAAGGTGGACCCTCTTGTAAACAAGTGTAATGCTTAGTTTATGGTGTCGTCAGCTGACCCCACTCACAGTTAACAGTCTTTGTATTGAGTTGTACTTGAAATGTACCGTAATTCTGCAAACTGTTAATAAATATTTAAATCAATCAATCAGTTTTGAACCGACAGAACAGATTCACAGTTTCTCCCTTTTTTTCCCCCAGCCTTGTCTTGTGCATGTTGCTGACGAGACTGAGAGACAGTTGGCACTTGGCAGCATGGAGGTGGCTGTGTCTGGCCCCGTGCAGAGCCTCTCAGAGCCCCTCAGGAGGACCACGACTCCCCTCAGACAGCTTGTGGAGGAGAGCAGGAGAGCCAGTGTGCACAACCACCTTCTGGATTCGAGTAGGCATCCTGTACTGTATCTGTCTCTGCTGAATACTTTATCCCAGTGGTTCTCAACACCAAGTGGTCATTGAGGGGTTCCCAGGTGGTCCTCAGCTAAACAAAATCGACCCTTATAGATCTTGAGAATGTAATATGAGAGTGTAAAATGAAACCAAATCGACCCTTTACGAGTCAATTTTATGCTCTCAAGAGTTACATTTTTGTTGCATTAGATTAGGCCTACTTATGCATTTATATAGCGCCTTTATCCAAGGTGCATTACATTCACCTATTCATACACCGATGGTGGCGGAAACCATGCAAGGCACCAACCTGCTCATTGTGAGGGATATTTAGCAATAATTTGTCTAAAAGCGGCAATTTTTGCGCAGATATAGCTCTAATGATTTAGCTAGGGCGCCCGAGCCGGCGACCTTCGGCGCACCACAGAGGCCAAATCCATATGGCCACCATTAATAGCCTATATAAGGCGAACATTTCATTATGCTACAGGTAGCATGTGACGTGTCAAACTAGGGGGTTTTCACAAATGTGATGTCACATTTGGGCAAGTGGCTATTGGCCGAATTTACTGTATACTGACCTGACGAAGATCTATCAAGATCGAAACGTCGTTTGTTCAATAACAAGGAGTGTTTTTTGTGCAAAACGAATGCTTCGAATGGATTCTTAATCATGATAAACCCCTAGTTTGACACGTCACATGCTACCTCGAGCTTGCTCGAGCAATTGGTGTATACATCATTGACCAGAGTCCCCCAGGGCTCTATTCCAGGCCTCCCTATTCTATCTCTTCGTCGAAAATAGCCAACGTAAAAGGCAAGCTCACAATACAGCATGTGTTGTCAGCCTGTTGATTTGTTACTTTTGCTCGATGTCCGCCCCTAGAATAGCGCCGCTAGGGCTTGTGTGGTTAATTTACCTCATGTCCTAACTCCGGTCTCACCATTTCTGTTAGTTCTACAGATTTGTTTTAGGCTTTTCTGCCTTTATTGATAGTATCAAGTGAAAATGGACAGGAAAGAGGGAGGGAGAGAAGGAGAGAGACATGCAGCAAAGGTCGTCATTAAAGGGACACAAACACGCAACACGCTGTCAGGCCAAAGCTTATATGTGGCATGCGCCTGGACCACTTGCCCCCCCCCCCCCAAACTCTCAGAGAAGCCCCCACCCGCTGCACTCACTGTTTCACTGTTTTTATTGATTTCTCCACCGAGGCTAGGAGACTCCTTACCACGAGCCCTCCACACCCTGGATGGATCCTTGACTGCTGGAACAACCAATGGTCCAAATCCATTGAGGAAGTTCATCAACTCTCCTTCAACCAACCCTCCTGGGTGCAACTTGCCACGGAATGCCTGGGTCAACCTCAACAGACTTTGCTCTGGAGTAGCTAAGACCGAACTCTACCTGCACATGATTGGAATGTCTGCCACTGATCTCTGCAAATGCAGAAAACCACAGACTGTTGAACACATCATCGATGAATGCCCAATCTTCAAGTTACCACATGGAGTCAGCAGCCTAATTGAACTGGACGATGATACCACTTCTTGGCTGATGTCCAAATTGCCTGTGTAGCCCTACACAAACAAACAAACGATTTCTTAGCATTTTCCTTTTCCCCCCTCTAATAAGGTTGTTGTTTTCTCCCCCCCCCCCATGTAGAGCGACTCGTTGGGTGATAATAAATAATAAAGTGTGATATAAATGTTAGATATTATGACCATATAACTGTTTTATAATACTGTTCATTTCTGTGTCTTTCTTCTAGAGATCTATTCCAGGCTGAAGAGCAACGGTCTGATCCAAGCAGAGCCCTCTGCGCTCCACTTCAGCGGGTTCGAGCTGGGCAAGGATTACCACAAGGTCCTGGTGAGGAGAAAAAAACCTTTTCCATTTAAACTTTCTGTCGGGATTTATTTGAACTGCCTTGTCCCTCATCTCCCTATAATGGAGCGGGGGTGGGAGCCTCTGTTTTGGACTCCGGATGTCTTTTAATATGTGGTGCATGGCGAACACAGTGGAGCAAATTCATAGTCAAGCTTTGTAAGGCTGGATGGTAAGCTGTTAATAAAAGGCGGCAGACGGCACAGGCTGAATTTCACAAGCTGGCTTGTTGGCTGGCTTCTGAATTCTCTATCCCAGCTCTTAGAAGATGGAATTTGTGCTTCTATGAAAAGTGTGGGTTCCAAATGAGGGGGTTGTTTAACTTTTCAAACCCACAGATTAAAATGGAACGCTGTGGTCACATTGGGTACCTGCTATCTACCATCAGACAGAAGTAGTTTTGGGCAGTTTTTGGCAGCGCTCGGGTCTATGTGAACACAATTGGCCCGTTTTCGGGGGAGGGAAGCCGGGCAGGGAGGGTGATATTTGTCATTGCACCAGTGTTGATCGAAGAGTCTACCGAAGTATTAGGTGAGAATGTGACCTACGGTATGTGGCCCTCACACTTTTTAGGTTAGTTTAGGTTATTCAAAATCTAAAATGGCATGATTGTGAAAAACCTGCCCTTTTTATCATCATATTTTTTACTTGGGTAATGCGGGAGCTGGATTTGATGTGACTGAACAGACGGCATTTTGGATGCAGGCCTGTTGTGAACTTTGAAATTATGTGTTTGTTCAAATATGCACGAGTCGGCGTGACGCGCACCGATTGAATCTTGCCTGCTTTTTTCTTTTGCCTCCTCCCGCAGAAACTAATCAACATCTCCTCTGAAGTGATTAATATCCATATCATTGCCACACAAACCAAGTACTTCAAAACAACATATACAAAAAAGGTAATTTAAAAAAGAAATTACTTTATATCCTTCCAGTTTATTAGTTGACATCTGAGACTTTTTAGTGGTGGTGGAACGTAATAAAGTGCATGTTTGTTTTGTCTTCTTTAGCATTTCCAATTTTCTATACTTTTACTTCTACTCCACTACATGGCAAATATTGTCTCCACTACAATTATTTAACCACTTACTATTCTTTGTAGATTTTCAATTACAAAACATTCATTCATAACTTCAACCCTTAAACTTTGGCTATTTGAATATAGCCGATCTACAAGATCTCAACATGCCGCGATGTGATTTCTTGTGAGCTTGCAGATCTGCTATTTTCAAGAGATTTTTAATACATTTTATAAATTAAGTATATATTTTTTACGCCAATACTTTTAAAGTAAATTTTGGATACAGGACTGTTACTTGTAACAGAAGTAATTCTGCATTATGGTATTGATACTAGTAAAAAAATGTGACAACTTCTTCTTTTTGGCTTTTTCCCTATATCTGTCATCATAGTATCGACTCATTCCTGGCCTCGCCTACACAGTGAAGGTCCAATTCCTCCCTGACGAATGGCGTTACTTCTACGACTGCATTCGGGTTCACTGCAAGGTTGGCATCCGTCAGAGCTCCATGTGCCACGTCGTGTTGCTGCGCTGTCATTTCTTTGGGACACCTTTCAGCGCAATGCCGTATTATTTTAGGCCACGTTTCTGTTTTGGTCGAATGGACCCTAGAGTCCCTATTCTTGGCATGTCATGCTAGGCGAAACCTTCTTCAGATCTCATAGGTTGGCTATTGGCTTCCTAAGTATAGTGAAGAGATTTGGTGTGTAGGAACAACAAGGATACAGCATTGGGGGCCTCCGGACAACATAGTATAGAGGGAAGATTTTATGTTATAATATCATTAAATTGTATGTGTTTGGCCAATAATTTGGGGGCCCACTTGCAACAAATCTTATATATTCTGTCACAGCGAACGTTTTTAATTCAAATCTTTGCTTCTGGGGGGGGACGGGGGACCCTGGAACGACATATTTTCAGATGAGGGCTGGCGGCCAATTACATATAATTTTTGGGATCCTAGACATGAAATATTGAGAACCACTGAGGGTCAGATTTAGAAAACACTTTTTTAAAGTACTTTCAACTGAGCCTTTTACTCATCTGCGAAGAGAAAAGCCTGGCCACGACCTATAAGGCAGTGAAAGTGTATAGCCGAAAGTGTCAGGCCGGAATTTCCATCAGATGCATTCCCCCCGGATGCAATATTTTTCGACCAATCACAACACTTGTTTCATTCACAGAGAATGTAAACAGATGTGTACATCATTTCCTTGAGTGGTACTTCCGCCAAATTCCAGCACCTTCGTTGATACACTCTAGTCTACAGCATGTACAGGTCTTGCCCAGCGTGTTTTCAACCTGGTGTCCCTATTTCAGACATAAAAAAGGCTCATGAATGATAAACAATAATTGCAAAAATAACAGTTCTACAAGTTCACAACGCTTTGCATCGCAGCAGTTTGTACATTGTCGCAACACTAACAACAAGTATACATTTGGCCAGTGGTTCCAAATCTTTACTAAATCGTGGCTCACTTGGAGATCTGGAAAGCGATGGGAGAGCCAAACCCATAGTGGGCCCCTCCCACAGGTTGGGAATTGCTGAAACAGAGCTTTAAGTGGTGAAGACTAGGATAAGGAGATATCCTTCCTGTGTTTACACACTTGAAGAGACATAAACCATAAACACTTGGTTTTTTCCTCTTTTTTTTTGTTGGCTTGCTTTTGTGGTACTACGCTCAAGATTAGAACAACCACATATTTAGTTAAAATAAATATTTAGAAGACCGTTAGTCTCTGAGGTATTATAGTGCTTTTAAAATATATTTTTTTGTCTGGTTGAGAATCAAATGAATCAATCAGGTAACTGATTTAGAATAGAACCTCAGAACTTTTATATATTCGTCATGTTAATTGTAAATCTCACCGCTCGCTTTTCATCTCCACACACTCACTCACACACACACACACACACACACACACACACACACACACACACACACACACACACACACACACACACACACGCTCGTCAGGGAGAGGAGAATCTGTTAGTTCCAGTCCATGCCTATCCCGTCATCGATGACCTGAACATCCCCTCCCACATCGACCTGCCCGCCGTGCCGCTAGGACGGAGGTAAGCGTGTTTGTTCCACAGTCCTATTGTCCTCCTTATTGTATTATTCTATTGTCACACAGATGTACTGTACACGACGAGTCTTCTCCTAATTACGTACCCAGCAAGCCAAACGACGTCCTCTGGTGACTCCGGTGACGTTCAGGACGAGGCCAGATCACAGCCCATAATGGGAATGATCTTTGCGTCTGATGTATATGGACCCCATATGTACACTACAAACCTTTTGATTCCAGCAATAGCTCAGCTTACCAGTGGAATAGTATACCGAAACAGCTAAGGAATTGATATGACAGACAGCTGTCTGTTGGAGGTATACAGATACTGAAAGGCTCTTTTTGTTTGGACAGGAACTTGAACTATAACTTGATCTTATCTTGAACAGATAAGATCACATTGTCCTATGTTTAGTGAGGGAAAACAGCTGCTCCACGGATGGTTTTACCTCAGATTTAACTGGTGACCGGCGACCCTTTAAACTGACCTGGAGCCTCATACAAAAAACCCCAGATAAACCAATATATTGTCTTCGATATTAGTGTACATATGGGGTCCATATACAGTACATCACGTCATTTCCAGGACGTCTTCACCAGTTGAAATAATATAGCTTATTCTGGGCTAGATCAGACTAGTTATGATAGGACTTAAGTTGATCTGGTCTCGATCGGACTCTCTCTGATTCATCCAGGGACGTCCGGTCCGTCGTAGTGGGCAGAATTCATGTTGGTTGAAATCAGGTGATATTCTGGGCCAGATCTTGACTATAGTCTTGGTTTGACTTGACCTGGCCCCAATCAAGGCGTCACTAATTCGTCCAGGTCCTGACCGTGCTTGCTGGGTTAATGTCCCCTATCTGTCCCCAGTGTGGTCCACGTCATTCCTCTGAGCTGCAGCTGTCCGGTGGACTTTGAGTTCCAGGTTCACATCGTCCAGCCTCACAGGGCCTTCTCCGTCCAGCCCCTCGCAGGTAGGAGACCCCCCTGAGAAACATTGTATCACTGCATTGTTTGGCAGTTTCTTTGCAATTTAACTGTAACCGTTAAGTTGTAAATGGTGCATTTATAGAACCTTTATCAGAGACGTCACTGACGATTTGTGACCGTTTCTGACTGAGGCTAAGTCATTGACATTTTTTAAATCTTCGTTTTGTCATTTCATGAATCATAGCTTCAAATTGAAATATTGGTTGTTTAGTTTGACCCACCAGTTTTGGAGATATGGCTTATAGAGTAATGTCTTACAGAAAACAGCGAGTTGAGAAAACAGGCTTGAAAGGTTCACTTCTGTGGACTCTAACATTACACCTAGCTACATGTTTAAGCATTTATTTCATATTTACATGTCAATTTCAGCTCTGACATTTATTTGACATGCTCTAGTATTTGAAGGGTGTGCCTGTGCTATTAACTCATTTTGGATAAAAAAATCGTCTCCTGAACAGTTTGTCTTGCCGCCAAAATCTATCTCGGCTTAGAGAGGTCGCCTTTCCCCTTTGATATACTACAATTTAGCACACACATTTGACCCATAAGCCTTCAGAGGAGCCAGGCCACGGGCTGTGTTTCCTCAAGGCGTCGGATCGGCATCTGTTACGCACTCAGTAAATCAATGGTGCCGCCGACATGATGGCCTCCGGTTCCAACAGATGTCTCCACATTGACACTGAGCAGTCAGTTCTCCCTCCAACAAAAAAACCCCCATAATATGAGCTTGTCTGGTAAGCATCACAACACGTGCCGGAAGTCTGCACTTGAGTTGCCACTTCCAGTGTATTTTAAAGTTGACTAGAAAGTCGCAGCATTCTGTGTGTGTGTCGCTGAAACACGGCTAACGTTTTGGCCGCAGAAGTCGACTACAGCGATGCCACCGACACGACAATCCTGTTAGTTACGCCACTGTCTTCGATGTTGGACGCTCTCAAAGTGGAGTCCAGGGACCCCCGGGGGCTCTTTGAATGGAGTCCAAATGGACTCTCATATACAAGTCTTGAGTGTGCACAAATGGAATCAAATGGATTTGGTGCTATCTCTGCATTTGTGCATACTCTCACAGATATGGGGTGCTTGAAATAAATAAAAAGATGTTTGAGAACACAAGTTCTGCTCTACTCAATTTAACCCCATTCAAAATCCCCTTTTGGTGTTTTGGTGTGTCATACTTTGGATATTGAAAAATAGCAGATGTACAGTGCCGCGCTACGAGCTTGTAGGTCTGCTATTTTTGAAAAATGTTTTTAACTCAAATATTTGCTTCTGGGGGGTCCCTGGAACAACATATTTTCAGATGGTTGTCGGCGGCCAATTACATATATATTTGGGGGTCCTTGACATGAAATATTGAGAACCACTGAAATAGAATAAAAGGTATTTCAGAAAATTTTCATGATTTAGAAGACATTTTTAATATGGGTTAAAACCAGGAAAGCATCGGTGTCATTGCGACTATAGGTCCTGGTTACTATGAAAACCTGAATTTCCCGTCAGTCGTGTAGTGTCATGTCATGCCTCCATATATGGTTACCCGCCTCGTGAGTCGTGACATGTCACGCCGACAATATATGGCCGTCTCCGTATTTTGAAGATCACGACATTGACCTCATCAAACCCTGGATAGCCATACATGGAGAAGACTGGATCATCACCTATAGAGCTGCATATATGGAGCCGGCCAGCAACTCTACATCTGACCTCAAACCCTTATATGGAGCGGATCAGGGGTTCTCAACGGTTTTTGACTGGGGAGTCTGGGACTCCCGGAAATGCTTTGGCCATGTCTCGTGACCCCCGTCCCAAAAATAATAATAGAGAAAATATATCAAAAATGAATACTAAAACCAGATTAAGTTCTGGTGAAAAGCTGTAATTTGCGCGATGGCAGGCTCTCAGTCACGGGTTGAGAACCCCTGATCTTTTCTGTCTCTCCTCTCAATGTCTAGCATTTCTTACGGTGGCTCCCTCTTCTCTCTTGTCGCTGTGCTCTATTCTTGTACTCTGTCTCGTACACACACACACACACACACACACACACATGCACACTCTTTGCTAAAACGTTGGATAGAGACACACACACACATCTCTAGGTAGGTATATGACGTGGGTCGATCGGCTAGTTTCTGCTAAAGTTTTCCCCACAACAACTTTCCCCAACAACAACAAACAAATACAAAACACACAAGTATAAAGCCCTGAGGGATTCCGCTCAACCGTACACAGTTTAAGTGGTTAGCAGGAGAAAGCACAGTGTGAATATGACAGAGGTCTCGACACACACACGCGGAGGATGAGAGCAATGGGGTGAGAGCTGCATTGTATGGACAGTTCATTCATTTCACTGATAAAGATCAGTGAAAGTCATTCTAATGAATATTTAATGAGAGTATAGGTAGGTACAGGAGGAGAGATCCATGCATTTCCTACAGTACATGTCTCTTTACCGCACGTCCTATACACTACTTGGACAGTTTTAATACACAAAGGGACAAAGGCGCAATCATCATAATAATGTCATGTTCATTTCATCCAAATGTAATGGACAATAAGGTGTAACAATCGCCCTTTACTCATTCAAGGCAACTATCACTTAAGGAAAAATTAAGCGGGATCGTAGGGTTATATTCAGAATTCTTTATATAGAGATAGCCAGCCATAGCCACTGGCCGAATCAACAGTAGACAATACACTTCACTAGTGACGTCTCTCCCTGTCTCTTTCCCTATTAAATACAATATACAGGTAAACAAACTTAAACCCACAAACAATAATTATTTCCCAAACCCCCCCAAAGTCAGCAAAGAATAATGTCCGCGTCCGTCGTTCCCCTCAAAAGAGGCGCGCGCACGCAGGTGTGCAACTGTCTTAAACTTCCAACGCAACGAAAAGTTCCTCTGCTCAAAAAACGGTCCAATGGAAACATGAAAACGCTCGGGGTACCCCTATATTTATAATCCTCAATGAACAACTTTGGAACGGTCTCACCGGTAGCAGTAGCCCTGTTAGCCTCCGAACACCGGCAGGTAATCCTCAGTTCCAACGCCGATCCCCGACGGCAGCGACATACGAGATGCCCAATCCGCTGGGCCCGACTGTTCCTTATAGTTACTGTGGCTGCAGATACGCTCGTTTAAACATTAAATAGCTGTCTTAATGTAAACGCTATCTGGCGCCTGGAGCTCCTCTCCTCCTCTATGCAGGCCTGCACTCTGTTTGTTGTGAGATCTCTCCTTCCCGTGTGTCACTTCCTCTACTAGTAACCTTGGGTGGTGACAATCAACCAGTCACTGACAGCTGTCACTCACCCCTGTACCTGACCCGTTACCTTTCACACATGAATAGAAGATAATAATATTTAAACACTCAGCATCACATGTTACATTTCTTTACATAAATAATAACATGCATAGGTAAAATAAAGCAGAAAAACATTGAAATGTGCTTCGTCACAGTCCCCCCCCCCCCAAGCTGGAAGCTGTTCTTCAAGTCCTACCAAAGTAGGGGTTGAGGTTGACCACATTAATTGTGTCTACTTTACCACCATCTTCTCATTTCACTCGGTAACTATTAGGGGTCTTTCTGACTCGTCGCTAAGGCTGAACCTAACCACCTAGGGGCACTAGCCTCGACGAGTATATTTCAGACGTTGTGGAAAGCGGGTGCGTTCTCACCTAGACCAAACCGCCTGGCTGGAACTGGCCTGTTCCACCGGGCACCATCAAATCTGGCTTCTCTAGTCTGAGAACCACTCCCCCTCCGTTGAACTTCTTTGACCATGGCCCACTTGGTATTGTAGTCCATAGTGACCAGCAGCATGGTTTTTCCCTTCCTTCCCCTCGAGCCCTGCCCCGTCGGGCCGATCCCAAGGGCTGCCTGGTCGACCTGAGTGGACCGTAACATGTGGGGCGGCTTGCAATCCACTGGCTTGCGTTGCTGACAACCATGACATCCCTCAACGTGGTCCCACACATCCCTGCGGACTGTCGGCCACCAGGCTACTTCAAAGACTCGACGGAGAGTCTTCAGCCTCCCAGAATGACCACCCGTGGGGCGACCATGGAAATGTCCCAGGAAACTGCGGACCAAGCTGTCAGGCACCACCACCTGGTATCTCCACCCAAAGGACTTGGTCGGCTGCCTTCGACATAGGACCCCCTGGATTTCCTCGTAGCCAGGGCGGCCTGGTCGATGGTCAGTCTGGTCCAGATCTTCAAGCAGACCCCTGACCTTGGGATCCGCACGTTGAGCCTTTACTAAGCCAACCGGAGTTACCTCCGATGGCCACATCTTGGACAGGCATTCCACCTCAGGCGGGGCCTTCAGGCTTCGGGGTCCCGGAGTGACACCATCAGCGCCCCTCGGCGATGGTAATTCCCCCTTCACCTGCTGCACAAGGTTGACGTCGGCACACACCACCTGGGCTCCTCTTCCTGTCGCTTTCCTGCGCCCTCTGTCACTGCATTGCCGTTTAGCCTTCCTCTCCAGGCTGGTGGGCAGGCCATGGGAGACCAGATGGTAGGGAATACTGGCGGGACAGCCGTGAGGGTTAAGCGGAGGATGGGACCATGGCTGAGACGTGCTAGCTCTTTTCATTTCCGGCACCTCACTGTTCCCTTTCTCATCTAACGTCCTATAGCATTCAACCAGACCTTTCTGTAGTTGTTCCACTGAGGTTTTGATGAGAGTTTCCATCTCCACCATCTTGCGATCTATGAACCCTCTTAAGCATATTTCCCTATTCACAATACTCTCCATAGACATTTTAAATTCTCTCCGCACATCCTGCACCTGGGATTCCAAAGCTTGCAACTCGATCTTAATGCACGCCAGTTCTTGCTGCACTGGCATATTAGTGCCCCCACTTTGCTCCATGGCGTTTTGTATAGCTTTTTCAGATTTTTTTTTTGAGTTAAAGTTAGTGTAAGTTTTTACAGTGTACTTTTGGTTGTGTTTTTTTTTTAGTAAAAGTTAGTTAGATTTTACAGTGTACTTTTGTTTTACCGTCGTATAACAACCACAGATTCAAGCTCTCTCTATCATTCTAAACCCTAGATCCCCGTATGGGCCACCACCTGTAACAATCGCCCTTTACTCATTCAAGGCAACTATCACTTAAGGAAAAATTAAGCGGGATCGTAGGGTTATATTCAGAATTCTTTATATAGAGATAGCCAGCCATAGCCACTGGCCGAATCAACAGTAGACAATACACTTCACTAGTGACGTCTCTCCCTGTCTCTTTCCCTATTAAATACAATATACAGGTAAACAAACTTAAACCCACAAACAATAATTATTTCCCAAACCCCCCCAAAGTCAGCAAAGAATAATGTCCGCGTCCGTCGTTCCCCTCAAAAGAGGCGCGCGCACGCAGGTGTGCAACTGTCTTAAACTTCCAACGCAACGAAAAGTTCCTCTGCTCAAAAAACGGTCCAATGGAAACATGAAAACGCTCGGGGTACCCCTATATTTATAATCCTCAATGAACAACTTTGGAACGGTCTCACCGGTAGCAGTAGCCCTGTTAGCCTCCGAACACCGGCAGGTAATCCTCAGTTCCAACGCCGATCCCCGACGGCAGCGACATACGAGATGCCCAATCCGCTGGGCCCGACTGTTCCTTATAGTTACTGTGGCTGCAGATACGCTCGTTTAAACATTAAATAGCTGTCTTAATGTAAACGCTATCTGGCGCCTGGAGCTCCTCTCCTCCTCTATGCAGGCCTGCACTCTGTTTGTTGTGAGATCTCTCCTTCCCGTGTGTCACTTCCTCTACTAGTAACCTTGGGTGGTGACAATCAACCAGTCACTGACAGCTGTCACTCACCCCTGTACCTGACCCGTTACCTTTCACACATGAATAGAAGATAATAATATTTAAACACTCAGCATCACATGTTACATTTCTTTACATAAATAATAACATGCATAGGTAAAATAAAGCAGAAAAACATTGAAATGTGCTTCGTCACAAAGGTTTTCTATGAAAGAGAGTAGAGCATTTACACTTTACTGAAACTGAAAGAGAGAGAGAGAGAGGAATTGAAAGAACACCAGCAGACAAACACACCCACGGGGGAACGGAAGACAAATGGGCCCAGAACAGAGATAAGGAGCTCAAGTCAACAAGGCAGGTGTGTCCCGACAGGGAGGCCCTGAGGCGTGTGAGCTGTGCCCAACCGAGCTGCCAGGTCAGCAGCCAGTGGCTGCTTATGGGGCCATTTTGGTTCCTTTTTTGAGATACAGGTTTAATGTTTGTTTTTAGTTCAATGTTGGTTTTAAAAACGCCATTGAAAATGAAGGAACATTTTATGTCATCTTGTCCACAAACATTAAATGCCATTAACCATAAAGATAATTTAATGTTTGTTTTGTCACCGTTTGTTTTACATCACATCACCTAATCATGGCAACGTGAGTTAGACTTTAATATATCGGCGCCCCTCACTTCACACGGGTGTGATTTCTGAGAAAGAGAGAGTATCTGGTATATCTGAAACATTTTCTTCTCTTATTATTATCTTCTCTTCTGGAGGTACCTGGCAGGCACAAAACATTATTATACGGACGGACGGGGGGAACGAATGGGTTTAACCCATTTTTTGGCGGGAACCCCTTTTGGTGTTAGCATTACGCTATGCTTTATCTATTGAAAAATAGCAGATCTACAAGCTCATAGCGCGCCACCGAGTGGCGCGCTACGAGCTTGTAGGTCTGCTATTTTTGAAAAATCAAAGAACGACTGACATAGAAACATAGCTTTTTCAGAAAGCTGTCGGGATGTAGAAGACATTTTTTGAATCTGATCTCAGGTCAAAATGGGTTCCAGGAGGTTGAGAGAGTCATGGCTGATGTTAGTGTCTCTGTTCCAGGGGTGATCCCAGCCAGAGGTGCACTGGAGATCACGGTGATCTTCAGTCCGCTGCAGTACGAGACCTGTGAGATCACCATGCAGCTGCTCATCTCCCAGTTCAACACCAAGCCATACCTCTGCACCATCACTGGCCGCTCCGCCCCGCACCTGGCCATCAGGTAATAATACTAATGATTATTGTCCCAGTCTGTAAACAAAACACTCAACCATATACAGCACAATTCAATCCACTTGGATTTTTGAAAGCAGGGAATCATAGCTTCAAATTGACATATTGGTTGTTCAGTTTGAGCCACCAGTTTTGGAGATATGACTTGTGAGTTGAGAAAACAGGCTTGAAAGGTTCACTTCTGTGGTCTCTAACATTACACCTAGCTACACGTTTAAGCATTTATTTCATATTTACATGTCGATTTCAGCTCTGACACTTATTTCAGACATGCTCTAGTATGTGAAGAGTCTGCCTGTGATATTAACTCATTTTGGAGAGAAAATTAAATGTTTTTCTCCTCTGGAATTTGTGCGATGGCAGGCTCTCAGTCAAATCTGGTCACATATCATAACACCAAGACAATACATGAAGTTCCAAAATGCACAAAAAAACTACGTATCGGCTGATTTTTTACTGTCGTACAACAGTGAAAATAGTGAAAATCTACACGCTTGATATTATTAGTTATCTTCGCTATTTTGCTATTTCACTGTCTGCTATTTTCCCACTTTTGTGGGGTCTCACACATAGACAGTGCCCACTGTGAATGTGGGGATCCATTACAGACTGTGGAACACGTGATTACCAGCTGCCCCCAAATGCCGGCCACCGAATGGCGATTGACAATGACACACTGGACTGGCTTGCTGCAACGGAACTGAAGGACATATGACAGAAGAATGGCGGTTTTGAAGGCTTAATTTACTTAATTGACCTAGACAATGATTCACTGGACTGGTTTAATTGGCTTAATTGACCTAGACAATGACACACTGGACTGGCTTGTTGCAACGGAACTGAAGGACATATGACAGAAGAATGATGACTCATGAGTCACCTCTAAATACCATACGGACATCAAAATGCGAATCAAGATGGAGCCGCCATCTTTATCAGCAGCTGAGATGAGGTCATTAGCACAATCGGCGCCGGGATTTCTTTCAAAATAGAAGCTCGGGAAGATATGGCCGCTTTTACTCTGTACACGTCCTAGCAACCTGTCGGTTGGATTAGTTATGACGTGCCCACATGTCGTACGGTCTGAACCAGTTAAATTGTCCTCTGGAGAACTGAGACTGTGCTGTGCCATGCAAAGGACACTGAAATCCCACTCATTTAGTTTCCTTTGTGACAGCTTAGGGCCCTGCTGTCTGTGCAACCAAACTCATTCTAAACCAAAGGCCTTGTTTAGAATGTTTCTTGTGCTTCCCCAGCTGTTTCACACAATGGTATGTGCTGACAAAGGCGTTCATAATATAAGTTTAACTTAAGCATATTAACTATTGACCCTCTTCTGTGCCCTACACACCAAATCCCTGAACTTGGACAATTTACAAGCTCACAATGTGACATGCAGAGAATAGGGTTCACACAATCTGGGCAAAAAGTAAAATAATAATAATAATCCTGCAGAGATTATGGTTCACTTTGTTAACTAATTAACTACACCACCAAATCCTGAGTAAAATGATCCTAAAATAATAATCTGGTTCAAATCCGGGGGAGAAGAGGGAAGTTTATATAGTTCCGCTTTAACTACACTGCCAAATCCTTAGCGTTCTTCATTTAATTTGGATATTGTGATTTAACATCGAACCTTACTATCCATTTGACACAGTTATATTGCAGTGACGACTCGTTCCCGACATCAAAATGCCACCGAGCAGCACATAAAAAGCTTAACGTTTCATCCAGGTTCCCATGAGAAAGGGCTATCCATCACTCAGTGGTGGTGGTATGTGTCCCTGTTGGTTGTGGCGTTATCTCGGCCAGGAGTTAATAATTGATGACAAAGAAACGGTTCGATGTGGAGATGGATTATGCTTTGTGCTTTTAGAGCGTCTTTTTTAGCATAATATGAGCCGTGATTCCTCTCGGTGTACTGTTGTTGCTCCCCCAAACGCCAACAAATCAAAGGATGATCATATCTTAAAAAAATCAGAGAGATGAGGAGTTATGACTAGATTGAGCAATGTTGTGTGTGTGTGCGTGTGTGTGTGTGCGCGCGCGTGTGTGTACATACACAGGTAAAAACACAGGTAAAGGCCGTGAGGATGACCCGAAACATTTCCAATTTCATTGCAGTAATACTGGGTGTGCAGTTTTTTATTATTTTTTGATCCAGCACCCAGTAGGTCGTCTGGGACGTCACATGTGTGTCTTTTAGATGGTTTATCAGCTTTTTTTTTACACACGCACGCACGCACAGGCACTTCTAATCAAATATGGATGAAGTGTACATCTCCTTGTCATATAAAGTATGAATATGACACACTGCATTATGCAGGAACATATTGTCACTGGCGAAGTCTGTATTAAATATTTGATATTATTATGACAAAAGGTGATGGAATGAAAAGTCAACTGCTGGTCTGTCCGGTTCCTGAGAATCAGCGTGGCTTATTTGTCACTCCTCATACATAACAAAACATAACAAGAACAAATATATGTATCAAAAATATACAATATACAAAAATATGTAATGATAAGATTAATATCATATATATTATATAGATAATACGTGAGCAACCGGACCTACAATACACGGGCTGGGCACAGGGTAATGCAAATGTACAGTATATATATAGCCTGTATACTTTTGTCATATCAACACGTTCTATACACAACCTACTACACACTGTATGGTTGTCAGTGCAATCTGTGCTCATGTATCAACAAACAAATAGCCTACATACAGTAAGTCTATGTGGGAGTGGGATAGTTCTTGGAGAATGGGCTGCCTCTAAATAACATCTTCCCATCTTGGTTTCTGTCTAACTCCAGTGTTAGAGCTTGTGGCAAAACAACCGTTACTTACCGATGACGCGACGACGACCCTTTCTTTATCCTAGACATTATCTTTTATGTTGAGCACCTACCTTTGACACGCTTTTCCCCTGAAAGAGAGACGGAAAGAAAGACATTTCTGATTTGAATTCTGTCCAATAAATGCCTCTGTGAATAGGCAACCCTGATCTTTGCTCCTGAGTTGTCGCCCACACATTGCATAGTGACGGAGGCTGATTAGGACTTATTGTTTCAGGTTCATGCTCGGGTTCAGCGTCATTATGTAGAAACTTTATTATTGTATACTTTATTATTATTATTTTATAATTATAATAAAACGGTAAATCAAATGTGTTTAATGAGAACAGTGCCTGCACTAGTCTAAGCAAATGGTTTTCAAACTATCACACTATATAACATAGTACAAACGTTTTTGGTCTATATAGTTGTATTTATGCCCCACACCCATGCCCTTGTATTTTAATTGTGCACTTTAATTGTTTACTCTATTGTTGTTGTTGTTTCTAAGCCTCCTGTGGACACATACGTATTCTAAAACACTGGTGCAATGCACCTGGTTTTGTCCACTCCACTGTGATACATATTTCCATGTAAAATAAACGTAAACCAATCTCCGATGCATGTTACGAGTGGACAGAAGTCTGATGTCTCGATCGCACTCAACCTCTGTGTCTTTGTGAGGGTGTTACGGTTTATGTTTCTGTCACAGTAAGCTGGAGAGCAGACGTGGTGCAGGAGATGAAGCCGTGTCTGAGTGCAAAGGGTCCTCCTCGCCTGCCCCTGCGGTTCCGACCAAACGCAGGTCGACCAGGAAGGCAGACAAACTGAAGGTACGGAAACTCTTGTTTTGAGAAAAACACAGGGGCCGAGGCCAACCGGGTGGTCAACAGGAGATGTGACGGTGTATGGTGCTTCTATATTATAGACTTAAGAAAGGAAAAAGAGATCCGAGCACACACAAGGGCGAGAACTGATGGAGACGTTGAGAGGTCGAAACATGTTTGCTTTTATAGAGTGAACATTGTTTTAAACGTCACTAGGATTCACTAGGATTTCAGGATAACAAATAAATAACTTAATATATATAGGCTAGGCACATACACTTTTGTGTGATGCTGTGGTATAATCAAGCAGGGCGTTAATTTACGAAGGAAAAAAAATCACAAATGGTTAAGAAATGTAGCGGATTTCACGGCAAAACACTGCCAACACAGCAAAGCCAGCCATCCTTACCTGGTTGTGTGGAGCAGATAATCCCCCTCCTCATGAAACTAAGGGGCGCCTGGGCTCTGTGCATAGCTGTAGTCCCAAAGGTGTCCAGAAGGTGTCACACCCGTTACCTGTTCCGCTTCATTTTCCTACGGCTTAATTTGATTGGTTCTGCAGCAGCAGATCTGAACGGGGAATACGCACACACAGGCGCCATCTGTGTTCCCCATTCAAATCCGCTCCCGACTCAATCAAATCGGAGCTATGGGCTATTTCTGTCTATTTCCACTGGAACGGTTCGCCTATCACGACCATGCCCAGAATAGATGGGGGACGTCAGGGTTCATGTGGAGCTGGTGAGGAACGCCATGGGAACTGGGATTCACGTGGTTCATGTGAGTTAATGGTTTTCCTAACCTAGGCTGTGAGAGATCAGGCCGCTGGACCGAAGCCTCCGTTGGATGTCTCCACCCCTGCTGGAGTGGCCAAGATGCTGATCAGATCCACCCATACACTGACCTCCAGAGACTTGAGGGAAGGTCGGTCTCCCCAGGGTTGTTTTTTGGCAGCACATTTTGATTTTAGTTTTAGTCACATTTTAGTCGAAAAAATAAAGGGAAGATCCGCACACTCAGATCTGCGCATAATCAAATGTATTATTTGGCAAGCTTTCGGTCTATTGACCTTCTTCAGGCACATTTTAGTCACCTGGAATATTTTAGTGTTTTAGTCAACTGAATATCATAAGATTTTTAGTCGACTAAATCTACAGTTGATTTAGTCGACTAAAGTGTATTTGGGCCTTGATGCCGTCATAATGACTGTTTTTACACTTGCTGAAAATAGTCGATCTACAAGCTCACAACGCGTCGCAGCGCGATGCGTTGTGAGCTTGTAGATCGGCTATTTTCAGCATGCAACAAATTGTAAAATGACTTGCAGTATACTGGATCTCTTGTCCACTAGTCCCTTCCTAACATTTTAGTCTAGTTTTTATTTGTTGACGAAATTGTCAGTATATTTAGTCTTGGTTATAGTCGTCATAGCTTAGTTTTCATTTAGTTTCTGTTTAGTTATCCTCTGTGAAAAAAATGTAGTCGACGAACACTTTTCGTCTTAGTTTTAGTCGACGAAATCAACAATGGTCTCCCCCACCCTCGAATACACACTGCACCACTGCATTTACACGATGATTAAAGGACAACTTTAGTTTTTTTTCCAACCAAGGTTCATGTTTTAGGTTGTTATAGGGATTTTAGCTGTTTATACAAAAATGTTGTTACTAGACCCCAAGAAATTACATCTGTCCACAAAAGATAATTTACTATAGTCCTACTAGACTCTAGTAGGACTATAGTAAATGATAAAAAAAATAAATCGCTATAAAAATGTGTAAAAAGCCCCATTTAGCCACATGCTCGAATGGGATTTTTTTCACCTGAAGGAAAAATCTTGTCTGTGAGGTTTTGAGGGAGCAGTGGAGTAACTAAAAGTATTTTTATTCCGGTGAAAATAAAATCCCCCCCCCCCCCCCATGCACAGCATGTGTGTATTATTGTATGGCTATGTCACTATGTGTCTTGTCTTCAGCCATTTCGAGCGGCATCGTGGCCGATGTGCAGAGCAGGCAGGTGAAGGAGGCTTTGTTTATGAAGCGAGTCCAACAGGCCATCCAGGAGGAGAGAGACAACCACCTCAGATGGTGGGTTTCATTTCAACTGTAAAGAGACTGTAAACAGCCATTCCATTGGTAAAATGGACTGGGTTTATTATACACCTAGGATTATTGATAATGGGGTTTTAGCTAATTATTTCAACATTAGTTCACACATGTTATTCAATTTATATTTTATATTTTAATTTAACCCATTTAGACCTGAGGACGATTCTACCAATGCCTTCTAAATCCTGACAGTTTTCTGAAAAACCTATGTTTCTGTTTCAGTGACAGTGGTGCTCAAACATTTTCATGTCAAGGACCCCAAAATTATGTAATTGGCCTCCGACCCACATCTGACCCAAAATATGTTGTTCCAGTGACCCCCCCAGAAGCAAAGATTTGAGTTGAAAACATTTGCTCTGAAAGAATATATATTCAAAGATTTGCACTACATTTTCCCGATTAAAAACAAATAGCAGACCTACAAGCTCATAGCGCGGCACTCGGTGCCGCGCTATGAGCTTGTAGATCTGCTATTTTTGAATAGCTAAAGTATAACATAATGCTTAAAACGCCAAAAGGGGTTCCCGCCCCAAAATGGGTTAAGTATTTGTATGTGCCTGAAGGACTGGGCTTTTTGTGGTCACAATCTGTTGTTTGCAGTTCCGATCCAGAGCAATCGGCTAAACAGACAGCTATACAGACCCAAATGCCCTTCTGCCGTGCTACTCTCTTTCATCCTCATTGCCCTACATGTTAGATTAAAGCCATTTTCTTTGTTTCTCATTCAGGCACATTCGTCTGGGCAAAGACCCCGTGTCGGGGGAGACCAAGAGAGTGATATTGGAGGAGAGGGAGATGGCTCTCTATGAATACAGGGTAAGGCTTCTTTATTCTTTGATGCGGGTTGTTATTGAATAGGGACACATTTGGCATTGCATTTCCCCATGTTCATAAAGCATACAGTAGTATACGGCACAGGATGGATTTCCAAGCGGTTGGAGATCTGTTTCTCAACCTGCGGTTTGGGACCCCCCCCCCCCCCCCCCAGAAGCAAAGATTTGAGGTAAAAACTGAAAGAATATATTCAAAGATATCCACAATTTCACGATTTTTCAAAAATAGCAGATCTACAAGCTCGTAGCGCTATGAGCTTGTACATATAGTATTTTATAATAGCTAAAGTATAACATAATGCTTAAAACACCAAAAAATGAAAATTTGCCCGTCGCACAACAGAAACTGACATGTTAATTATTTAAAAAAAAATGATATTTGATGTTTTGTGGTTAGTACGAGTCAAAACACTGCCAGCTGAGCTTACGTCAACGAGGAATCTCAGGAACTCAATGTGTTGACAGCAAACTCTCCACAAACTGGCTATATCAAATATAAATGACATACTATTAACGAAGCACAGCCACCCCCTGACAGAAAGGCTGGGATGAACGGTTTATTTTTCAAACACAGTTCTTATATGAAGCGATCTCAAATCCCCCTATGGGGATTTCAATGCAAATAAAAAAACACACGAACCTGTGGACTGGCGCCCTCTACTGAAAGTGACGGTGCTCTATAATGAGTTTGTCAGAGAAGAACAGGTGGTAATCAGAGGGTTACAATTTCCCATCTCCTAGTAGGCTACATTCAATTAATCAATACCATAGTGTTATGAATTTTGCCACCACAGTGATCTAGCGGAACTGACACATAAGATGGGTGAAGTGAGGCGTGACCACGTTTTATGTGTTAGTTTCTTTTTAGTAAGTTAATTTACTGTGCGTGCTGCGGCGGTTTCGAGGCAGGTTGTTCCGCAGACATAATGAGCTATAAATAAAACATCTGGTTGAAACAGGGCTTCGTGAATGAGGTAACACAAGGTGCCTCATACTGCTGGAAGACCATGCAGTTGCACAGTATTACAGTATTAGTTATGGTGGAAAGCAACTAAGTACATTTACTTAAGTACTGTATTTAAGTACAATTTTGAGGTATCTGCACTTTACTCGAGTATTTTCAATACATTTGACTTCTACTCCACTACATCTCGGATCGAAATATTGTGCTTTTACTCCACTACATTTATTTTTAAAACTTTAGTTTCTAGTTACTTTGTAGTTTTTGATTATCATTACAAAACAGATTAATCACTTCAGCACTATATATAATGTGACGCATTGTGAGCCTGTAGATCTGCTTTTTTTTTCAAATAGCCAAAATATATACATCTATTTTCAAAATGCTTTTGTATACATTTTGAACTTGGGTATATTTTGATGCCGATACTTTAGTACTTTTACTCAAGTACCTTTTGAAATCCGGACTTCTACCTGTAAAAGAGTACATTGCAGTATTGATACTTTTACTTAAGTAAAGAATGTGGGTATACTTTTTTTCCACCACCAGAACAGAGGCTTGGTGTGATGTGTCTGTGCTCTCCCCCTCTGCTCGTTTTCTGACAGACTTTATTGAGATCCACCGTGGAAATTAGCATCTTAAGCCAGGATAATGTCTGCGGGTGAAATATTTACATATTCATTGTGTGTGTGTGTGTGTGTGCGTGTGTATACATGCTTGTTCATGTGCACATGTGGTTGTGTGCGTGTGTGTGTGTGTGTGTGGGAACAGTTGGCAGAAGTAACATGGACACTTAACAGTACTTCCTCCTGCATCTCCTCTCCACTTTGAGTGTTTATAAAGCACACATCAGTCATCACACACGCACGCACAGCCAAAGATCTAGCTTGTCTATCTTTACTGTACACAAACGGCACATAATGTCGGCCTAATGTTTTTGCAATCTCCAGTTATCCACTTAGTAAATCAGTTTAAAAACACAGTTAGTGTCACTATACTCTGTTATGACCAGAGTATAGTGACACTAACTAGGGTTCATGTTTACCTGTTATGACCAGAGTACAGCGACACTAACTAGGGTTCATGTTTACCTGTTATGACCAGAGTACAGCGACACTAACTAGGGTTCATGTTTACCTGTTATGACCAGAGTACAGAGACACTAACTAGGGTTCATGTTTACCTGTTATGACCAGAGTACAGCGACACTAACTAGGGTTCATGTTTACCTGTTATGACCAGAGTACAGTGACACTAACTAGGGTTCATGTTTACCTGTTATGACCAGAGTATAGCGACACTAACTAGGGTTCATGTTTACCTGTTATGACCAGAGTACAGTGACACTAACTAGGGTTCATGTTTACCTGTTATGACCAGAGTACAGCGACACTAACTAGGGTTCATGTTTACCTGTTATGACCAGAGTACAGTGACACTAACTAGGGTTCATGTTTACCTGTTATGACCAGAGTACAGCGACACTAACTAGGGTTCATGTTTACCTGTTATGACCAGAGTACAGCGACACTAACTAGGGTTCATGTTTACCTGTTATGACCAGAGTACAGCGACACTAACTAGGGTTCATGTTTACCTGTTATGACCAGAGTACAGCGACACTAACTAGGGTTCATGTTTACCTGTTATGACCAGAGTACAGCGACACTAACTAGGGTTCATGTTTACCTGTTATGACCAGAGTACAGCGACACTAACTAGGGTTCATGTTTACCTGTTATGACCAGAGTACAGTGACACTAACTAGGGTTCATGTTTACCTGTTATGACCAGAGTACAGCGACACTAACTAGGGTTCATGTTTACCTGTTATGACCAGAGTACAGCGACACTAACTAGGGTTCATGCGGTTTATTTCAATGACATAACTTTGACAATGTTAGGTGTGCTGGCAGCACATTGAGATGATTTACGACCATTGGACTCAGACAGTTATATATGATATCGTCTCTGTGGGGGGGAAACCTCATATGTCTAAAACTGTCACTTTTCAGGATAAAAAGTAAAAAAAAGAAAGGCGACACATTTCGAGCTTGCAGATATGTCACTTTTGATGCCTTTGTGTGCAGCGTGATCAAGTAGGGCATTATTAATTTAGGAAGAAACACAAGCGGTTAGAATACGGTTGTTGTCTGCCCGCCCGACAACACTGTTACAGTCAGTGTTCTTGGCAGCACATTTCTATTTTAGTTTTAGTCATAGACTCTTGAAACGTTTTCATATAGTTTTCGTCACATTTTAGTCACCCAGTATGTTTTAGTGTTTAGTCTAGTTTTAGTCGACTAATCATAAGATTTTAGTCGACTAAATAAATCTACAGGTGATTTAGTCGACTAAAGTGTATTTTGACAGGCCTTGATGCCATCACAATGGCTGATTTTACACTTGCTGAAAATAACTGATCTACAAGCAGCCCGACGCGTTGTGAGCTTGTAGATCTGCTATTTTCAAGTGTAAAATGACTTATACTAGATCTCTTGTCCAGTGTCCACTAGTCCCTTCCTAACATTTTAGTCTAGTTTTTATTTGTTGACAAAATTGCCAATATATTTAGTCATAGTTTTAGTCACCATCATCATGGCCTATTGTTGTGTAGTTTCCATTTAGTTTTCGTCAGTGAACTGAAAAAAGGTAGTTGACGAACATTTTTCGTCGTAGTATTAGTCGACGAAAACAACACTGGTTACAGTCAGAGTGTGAATGCTCGCTCAGGATTTTACAACACACTATTGTTTGCACAAGGTCACTGGTTGAGGCACATGCAGCAGCCATCCATAATCATAAAATGTTCTTTTGCATTTTAAATTACGCTCTGAATACTAAATCCACATTGCCCACGCCACCACCTCCAAAATAATGAAAAAAGAGACACATGTTATCCTCATTATATCACTGTCTACATTTTGAGATAAATCATTAAAAAAAAGGTTTTAAAAATCGTGAAAAATCGTATTGTGATTCAACCTAATGTGAGTTCAGTGAATCATTACATGCTTGGTGAGGACATTATTTGAACAGAACTAAAAAAGATAGACTTAATATTAACCAGTGCTGTTCTATCTGGATGTTAGATAAGCAATGTTATCTTGATAGAGGATAGAGGTACAGTTAAGCTTCAGCAGAGGATGTCTGAGACAAGAAAACCGATAGTCAAATCAACAACTGGACTAACAATGAAGCAAAAAAGCATTGAGCACTTCAACCAACTAAAAACAAAATTACCAAGGTTTCAGAGATATGTCGCGTCATTTGGCACATGGAAGAGTACAGTCATTAGACATTTATTGACCTCTGTGGGGAAAGTCAGCAGTAACCACGAGCATAAATGTTTTTTTTTCTCCAAAATAAGTTAATAGCAGAGGCAGACTCTTCACTGAAATAAGTGTCAGAGCTGAAATCGACATGTACATATGAAATAAATGCTTAAACCATGTAGCTATAGGTGTAATGTTAGAGACCACAGAAGTGAACCTTTCAAGCCTGTTTTCTCAACTCGTTTTTACATTACTCTATAAGCCATATTTCATTAAATACATCCAATGGCAGGCCCTCAAATTAGGTCACAAATGTGTACCCAAAGTGTTCACATACATTATACATACAGTGTATTTAGCATGAAAGTGGTTAGTCCACATGGATCAGTTAGAATTTACAACGGGTCTGCTGTCACTGGCGCTAATGCTGCGGGCATGCTAGGCGCGACAAAAATAAAATAGAATAAGAGTCATTTTCTTTTGTAATTCAATCATGCTGTCGACAGCACAACAAGATGTATTTTGGCTCATGGTGGTACACGCATAATAATCAGCAATAAACAAAACATCACACGCAGGCTGCCATACCCCATTGTCATTACTGTATCCAAGCAATGGAAGCCGTGACGTGCTGCAAATCAAGGTTGATACAGTACCATCTCTTTTTTTTTAACCGCTCCAATGGCTACAATAATAAAGCATGAATCAATCGTTTTTCATTCTCTCTCCACACAATTTCTTGCTCTGTTCTACAAATGTAAGAAAGCTCATTCCAGGCCAAGGACCCCTTACCTGAGAGAGATGAAGCAGGGACCCCCGCTATATAATTGTAGAACGTTTTGAATAAACTTCTTCTTTTAGGTTTCATAGACGGCTTCTTGTTTGACAGCACTGTCATCACTTTTGTGTGACGGTTTTTGTTTGTATGTCATTTCCAGACATTTTTCCTCTTCACACTTAGTAAACTTGACTCTGTACTTGGTCTGTTCTTTTTTTGTTACCTCTACATGCCGAAAATAGCCGATCTACAAGCTCACATAACGCCTCCCATAACACCTCCCTCATCATCATCATCATCATCATCATCATCATCATACTATAATTAAGCCAATGTCTGTCTGAATGAATGAATGAATGTGTGTCTGTGGGTCACTGTAACTGCCGTAGCTCCTCACTGCCTGCACGAATCGCTCCCACCTTTCACACAGGCATTGATGGAGGTCTTAACGAAGCCCTTTTTCCAATTTAACAAATTATAAATTGATAATTAATTTATTAGTGAATTACAAATGCGAAAACAATACCCAGGGCGCAGTACCCCCACCAGCCACAAGGGGGGGGGGGCAATATCTCACAACGGGTAAGGGCTAGTGTAAATAAAAAGACATTCCTATCACTCAAAGATTTGGGGGCCCCCTGTGGTAACTCTGACGACCGACTTGGGGTGCGCCCTGCTTTACCCAGTTCCATGTGCTATTTAACCCCAACTCTTGTGTTGCTTGCGAAACACCTCAACGGCGACTCTGCAGCAACCCATAACCGCGCTGTAGCATTAATTGTCACCGCTAGCGAGAAGAACGCAACATGAAACGCATTTAAGTTTGCAGGTCAAATATTGCACTATAAACTGTAAAATACCCTTTGTGGAATAGGTCATTAAATAAGGCAGTGACATGTTTGCAGGTAGTTTGTTTGAAACTCCCTGTGAGTGTTTCTTCTCCTAGTTCCAGCTGTTTCTTGTAATGGTCTCCAGGTAAAGAAAGGAGATGTGAGGGATGACGTGCATTTGGACCAGACTAAACTCTCCACAAGAAGGGTGCTTTGTGAAGTTGGACAGGTGAATATGAACCTCTCCTCTCCTCTCCTCTCCTCTCCTCTCCTCTCCTCTCCTCTCAAACCAAATATCCTACAACTTAATGTATTACTCAGTTTTCCGTCTTACCGTCTCTCCAGGAGCCCAGAGGAACCCCACCGTCGTTCCAGCTCTACGGCAGCGGTCTGCTCCAGGTCAGACACCGGGCACTGAGGCTGTTCCAGCAGGCTGCACGCAGGGTATGTGCATTTAACATGCATATTCATACATGTACATGTATGCATAAATAAGCATGTGCCGCGGACGCACGCACACACGGACGGACGCACACACACACACACACGGACGCACACGGCACACTGTACAATGACCCCATGGGCGACTGACCTCCAGGCTTTTAAGTTAAGGCAGCGCTGGCATAATCTCCAGTCCTCCATGATAAATGCATGAGTCATTCAGGTTGCTTCCAGTGCGTATATACTGTATAGCTTTGCAGCCCATAGGGACGTGCCTGCCAGCGCTGACTCTGGCTCTCTCGGTGTCGGGTCACGTATTCCTTCACTGTCAAAACATTCCGTTGGGAGTGAGGTGCAGGTGAACGTGAACCGTCCGTTCTTTCCTGAAATACTTCTCTCCTCTCCACTTTGCAGTTACTTAAGTAAATCTACTTGATTGTTACTTTCTACCACACTGCCCATAATAAGAACACAGTCATTCGGTTTTCTAATGCCTTGTTTCTCTCTTTTTTCATATTGATCAATTTTTTTTATCCAAACAAAAAAAAATCATGCAGACTTGTAAAGGCGAAAGCTACAAAAAAACATTAAAAATAAATAAACAGTATCAAGTTGGTGTTGTTTAGCGCACAGTGCTAGTGCTCAGTTTCAGCAGTATACTTTGCCAAAATGGGTTTTATTAAGCCTAGTTGTTGTGTGAAATAACAACAAGTAGGCTTCTCACCATCAACAAGGTCAGAATATAGGGGATAAAATAGATAATGGACTAATGGTTTCGCCACATTCCTCTGGTGTTCCTGCCCCCAAAAACATATTATGCTCGTGACACGTCAGCCACCATTATCCATGTGTGCGTCTGTTTTTACCTTGGAGTATAATTATTAATAGAGACGGCACCCGGAGGAAACCCTGAGGCGAAATTTGTCATTGCAGCTCGAGCCAGCGCTGGTCCATTGACTAACATTGCGCACGTTCATGTTATTGGGCCCATGACACGTGAGCGCTATGTTTCATACGTGAACGTGCGCAAATGGACCTCCAGGACCTCCCTAGGGAGACGCCCGAGAGGCATCCTAACCTAAGCTGGCTCCTTTCCAGGTGAAGGAGCAGCGGCTCTACTCCGAGTCTCTCCCGTGTGACTGAACTTCTCATCCTATCTTTAAGGGAGATGCCCGTCGGAGAAAACTCATCTTGTCCACTTGCATTTGCGACCTTATTCTTTGCGGGAGTACACTCTGTTATTTCATTTAATATTTCTCAGCTCTTTGCTCAACTCTGGTTGTTTTTACATGTGCTTTATAAATAAAATTGACTAAAGACTAGAATCAGGTAACAATGAAATGCAACCAAAGTATTTTAAGAGCGGCATTATGAAATCTAGTGGCTGAAGGTTGTCTCTTGTACATGTACATAATTCTAGCGATTTCGAATCAAATCAAATCACGTTTATTTATAAAGCACATTTAAAAACAATTTCCATTGTACCAAAGCGCTGCACAGAACATCTCATCAACACGACAGTAAAAGCACAATAATAAGCAGACTAAAGTTATCATAATTAATAATAATAATAATAATAATGGGTTAAAAAGCCAAAGCCAAATAACATATCACGGCCAATCAAACGCTTGGGAGTAAAACAGGGTTTTTAGTCTGGATTTAAAAACGTCAATGGAGGCAGGGGGGGAGTTCTAATGGAGTAGGGGATGGTGTTCCACAGCCTAGGGGCTGTGACAGAGGAGTCCGTCCCCTCTAACCCTGCAAGGCTCGGATCTATTTCTACTTGCAAAAAAAAGAGATTTCAACCTTACTACTACTAGGACTTTGTAGGACTTGTAGGAAATGCAAATTTTATGCACATTTATAATAATTATTAAAATCATAATAATAAATTAATAATTTACATTTGGGGGATATCTTTCACAATAATAAATAAAACATGTTCTAGACATTCTAATGGTCAGAAGAATATATATTACAGGAATTTACAGGAATCAGGGTTAAAGGACAAAGGTTAAAAACGTTTTGTCAAGTTGTGTGAATTTCTGCCAAAACCACTACATTTGTACAAGCAGTAAAACTGACAGCACATCGGCTACTGGATAATAGTGGCTATGCAGGGTGGGGGTTCCCTGTTCAAATATGTGTTTCTGTTCCCTTTCAGGTAACAGTCCAATGTCGTATGACCCGGAGACTGGCTTCTTTGAAGAAACTGGCGCTCAGTGTTAAGAAGTTACCCACTGCACAAAAAGGTGGTGCGTGTCTTACAATGGATTATTTCCAAAAGTCTGGCTAATTCAAATAACTTATTACGCAAAATGCATGACTGACTCAATTATGAAGTTAAGTTTAGTAACCTTTGGGGAAAAGGCATATCTCTGCTGTCGGGAGGAAACCTCATAACTTCTACTTTTTCAGGAAATTAAGAAAACCTTATCTTTTTTTTAAAACAAAGCAATACAGCCTCATCAAAGTTGGTGATGTAACTTTATATATTGTCAATTATTTCCATGAGAGGGGGAGAGGTGGTGGAGTTAGCTGTTTTAGCAGACATTTTGAGGGTCCAATGGAGTTAAGAGCACTTTTTACTACTTTCCATTAGTTCAATATTTAAAAAAAAAAACAACACACAGCTAATCAGCCGATCAGAGCATTACATCACCCGAAACGTGACATTTGTGATATATTCTTTTGCACCAGGTAACAATTATATTTGTGATGTCCAACCACCAGTCTAGCCACATTCCAATTTTAATACTATACGGCATTTGGTCAAAGCTGTAAACAGACATGTGATGATGCCTTTACGGTCCTTACAGAATTGACTAGCCTACAAAGTATGACTTTTCATGCAATGGCAGCAATAAATACGTTATTGAATTTCTATCCAGCGGTGCAATGCTAATGGAACCCCTTTGATGCGCCGGGAGGGTTCAGGGAACATGGTACATGCCTCCGGCAGGGGATATGTGTCCATTTATATTTATAGCAACGTCTGCATGTATTCATACATAAGTAGTAGCATGTGGCTGACATTTGCTCACTGACCCCACATATACATACGTTTTTATTGCATCTCTCCGCATTATTGTGCTTTGACTCACCGGCCTGTCTCTCCCATGGGCGCAGGGGGAGTGGAGACAAGCTGTCTGTCTCTCCCAGGCGTGGGGGGAGTGGAGACAAGCTGTCTGTCTCTCCCAGGCGTGGGGGGAGAGGAGACAAGCTGTCTGTCTCTCCCAGGCGCGGGGGGAGAGGAGACAAGCTGTCTGTCTCTCCCAGGCGTGGGGGGAGAGGAGACAAGCTGTCTGTCTCTCCCAGGCGCAGGGGGAGTGGAGACAAGCTGTCTGTCTCTCCCAGGCGTGGGGGGAGTGGAGACAAGCTGTCTGTCTCTCCCAGGCGCGGGGGGAGAGGAGACAAGCTGTCTGTCTCTCCCAGGCGTGGGGGGAGAGGAGACAAGCTGTCTGTCTCTCCCAGGCGTGGGGGGAGAGGAGACAAGCTGTCCGAAGAAGGTCTCACCGCACCGAGTGCTTCCTTTCTCCTTTCCGGTGTTTCACCACCATGACGATGTCCGACCGGTAGGTGCAGCACGTTGCCGAAACACACACACACACACACACACACACACACACACACACACACACACACACAACTAGGGCACGGGCAATTATCCCCAACATACACTGTATCTTTATTGTGTAGGTTAATCAAATAACTGAGGAGCATTTTTGGTTTTCATGTATATTTGTATTTCTTATATCACTAAATCGACACAGTTTCTTTATTGGTATATTCCAAATTGCATACAGGTCAATAAGGCAAAAGCATACAAAAAGACGGATGTTACACCTTCCACCTCCCAAAGGTTATTTTTTTTTATGAGTTAATAATAATAACACAGGCAGACTCTTCACATACTAGAGCATGTCCGAAATAAGTGTCAGAGCTGAAATCGACATGAAAATATGAAATAAATGCTTAAACATGTGTAACGTTAGAGACCACAAAGTGATCCTTTCAACCCTGTTTTCTCTGCAAGACATTACTCTATAAGCCATATCTCCAAAACTGGTGGGTCAAACTGAACAACCAATATGTCAATTTGAAGCTATTATTCCCTGCTTTCATATGACATGAAACGAAAATTGAAACCCTCAGTCAAATTTGGTCACCACAGCACAGGCCCAAAAGCTCAAGGAATAAGTTTTAACCTGGGATGTCATGCTGCACTTTTGGTCTTTTGGAGAGGACTGCTCTGCCAGAAACATTGCGAAAAAAATGATGGCCATTTTTTTATACCACACCATAGACAACCAATATGTTCCAAATGTCATCATGCTTTAAGTAGCTTGTGACAATTGTGTCAAAATAGTGGGGGTTTCATGATTCTGAATTAAAAAAAATTGGACACAAAATGTGTCCAAATGTGCTGACCTCATCACGTCTATGGACGTTTTTAGCCCAAGGTGTCTATTTTGTGCAAAACTAATGCTTGGAATGGATTCAGAATCATGAAAACCCCCTAGTTTGACATGTCACATGCTACTTAAAGCAAAAGGAAAGTTTGAAATTTTTTACATTTTCGCCTGCCATAGGATTAATGGTAGGGTCACAAGAAACCCAAATAAAAAAATTGCCCAATCAGCAAGTGGATTCATGAATGTATGTATATAGACAATATTTTAGGCCAATAAAAAAGACTATATACCAAATTTCCCACCCGTCCACCTCGGCTGCCGGACTACAGCTTTAACATTTCACTATTAACCCCCCCCCCCCCCCCCCCCCCCCCCCACACACACACACACACACACACATCGTTCATTAATCGTAATCGATGCAAACTTTTTAAATATTGATTTGAAGTCCCATCACCCGGCGCTACGGTACACACAACACACGTGTAATAAAAATGGAAATTATGGAGACCTTCATTGTGTGAGCGGCGAACCTCGCGGAGATTACAGGTTTCCCCAGATGGCGTCTTAGTCACGACACACACAATTACGCGTACCCTCACCTGCCTCTTAGTGATAATTCCATGTAATTAAGCAGCACACGAAGCAAAAAGGAAAAAAAAAGGCTTCCTGAGATTTTCTCTCCAGAATAATTATGATTAAAACCTATTTAACCGTGGGCGTGTGGGCAGTGAAAGATTTTTTTTTTTTTTTAATATACTAGCTAGTAGCTACCCATGAATTGCAGTTACATTAAATAATAATATGAATAGAAGGCGGCGGTGGTGCGGCGGGGGGGAGGGGGGCATCTTATATTAAAACAAAGCAATATCAAATATACATACAGTGTCTGTACCCGGAAATATAAAGGCAGAGTACTTCAGTCTCCTGTGCAAATAGAAGACATCACACAGCCGCAGATATCAAATATGCATGAAGTGTGTGGCACTGTTACCGTCTGTCGGGTGGAAACCTCATATGTTCCAAACTGTTACTTTTCAGGAGTCAAATTCATCAAAGTATCAAAAGTGCTAGAGCAACAAGCGCCGCGGTTCGAGTTTGTGGATCTGCTACTTTTGATGCTTCTGTGTGGTGCTGTGGTATGATAAAGTAGGGCGTTCATCTACCAATAAAACCCCAACAAGTTAAAATATGGAGTTGAGAGGTTTTGGCCCAATAGCAACGATATACATAGGGGGAAGTCAGCCTTTGCATTAACACTTCAGCATCCCCTGCCTGACAGTAGCAGTTCACACTGTTCATTACTGCTATTGTTTTTTTTTATGATTCAAAATTTTATTGCTTTTTTCAATTAGTTTCACAAACATTTAAGACAACAAACGAAACAATACTAGACAAGAAAATAATAAATACATTACACAACAAAATCTTTACAGGAAAGATAAAACAATACAGACAATAAAATAAAATAAAATAAAATAAAATAAAATAAAATAAAACAAATTAATAAAAAAGGGAAAAAGAAATGCCATTACCCCTGGGTAGTATCAATTTACACTGTATACACGGAAAACAAGAGAAAAATAAACGTTGCGCTCACACCATAATGGGATTGACAGCGATGTGCATTATGTATCCTCCCCATTTCCGTATAAATTTGTCCAGTCTGTCGGACCTCCTATATGCCATTTCTTCGTATGCTGCAACCTTACCTAACTCCACAAACCAGTCATGAAACGATGGACTCCCTGACGCTTTCCAACCCCTCATCAGCACCTGTCTACCAATCATGATAGCCGTGAGAATGAATTCTGCATAATCACAGTGCGCAACCTCATTACTGCTATTGTTAAAAGCATTTCTTAACTATAGCTCGTGACTAAATAATAACTACATTGTTTGGGATTAATTGGAACACAGTTTATTTTCTCCAGTTTTCGGAAAAGTTTTCGACGTCGCATACAAGGTTTCCAACCCGACGGCAAAGACGACGCGCATCACCGCCGGCGATGTGCTATAGCTAGGCGGTCCGTCGTCGTAGCCGCCGTTTTTCAAAACAACTGCCACTCACGAGAGTCTTTGACGTTCAGAAGCATCGTAGAGGGTCCTCATGTGTCTGCACTTAATTGTTCAATTGGCCCTTTTGGGAAGAGCAGGGGGAGCAATATGGATACTGCATACATACTGCATACCGCGAGTCGGCGACTAGGAAACGCAAAAGTGAAATGATATACTGTCACCAAAGCGAAACCAATGTGAAACTGAATACAACAACTTGTCTTTAATTGTACATACGTGGTCAGTTAAGACTGATGGTAGGGACAGCTACGGGCAGCGCACCCCCCTCGCCTCCCACTTCTTCCATACGGTTGTCAAGTTTTCCTTTTACTTAGTGCTTTTTCTGGTTTTATCCTCGTAGCAGTTTTTGTTTTTGACCTATTTACAAATGTCAATCAAGCTTGTTTGTTAAATGTAGGCTATATAATTGTACAAGTAAATAGCGGGCTATATTAATGTCTGTACTAGTTATGAAAGCCTGTAGTTATGTACATAGCCTACTTTATCTGCGGGAACTGGCTGGGGCATGTATACAAAAAGCAGCATTTCCTTCTCTCATCTTCAGGTTCCCTCTAATTTGAGGCCAGTTCCCGTGGACCCCATCGATGTGAACGTCATGTCAAACATCCCCTACTTCAACCTCCAGGTACTGTATAAGCAGCTCTATACCAGTGGTTCTCAAATGTTTCGTTTTATGAAAAACGAAACCCATATCTCTGAGATTTGGTTCCATCTGTACGGAACCGCTGCACTTCGATAAAAGCGCCAAAGCACCTCCCTCCGTGGTTGTACTGCAGTGTTGTTTTCCTCGACTAAAACTAAGACGAAAAATGTACGACCAAAATTAAAATCAAAATCTTGCTGCCAAAAACAACACTGTTGTACTGTACAGGACGTTAACGTGGCGTGTGGTGGTGGTGTTAACAGGTTCCTCAGCGCTACAAGCAGGTGGAATACCAGGCAGAGTCGACATGGGAGGCGTACGCTGGCTACATACCCACCACCCTGGCCCGACCCCTACGCACTGGAGCCCTGGTAACTATAAAGCACTGGTTCACAAAGAGACGGGTTTGTGTGGGCTTGTGGCACAGAGGGGAGGGCGAGAAGGTGGTGGATTTACCGGTATAGCTACAACAGAGAGAGATTGATTGGACATAGACTGAGATGGACAGAGGTTGATGGAGATCAAGGCACAAGGGGACGGAGAGACCGAGGAAGAAAGTGAGAGACGGAGAGATGGAGAGAGAGATAAAATGGGTGTGAATGACAGGCCGGAATGACAGAATGACAGGCCGACCAAGACAGAGTGAAGGTGGATGATGTTAGTCACAGCCTCTTCCTGGTGGCTGGAGGGAGCTAGGGTGGATTTTATTTCAAAATACAAAAGTTCTTCAACTGGTGTGTCTACTCTCTACCAAAACATCACAATTCTGCATTTTGTGCTAATGGGCTACATGCACACCAAATAACTCTTCCTAGTACTTCCGGAATTAAAAACAACAAATATGTTAAAAGCTACAAGGTTATATCACAACACAAGGCAAAAATACACCCTATGCAAAAGAGTGTCACATGACGTCACCTGTCAGTAAGGGTCAGAGGTTGAACTGAGTTCCTGGAGAGAAGTTGCATTGTTTTGGGAACATCAGAGAGAGACAATATTAAGTCATCTGCACATGGTTCATATAGGCACACACGGTACATATTCTTTATTGTCATCTTTTGAGTGTAATGTGTTTGTTGTGAATTGCCTAATGTTGCTGTAATGTAGAACTGTGGACTTTGTTAATACTAGGACTAGCGCCTGCTCCCGTGCTTGCGGTTATGGTTAGATTAGGGTTTGAGGTGGGTTGTCGTGTTTCGGACCAATGACTAGTCGGACCAAACACATGCGTGGACATTCTTGATCCTGTACAGCTACACAGGTGTTACCGATGATGCTAATTAAGGCTCTGTTCCATTTACATTTAGTGTGCAGTGGTTCTCAAACTTTTTAATTTCAAGGACCCCCCATAACTCTAAGAGTGTACAAATGGAACCAAATGGACCCTTATGGGTCATTTGGAGCCCACTCAAGGACACTTTGAGACCCACTGGTGCAGCAGAGTGTTTCCAGTGATCGCCAACACGCACAAAATAGCAGCACCCTGACTCTGTTTGACCAGAATGGAACATAGCCTTCATTAGCATCAGCCTATAGGGCCCAAGCTTTTTCCAAAATGGCGTGTGCATAGAGCCCATTGTTTATCAGACACAGCACTAGTGTATCGCATATTAGGACTTGGCCGTCGTGAGATTTTAATTTGGCTTTAGTCCATGCGTTCATCTACAGTATTGGTTCCCAACCTTTTTATACTGAAGTACCACCTAAGAAAATATGTGGCTCTCCATGTACCACCATGATAAATACAATTTATTATTTGTTTATTTAGTTAAAATACAGGAGCGTATATGTGCTCTTTTTGTTCCATTCATAAGCCAATAATGCTCCTGCTCTGACAAAACTCAGTCTAATCACTAATCAGCACCACTGATGATATTTTTAATGTGATTAATCCATTCTCAAATCTTCTATTAAAAGCTATAGGGGTGCAGTCATGCCCATTTCAGCACGGCTGGATAGCCTATTTTAATCAATTGCTTGCTCAGAAGAACTACCTGTAATAATATAAATATTTCATTCAGCTTTTGTCTTTTTTCGTTCTACTCTGTGCAGTACCAGTGGTTGGGAACCTCTGGTTTAGACAACAATGAAATATGTGGTTTGGCATAATCACAGTATACAACTAAAATGGTACAGCTCCCCTTCTGAAACTGCTATCACACATTTTCTCATTCCTGGATGTCAGATGAACAAAATTATACCACACATGTCTTGTCCCTTTTTAGTGGTACCGACATCTCATTCGGCCCAAGGACTAAATCAGTTGACAGTATAGAGCACGCTCGGCTCGGGAACTTCTGTCCCTTTAGTGTTTGGTGGACTGTAACTGAGTACATTTACTAGAGTACTGTAAATCCACAGTAGCTGCTCTTTAGCCATACACTGCACTGTGCATTTCCTTCCCAGGACGAGCTTCTGCCCGGGCTGACGTCCCCCGGCGAGTCCCTGGCCTCGGCGGAGACCAAGCCCGAGAGGGAGGGGGAGGGGGTCGAGGAGGACGACGCCGACACCGCCAGCCTGAGCTTCTCCGCCGAAACCCTCCTACGCCGATCGGCCCCTACACACCCACTCAGGATCTTTGTAAGGAACATTTCAGCTGACCCCGGGCACTGTTGTGTCCGTGTTTTCCTTTCACTCACTCACTCGCTTTTTACCTAGTGCTACTGTAACCTCAAAGCAATTGCATCAATGCAGAAAAAAGAAAGATGAAGAAAAACAAGTAGATGTCAGTCAGTGCTCACTGGCCAGTGTGTTGAACATTTATTCAGGCATTCTTCTCATCCCTCAGCTGTTCCATGGCATGTATGTTCACACAAAAATAATAAACACACAAACAAATTACATAACAGTACATACTATTGACCAACAAATGAAAATGCAGGTACAGTAGAAATGCGCGAAGCGCAGCTGAATATGTTATGTTGATCAAACACAACCAACACAGACTAATCTAAAATATAGAATACCTCGTTGGCCGCTTGTTGTGGAAAGAGGTTCTTGGTGCTTGCGTTGCTTAAAGTCTTTTTGACCATTTCTCCTTAACGTAGCTGTCCTTTATAACTTTAGCAGTGCAAACGCACTACACTGCTGCAAGTGTACTGCTTCCTTGTGCAGACCAGAGTGACGAGTCTGAGGCCCAGGCTACACGTACAGTATATGGATCTTTTGCAAACGGCGTTTTCGGACACTCAAACGGAGGTTTTTGGAAACGGATAAAGATTTTCGAAAGTATCCGGATCAGTGGATCTGTGTAGTCATGTGAAACGGAGCTTTTGAGAAACGATGACGCCACCGCTCATTAAGCGCATATCATTTTTACTATAATTGGGTTAGAAATGCAGCCTATGTGCCTGCATGGAAACTACATGGATATCTATCCGATTGTTCATGTTTATATATCACTGTTACTATAATAATTATATTAGCCTACTAGTCCAGTGCGGACTGGTGATTTCATTTGTATTGGTGCCGAGTGCGAAGCTTGAACAATAGGTTAATTGCGAACCGCTAGAGATAAACTGTGGACATTAACCTACCAATGGACTCATGCCAAATGACCCAGGCCAAATGCCATTGTGCAGTAGCTATACACCAACAAGTCTATGCGTGGTGTGTGCATAGCCGCATGTGACACTATATATTCTATTGTTGTATTTTGCTCTCCGTTTCATGGTCATGGTCATGCGAGGAGAGAGAGAGAGGGTGCAGAGAGAGAAAGAGAGGTGTGAATGGAATCGCATCAAATAAATAGCGTTGTTTGTTCAGAAGAAAGTATACAGTGGGTCGCCGTGCGCATTTGGCACATCTCTCTCCTGTTTAGGTAATAAAGGGTGCACCCTTGACTGCATTCTGTTGTCACTGTGCCTGCATGCCGACAAGGTGCGCCTGTGAACTTTTATTAGCCTACAGTATAACGTGACATTTACACGGCACCAGCAGAGTCAGACCTATATAGAAGTGTTGTGTCCACAACCAGTTGTGAGCTTCTAGAGTGGCTA
The DNA here is from genome assembly GCF_963924005.1 of Protomyctophum bolini. Taxonomy (NCBI): domain Eukaryota; kingdom Metazoa; phylum Chordata; class Actinopteri; order Myctophiformes; family Myctophidae; genus Protomyctophum; species Protomyctophum bolini. The sequence goes on along the minus strand of NC_137885.1, from coordinate 12,050,820 downwards.
TATTTTCCAGGTGTATAATAAATGTCACGTTATAATGTAGGCTAATAAACGTTCACACGCGCACATTGTCGGCATGCAGGCACAGTGACAACGGCAAGCGCGGGAGCAGTGCATGTTCGCCAACCTTAATGCATGTTCGGACTAACGGGACTTCGGATCTACAGTATGGGAAGTTCCCGACTCGGCTATTATTTTCTCTGCAGGACTTGCCTAGTCGCTAGGGCAAAGGTAAAGTAAAGACGATGAAAGAAACATGTTCCACTTCCACTGACAATTTAGGTGGCTTTTAAAATGCGGTACTTATTCCTTCATTAAAAAATATCATTGGCACCTCATAAGTGTAAATATATAAAAAAATCTAATAATATAGCCTACAAATGAAACCTGCTACTGCAGTGATTTTATCCTGTGTTCAATGCGTTTCTGCGTTTGTGTGTGGACTCTGGTATGGGTAGGGATTTTTTCAAAAACGGAGGACGAAAATATCCGTTTTGCAAAAGATCCATATACGTAGGCCTATAGCCCAGGCCTGAGTGAGAGGTGTTTGTACCACCTGTGTGCAATCAATAAATCAGTCAATAATGGTCCAGTGCAGCTGTGACAGACGGGGAACTTCTTCTCTACTTCTTTTTGTTGTTTTACAGTTGGCAACCAATTTATGGTGCATTACCACCATCTAGTGATCCATCTCTTGGATCAACCGTATGAATACACACACTCACACTTTCTCTCACACACCCTTAACTAAACTATATCCTGTCAAACACTCCTGTTTCCTTTAAGAACTCTTAATAGAATTTTAACATGTCTTCTTTCCCCCATTCTTAATTCCTGCACCCCTATGTCCCTCATCTGATACCTCATCGCCTCCCTCTCTGGCTCATACCCTCTGCAATTCAAAAGAACATGTTCAACGGTCTCCTGTTCCTGACGCTCACATAACCCAGACTGATGTTTCCCTATTAATGCCAATGTTTTATTTAGTCCACTGTGCCCTTGACAGGGAACTTTGTTCTGCCACATCATGTTTTTACATTTTTAACCTCGCATGAAATCAATTATGAACCACATATTTATTATTGTATCATGAAATTAAGATTACTTGTGCTTTATGAACTTATGTATTTGAGCTATTTTAGTAAGCATTGTAATAACAGCACTTACAATGTGTTTTGGTCCCCACCCTCTCCCATTCCTCTGTGTTTTTGTTTTTAGAACCCAGCCCCAGGCCTCCGAACCTACAAGATCACCCCTAAATACCTGGAGAGTGACCTGGAGTTTCACCTCTGTCCACTGCCCAGGTAACAGCCAAATGTACCACTTAATCCCTCTCTTTTAAGATCAGGATGCACCTAATCGATATATCAAACTATGTACTTTTATATCCGTGTGTCCATAAAGTATGTATTATACACAGTGTAATTATATTCAGTTAAAGTGTTTCAATGATGAAATATTTGCCAAACTATTTTTGATCAATGATCAGACTTCCTAGTCTAGTCCAAGGACTCTAAAGGGCAGTCCATACTGTCTCTGACCACCAAACATTTCGTCGGAAAGATCAGACTTAAATTTTTTCTCCAAAGTAGAGTTCGGGCGAGTCAACATCTGGGATTGCAGCTTTCAGAACAAACATTTATTTTACCTTTCCAACCCAAAACGCAATCACGTCTCAGGGGCGACCTACCGATCGTTCCCACCTTGATGAAAATGATGAACGACCTCCTGTTATTTCATCAACTGCTAGATGATGAAATAATTCAATCCAAACGAGAGACTGCAACGAATGACATCATAGGCTTCATTCTCTCCACTGTTATCTTCCCACGTTTTTCCTTTTCTCTCCTAGGTTGTACACACTGTAGGCCTATAGTGTTTTGTATATTTTGTTGATGACATGTATTGTGTAAAAATAATAATGTTGAATTGAATACATAATTATGACCACAATGGAAACAAGTCCCAGGACATTTTTGTGTTATCTTTTTAGCCCTAATGTCTGATTGCAACTCGCACTGTTTGCATTTCTGACGAGTAATATAAAGTACTCAATCAATCAAGCAAACCTGCGCCATGAGACCGATTTTGTACTACATCCAAATCTTCCCTGACACTACATATTCTCAAACGATTGTCGGCCGCCAGATACATCTCAATTCTGGCGGTCCTCGACATGAGTGTGTTTTGAGTTGACGGACGGTGTCTGTGCTCCTGTCAGTCAGACGAGCGTGTGTGAGTGTGAGTCATTGTGAAAGATGTTTCCCGTCACTGTGGCGTGATGGGTCTCGCCTCTGCGAGACAGAATCCTTGTATCTCCATCGCTCGGCTTCGAAATGAATGCATCTCACTCGGGTGGGGGGGGGTGTCTTCAATGTTTTCCAGACCAAGGACCCCCTAGCTGAGATGGGAGATGTAGCGGGTCCCCCCTCCCCCCCCCACTACATATTGTATAACATTGTGATGCAGACTAAACATTTTCATAGATTTCATAGATGGCTTCTTAGACTTGTTTGACACCACTGTGTTTTGTTGAATTCATGGTAATGTGTATTGTTCAGACATTTAACGCTTCAATATCTGGTAAACCTTGTTCACGCTGCACTTTTTTCCCTCTAAACGACCAATCTACAAGCGTGTGAGCTTGTAGATCTGGTATTTTTGGTTAAAGGTCTCCTCAGAATAAGGATGCGAGGGTTCAAGTGGTTAATGTAAAAAAAAAAAATCCTATCATAATAAATATTTGGTATTCTCTGAGGATGCCCTTGGGGTCCCGGACCCCCTGTTGAATGCAAAAAAATAGCAGATTTACAAGTTCACAACGCGTCACAGTGTAAAGCTTGTAGTTCGACTATTTTAGCTATTTCCGATTGTTATTTTATCATGAAAGTGTGTCGTTTTGTTTTTTTAAGTATTTAGCCAATGAAAATGGCTTTACAGGATCTTGAGAATAACAGTTCTGGACATACAAGGTATCCACCCGACATCAAGGACATAACAGCCTTGTGCATTTGCAGGTATGGCGTCCCCGAGGGCAGCGCCCGGCACGTCAACACCCCCAACACTCAGACGCCTTCCCAGAAGTTCCTGGACCGTAAGGTGCGCTGGTCTGAGAGGCTTTTAAAAGTCAGTCCAAAGTTTCACGCCCCAACAGCCTTTTCCTGTTTTTTTCTGGGGCATTACGCCCCCTATACGACTCCTCCTGGGCCCACAATACACAAATGTGTAAACACACCGTCCAATGGAAGCTAAATCGAAAATCAATTGCAATTGTAAAGAGAGAACCTTTTAATGCAACTGTTCGGTCAAAGAGTTTTGACGTGCGTGAGTGTGTGCATGGGTGCGTGCGTGCGTGTGTGTGGCTGTATACCCAATTATGGATGTTGTGATTTATTGTACCGTATATGTATTCTGAACAGGAAGTGATCAACGGGATCATGACCTGGAAGAGTTTGGATTCAGCCGCCTTGTGTCTCTCGACCTTAACCACCCTTACCAGCGATGAGGCATTGTACAGGTGAGGCAAACTTATCATTTTATTTTTGAGTGGTGCAACCGCTCCTATAGACAACTATGTGTGATGTGTGACTGGGTCCCTGGGTCTGTCCCTGCGTCCATGGCGGTGTCTGAGCACGAAAGTGTTGGTATGCGGTCAGGTTTTCAGCTGGCTCAGGGAAGAGGACGATCCTGCCATGCATAGTCCACCATAGATAGGTGAATGAACTGTATCTATCTGTGGGCAGGTATATGCTGTGCCTGTGTGTGCGTGAGTGTATGCGGGTGTATGAGTTTGAAATTTCCCTTTCTAGATGTTGTGAAAAGTAAGTCTCCTGTAGTGTTACCATTCCATCACATCTGTATACTTGTTTATTTTGTATTTTTTGGGGGTTAATATACACATTATCAATATAATTCAGTAAAATGAAGTTATTATAGGATTTGGTCTATATGGATCAGTGTCCAAAAGGTGAAAACAGGAATGGAAGACCGCTGAAGTTTTCAATTGAAACGGAAAGACAATTTGATTGCACCACGTAACAGATAGGATGTAATTATTTGTTGACAGGGAATAAGGCAGCAGTAATTGACAATAAACGTGCTTACTCTTGCATTAAATTAGACAGCGGAACACTTGCTATGTTTGCCAATCAGAGATTTGAGAGGATTTATTAGGCAAACACATCGGGCGGTGATTAATTTGGTCCCCAACTTCCCGAGCAGCGTCTGAGGCTCCGAGCTCTCTTTCACCACCAACGCCTCCGTGATTATTGCTCAATTGGACCGGCCGCTACCACCACACAGAGTTCAACAATGCAATTCATGGTGGGCAAACCTCTGCCGTTTTCAAGGCAGTCGAGCGATAATCATGGAGTTAGTAGTGAAAGGAGGGCTCGCTCAGCTTGGCTAAATTAAGCTAAATTAAGTTGGTGCTCTGCAACACACTACAGTGCTGCCGGGCGCATCAATGACAAGCGAGGATGCACGCGAATCAAAAAAAAAAAAAACGCTGCTAAAATTTGGAAAAACACCTCCTTGGGGATTGTAGGGTTTCCCCTACAATCAGATATTAGGTCATGGTCTGAAAAACATTTTCAGTTTTGGGATTGTTTTGGCTTTAATCCCTGTAATCGACACACAAAACCTCCCAAATATTTTCTATTTGTTGAAAATTACAGAGGGTTGGATATGTTCTTAACCACTTAAGTCCTACTGTCTCTGTCGGGTGGAAACCTCATGCTTAAGATTTTCGCAATTTCTCCCCTGTATCAAGCAGCTTGACCGCTCACTGATCACGGCGAGAAGGGAACTGCAAGTTAATCTAAAACTGATCCCCTCCCTACAGGGGCCATATCCACCATTGTGAATGAAACCATGTCTGTCATCTTATCAAGCTTATCAAGAAATGAGCACATTCCAAAAATAGGGCAACATTGTGAAGTGCCATTTCTATGTCTGTCTGTCTGTCTCTCTCACACGCTCACACGCACACACACACACGCAAACGCACACACACACACACACACACACACACACACACACACACACACACACACACACACACACACACACACGCGCACGGTACGCGCGCACACACACACACACACACACACACACACACACACACACACACACCCCATGTGTTGCATGCTTGCAATCATTAATAACAAACAGTTCGTCTCTTTCTGTCTCTTATCGTGTATCGTCATCATATGCAGTTTGATATACTGTAAGACTTTCCACTGCATGTGATGATGGTGTGATCTTATGGAAACGAAAGTGTGAAGTTCAACGTTCCCTTTTCAGCCTGAAACCACTTGACAACCACAATGCTATAAATGAATGGCTGTGTTGTGAAAAACAGTATGTGTTTGTGTTAGCACCTGCCGTGCATTGTAGTTTGCACCTGCTGGCTGCAGTGCATGGTGATTTGTAACGTGGTATAGCATCATAAATGCTCTGCAGTCCGCATCATAATTGGGTGTAATGTGTTTAGCATAGTGCGTCGCACCTGCTCGCATCTCGCTTATGCAACCGCACACCTCCACACCCGCCTCCGCATGCAAATAACTATACAGTAGGAAATAGATGCTTTTTTCCAATGTGCGGCAGGTACACACACACACAGATTTGATTTTTATTTGGATCTCTTTTAGCCTTTCGGCTAAAAGAGTCCAGAAATAAATTAAAACATTACAAAATACAATATATCAAATGAAAATACACATCCGTACACACTCATTCACCCAGCAAACGCGGCATAAAGCAAAACATGTTTTTTTTTAGTCCCCCGCTCGCGAGAAATATGCACTTGTATTAATTTTGTTCCTGTGTTCGTTCTCTCAACCTATTAGTGGGAGCGGACATCTCCCATATGGATAAAAGAAGAAAAACCTCAGCAAGCTGTGTGTCCTTGCTCCCTTCAACAAACATTTATGTTTTCTTCATGTATGTGCTTTGTTGATGGTGCCGGGGTGGCTGACCTTCACATGTCGGTAATGTACAGCTGAGGCGAACACGAGGAATGGACGAGTGTAAACGAGATAAACAGTGTTATTTATGGCTGCTATCGCTATAGGTCACATGCCGCTATAGTAAAAATGTACCATGATGTCCCGTGATTGTCATTTAATCCACCCAAAACATACTTTTTATAAGCTAGGATCATATCGTTTAGAGAAAGGAGCCGCAAATGAAGCGTGTTTTGGTCTAAAAAGAAGACGGCATAAGACCAGCGGATTTTCCATTTCAGATTTCTTCCCGTTTTCATTTTTTTTACCGGACCGAAACGCGAGTGTTATGACCGCAAACAGGACACGGTTGATCAAAAAAAGGGGACATGCCACAAAACCTCTAACAGGAAGACCACATTTGGTTCTAAACGTCCTTATCGCCAACGTACATCAAAGTCAGACGTCACTGTCGGAGAGAAACCTTGTATCTCCGCACAACGCTACGGTTTTGTCCATAAATCAACTTTACTTTCAAAGTGGTTAAGTGTGTCTGTGGGTTTTACATATAAAATATCCTATTTAAAGGTATAGGGTAACTGATAAGTTTTTTGTTTAAAAGGTTAAACCACTGATGGTGTTGGTTCAGTAACAGAGCTCTCCCTGTCTCTCCAGCTCTTTAATAAACTGGTAGGTGACAAACATTCAGCCAATCAGGAGAGTACCAGCTTAGTTTATAATCTATAGTGTTCCAGTTCCAAATTTGTCTGCTCATTTATTTGTGTCACCACTTACAATTCCTCTTGTTCTCTTAGTCTCTATAATGATTGGATTCAAATTGGAGACTCCTGTTGCTGAATACAGGTGTCCTCCCCCCATTTCTCCTGAAAAGCAACAGTTTTGGACATACAAGGTTTCCGCCTGAGAGCGATGACATACATGGAAGTGATCATTAATTCAAAGCATTTTAGCTAATAATATGCTGCAGGTCACACACACACACCCATTGAAATAATAATTAATTCAACGCTATAAGCAGGAGCGCAGAACACCAACGACCTGGCCAGATGTATGAACCGGGATGACTGGAAGCGACGATGGAGGGCTCGTCTGAGGACGACTTGGAGAGATATGCACGAGTAGGCTGAATTAATGATAGTATTTTGATGTGGAAGTGAGCACCGAGCTCTCTTAGCCATCGTGCTCCTTTTACGATGTGTGCTCGCGCCTCTGCCACCTGTCTCAACCGCTAGCAGTCAGGTGTGCAAAAGAAGAACAGACAAACATGCATTTTTCATCACACACAATATTGTTCGGGGCCGTGAGTTGATCTACCCTTTTTTTCTTCGATGGCCTCTTCACCTCACTGGGAAAAAGTGAGATCACGTGTTAGTACGATAGGCCTAATCTCAACACTCTCGGATACATTTAAACAGTGGTGGAAAAAGTACTCAACATTTGTTAAAGTATCAATACTGCAATATAGTAACTATTCCAGTTACAAGTAAAAGTCCAGAATTCAAAATGTACTTGAGTAAAAGGACAAAAGTATTGGCATCAAATTGTACTTAATTTCATACCATATTTTCAAACGGTCGAAATGTATATAGTGCTGAAGTGGTTAAATGTATGTTTTGCAATAATAATCAAAGTAACTATAGTAACTAAAGTTTTCATATAAATGTAGTGTAGTAAAAGTACAATATTTGGAGAATAAGTGTTTGGAGTGAAATTGGAAATGCGAAAGTAAAGTAGAAAAAAAGTACCGTAGGCCTAGTAAATGTACATAAATCACGTGTTATATCAGTACTCTCGGAAACATTTGAAAGAACAGAATGGTGTCCTTATCTTCCCCAGCAGGACACCTCCATACAAGCAGCCAGCCACCGTGGGCCACCAATGCCACGCCAGTCCCCATACCTTATACGGATTGAAAACAACAGAGAAGTGTTGGTGGTTGAAATGTCTGACCGCGTTTAACAGCCGAAGGGATATTTGTCTTTATTCACGCACGTTTGCCTCCAAATTTGCCACAGACTCTCTCTATGATCTGCTGTAGGCTTATTGTCCCGCCCTCAATGTCTTCATATATTGTACTTAATGTATATAAAAAAATTCAGCCACCTCTTTAGCACTCTGCGCAACGTCATCAAACAGCGTTACGCGCACCTATGGTAACATTATTCTACAGGCCACATGTTGCTACTGGACTGGAGAGCGAAAAAAAGAAAAATTGTTCCAATGTTTATTTTTTAAGTCAAACAGTGGAGATACATGGCTCCTGTGCGTGTGCGTGCGTGCATGCGTGCCTGTTTGCGTGTGTGCATGCGTGTGAAGGCACTTCATTGTCTGTTTTACATTCAAGACCGGATTTGGGCGCAGCTTCTTGTCAGGCCAGAGCAGCGCCAGTGTCTGCTCAGTGACATGCACAGTGCCACTGTGTGTGTCTGCTTGTCAAAACAAACGACACGATTTGCATACACACCGTAGAGGAGATGGTATTCTGGTGGGGCGGTGTGTGCGTGCGTGCGTGCGTGCGTGCGCTTTTCAAGACCGACAAAGAAAATAACCTGCATTCCAATATAGCTTGGTCTCAAGTTGCAATGTACATTGAAACACACTATAGGATGCCAGGTTTACAAATTGGCGAAACACCGGGAAAAGAGAGAACACCCCAGCATTATAAAGCACATTTACGACCAGGTTCAACCAACGTGTCCTACAAAAGGTCAATTGAAAACAAACAAGAACAAGATTAATAGATTAAAAAAAAGTATGAAGTATAAAAAGAGGGCTAAAAACATGCATTTCGGCAGCATAGCAGAGATAAAGGCCAGACTTGGAAGAAATGGGTCTTGAGTAAGCATTTAAAAACCTCCGGTGAGGTGACTGAGCAGAATGAATCATGTAAGGGGCAAGTTGTTCCATGCAGAGCCTGGGGCCGGCCATCTGCAGATGGCTGGCCACTGTGACCTTCTGAATCTGGTCTTAAATTAATTATACCTAGTTGAGCCTCTTTTATTCACACGCGTTTGAATCTCCCTGTATATGGTTGATTGTTTTTTTAAATAGTTGTATGGTTGTTTATTAGTTTTTTTTTCTCTTTTTTTGCAGATGTTTTTCATATTCTGATATATAGGCATATACACAGTACGCACGTGTGAGTGCGTGCGTGCATGCTCCGTTGTAACTACCACCGTGTGTGTGCAGATTTAAGATGCATTTGAAACCTCTGTGGACACTGTGCTTGCAACATGATTGCAAGCTTGCATACAACAAGGCACTGCACACAGATGGAGTATACCAACAGCCTGGTGCTGCTTGGTGGACCTTCCCATGATCAGCTACCGGGGACACAACCACAGACTGGTTGTTGGACTTAGGATGCCTACACACTACTTGAGCCCATGGAATGCTGGGTGGCATGACATGCTTGTTGTATCGTGACCGAGGACATAATGCCTTGATTTTGCTGTTAACTTTGCTTGCTGCACCTGAACTATTTATGTCCCTGTATGCAATGTCCTCTGTGTGGACATAAATAAATTAAGTGTGTGTGTGTGTGTGTGTGTGTGTGTGTGTGTGTGTGTCAGGCCTGTGGACGACAACCCAGATCTACTTCCTCTCACAGCTCCGCCGCCTCTCCTGGGCCTCCCGGATGACCTGGCAGAACTAGTGGTCAAACCGTAAGCTACTGCACCGACACTTCATATATGTTTGAATTTTACTGAGGAATTTTCGGGTTTTTTCATCATCATATGAAAGCAGGGAATCATAGCTTCACATTTACATATTGGTTGTTCAGTTTGACCCACCAGTTTTGGAGATATGGCTTATAGAGTAATGTCTTGCAGAGAAACGGCGAGTTGAGAAAACAGGCTTGAAATGTTCACTTCTGTGGTCTCTAACATATAGCTACATGTTAAAGCATGTATTTCATATTTGCATGTCGATTTCAGCACTTATTTCAGACATGCTCTAGTATGTGAAGAGTCTGCCTGTGCTAATAACTCATTTTGGAAAAAATAAATAAAAGTTTTTCTCCTCTGGTGAAAAGCTGGAATTTGCACGATGGCAGGCTCTCAGTCAAATCTGGTCGCGTGTATAAATAGCTCATGTCATTTAGCCAGATGATCAGTTTCAGTTCAGCTTTATTTTCGGAATGTTGGACATGCAGTATATACATAACAAGTATCATTTTTTTGTGTCAGTTGCTTGTATCCTGTCCAAACATCCGAAAAAGGGCTAGGGAGAAGCCACAGGCTTGTCGGGTTCCTATCCCTGGAGGCCATATGCATATTTAGGTGCACACGTGTTGTAGACTACTGGACATATCTGTCTACCTGCACAGTGCACACATACATGTAGCCCTTACATATACATTCACACACACACTCATATATATATATTAACACATATATACATATGCACATATACAGTACACACCTACTTACACACACACCACAATATACATCGCATCAACACAATAATTCCTGCTGTGTAGAATCAATACATTCCATTGCCTGTCCGATTGATTCTCCACCTATACCGATAACATGTCTGTTAACATCTAAATGCAATGAATGGGCTACAATCGTGTGGAAACAATTAAGTAATGAATACATGAAAATAAATAAGCAGCAGAAGAACCAATGCAAAGACTTGATGGTGGTCCGTCATATTGTGACGTTTTCTTTTTTTAATATTTTTTATCCCACTATTTTGTAACACATTTTTCACCCCTCTGTCAATCATCTAATGTGATCCTGGGCTCTACACACCCTCCACCAACCTAGTCCCCATATATGGGGGACATGGGGAGAGCAACGGACTTGAACTCATACTTCCTTCTAGCCCCTCTCGGAACCCCCTGGGTCAGCCCAATCCGAACCGAACCGGGCTGACCCGTAGGGTTCCTGGTCAAGCTAAGATTTTTCAATGCGATTGTTGGGACGCGGATATACACAAACTCATCGTTTAGTCCATCGGCGCGGAATTAGGACGCTTTTTATTGTGTTTGTTTACGGATGTGCGAACTATAAGTACCTTACATACCTCTGATAAAATCTCCTGTGTCGCGGAAGCCGTTAAGTATTTTTAATCCATGTTTGATTAAAAATGTCGCTTTGATTTCTTCTTGTTTATTTACCGTTTATTGTACCGCCTCTCGATGTGCGGTTGGCTTTGCGGACTATGTCCCTTCCTCTGATCTGCTCCGTCATAGCTGTAGCACCACTAGCTAGCCAGATAGGCGGTACAATGAGGTGTCAATAAACAAGGTAGGAAGAAGCGACATTTTTAATCAATCATGGATTAAAAATACTTAACGGCTTCCGCGACACAGGAGATGTGTCGGTATGGTATGTAAGGTACTTATAGTTCGCACATTCGTAAGTCAATACATGAATAACCATGGTAAAAGCGCGCAGAAGTCCGTCTCATGGAGTGTTTACATTGTATTTGTTTGTGCGTAACTGGCGACAGCCCCACGTGAAGCAGGACCCAATGCAGTAAAGTCTTAAAAGTGTCAGAAACTTTACTACATTCGGGTTCTGCTTGCGGGGCTAACTTCCTTCATGCCTGAGTGTCCAAGTTGCTCCTTTACACCTGACAGGGGGGAGTTTCCCTGGTTGGACCTCTATCTAATGTTACTTTAGACATGTTTGGATCTGGACTTGGATTGGAATAATACTTATGTTGTTGTTGTGTATTTTCAGAACAGAAGGCCCAGCATTGCAGCTCACACCAGAGATGATCAGAGCAGAGTTTCCGTGGGATCAGACCAGCCCCAGCAGCAGCCGTCTCAACGCAAACACGACAGCCGGGTGAGACCGCGTCCCCTGACAAATTGAATGGCGTTTTTCCTGTTTCTATGGCAGTGGTGCTCAACCTTTTTCATGTTCAGGGACCCCCATAATTATCTGTATTTGGCCGCGGAACCCCTTCTGAAAATATGTTGTTCCAGGCACCCCCCCCAGAAGCAAAGATTTGAGGTAAAAACGTTCGCTCTGAAAGAATATATATTCAAGGATTTGCGCCACATTTTCACGATTTTCCAAAAATAGCAGATCTACAAGCTCGTAGCGTGGCACGATAGCCAAAGTATAACATAATGCTTAAAACACCAGAGGGGGTTCCCGTCCTGAATTGGTTAATTAGGCATGGCATTGTTTTGGTTTCATTATTAGATTTTAAGTAAGATTAGGCAGTGATTTGTTACGGAAAAAATAGTGATTGTAAAGGTATTTAGGTCAATTAGCGCGAGTATGGGGGCCACGCATAAAACATAAATGAAACAAATCCACAAAACTACAGTAGCATCGTTGGTGTTGACCTATTTCTACCATATAGCTCAACTTTCGTTCAACTTGGAACCCTCTGTCACTTGGAACTGTAAGTATTTCCTACAGCTTTAAGTCCAAAGACCCTTTAATATGACAGGGTGACAGTGTTGACGATTTTTCGAAGACAATTCAAGCAGACAAAACAGCATTACAGATCATAGCCCCGCAGACCACCTGGCCCGAATCTTGACAGTTCTTATTGTCAGCGTCTCTAAAAGAGAATTGAATTGTCACATTCTATGTACAGGCATGCTACACATCAATGCTAGTGTTGAACCAGCTGCAAAGAGAATAGTGTAGTGGATATATAGACCTTGGGTTGGGGAATTGACAGCAGCAGGAGCTGTGACAAGACCCCTGCTGTGAAGTTAACCCTCCTATGGTTTTGAGCAGATTGGCATTCTAAAATGTCTATTATAGCACCCAAAAACCCCTAGTGTGTCTGTCTATTCTGGGCATGTGATAATAGGCCAAACATTCGTTGGAAATAATAGCTGATTTACAAGCTCATGACGTGTCACAGCGAGACGTATAGTCTGTTGGATGGAAACCTAATTATTGCTTTTCATGACTCAAATTCGGAATGTAACAAAAGCAGCAAATCTACAAGCTACGTGCACGCTTTTTTGTCCTTTTTCTGCTCCAAGTGAGCCAAAATCCAGTGTTTGGAAGGTTTTTTTCCCCTCTTCTTCCCTCTTGGTTCCCGTCTTAGTTCCCGTCCATACAAATGTTCTTGTACCCGGTTATTTGTTAGTGTTTTATTTTGGAGTATTGTTGTATATATTCTAAAGGCTTCTGGAGGTATTGTTCATGGATTTATTATTTGGCTTTTGTAAAACTTGACATGTACAATGTAGCGTTTAAAGGTGTAATTATGTATTCTGCCGCTTGGCCAGTTCCCACTTGAAAAAGAGACGCGCTCTCAATGTGTTTTTACTGGTTAAATAAAGGTAAAAAAAATAATAATAATTCTTACATCCGTGGACGAAAACAACTCGTCGCCCGTCTACTGCAGCCCTAATGGTCTCTATGAATACAATATTGGTATCTTCTTCTACTGTGGTATTTTGCGCATTTGACTGGCACTGGCCTCACGATGCCGCCTAGTGTAACGGGAGGGATTGGGTTCAAGACCTCATGCGTTGCTCTCAGTTCACACACTGTAACTGTATAGTAAACATCGTGTTACTTCCTAAGGTATGACCCGACCAGGATGAGGAAGAACGTGATGGCCGAGCTGAGACGCCTCAGGAGCACTACACCGTTGGCGGGAGAGGACTGTGAATAAGGTACTGTACGCTCACACACACACTCACACAGGTATAAATAAACTACCGTACCTCCCCATCAGCCGAACACGACCACCAATTGACTGCCCTCCAATACACACACACACACGCACACATACATACACACACACACACACACACACACACACACACACACACACACACACACACACAGGCAAAAATAAAACTGCTAAATTGCCTCTCTCACAGTTGCTTCGCCCACCTTGAGCACGGGGCGTGAAATAAGCCACCTTACCGCATGCAACACAGTGGTTACACACAATAACCCATTCTGGGCAGGAACCCCTTTTGATGTTTTTATGTTCTACTTTATTGAAAAATAGCAGATCTACAAGCTCGTAGCTTGTAGGTCTGCTATTTTTGAAAGATCGTGAAAATGTAGTGCAAATCCTTGAATATATATTCTTCCAGAGCGAGTGTTTTTAACTCAAATCTTTGCTTCTGGGAGGTCCATGGAATAGCATATTTTCAGATGGCGGCCAATTACATATAATTTTTGGGGTCCTTGACATGAAATATTGAGAACCACTAATATAGAAACATGAGGTTTTTCAGAAAGTTGTCATGATTAGAAGACTCAATTTTGACGTCTGGCCTAAATGGGATAAAGGTCTGTAAATACGCACAGCTGCTTGAGACTCTCTCCCATGCAAAACAATGCATTGACAACCCTCTCACACACCATGCACAAAATCACCTATACTCTAAGTTTAGAGACATTCCAGCTGTGTATACCCAGACAATAGGCTCTCAGAAAGAGGGACTCAGTGGGACTCTCATACACTACTGTGTTCTATCAAATCTGTGGAATAGCACGTGATAACCGCATGTAGTCTCACCATGGCTGGAACATTATTATTCCCATCCATTCATCGCGATAGATGTTGGATTCTTAAAATGGCACTATTCATTCTTCCGAAAAGAGATTGGGAGCGCAGTGTACTGTATATTGGAGCCACGGTGAATGCCTGGCCTAAGTTTTGAATAATAAAAGTGAGCATGCAACAATTTCATATTATAACGTCAGAAACGGCAGTGCCGTTACTTTGTTGGTGAAACGTCAGCGTCGTGAACGGGACCGCAAAAGACGTCCGTGCTCTCTAAATGCGACTCCTGTGGTGCGTTGTGTTGGCAGAATAATGAACACGCTCAGCTGTGCACGTGAATTGTTAATCAATCTTTTGTTCGGTCTGCGTTTGGCACATATAATTAAATATTTAAAACCCGGATCATGTATTAATTGGGTCGCGGAACGAATGAAAAAACAAACAAAAAACCCCCCTGCTATTTAGCTCAGATTTGATTCAGATGTAGGGCTGCAAATATTGATTATTTTCTTCGATTTTTTTTTTTTTTAATTGATTTTGAATAATTTCGCTTTTCTTTAACACAAATCTCTTCTGGGGTTTCCCTGGCACAAACATTTTCAGATGGGGGTCCTTATTGGCACAAAAAGGTTTGAGAACTACTGATTTAGAAGGCATTTGTAGAATCGGCCTCAGGGTCTTAATGGATTAACCCCCTCCCTCCCTCAGAAGTCATGCTGACAGTGAACTGACTGGGAGGGGCAGGGCAGCATGTCTCCACTCTCCCCCCTAGAAGGCGCTCTCCATCTATCCCTGCTGCCAGAGAGTTAGGAGAGTTAATACAAGTGTAACAATGCTTAAGTGTGTAAGTGTTGAATGTTGTTCAATGTAAACAAAAGTTGCCAATCTACAAGCTCACAACGCGACACACTGCAACACGTTCTGACGCGTTGTAAGCTTGGAGATTGTCTATTAACCCATTCTGACCGGGCACCCATTTTGGTGTTAGCATCATGTTATGCTTTAGCTATTGAAAAATAGCAGATCTACAAGCTCATAGCGCGCCACCGAGTGGCGCGCTACGAGCTTGTAGGTCTGCCATTTTTGAAAAATCGAAGAACGACTGACATTTTTAGAATCTGATCTCAGGTCAGAATGGGTTGATCAGACCAGTGTGTGTCCAGTGGAAACCTCGTAGGAATCTGATCTCAGGTCAGAATGGGTTAACAAACCACATGACACAGGCATAACTTCAGTACTGAGGCCAATTCTACAGAATGCCTGTATAGACCTTCTCAAAACCTTTCGTGTCAAGGACCCCCTAAATGTTATGTATACATATACATACAGAGAAGATTTGTGTACAAATTATTCAACATTTTTCAATATATATATATTTTTTTGTTGTGTAAAAGTAGTGCTTTTGGACATTCAACGACAGCAACAATTCGTCTTATGAGGACCAGGAAAATTGTTTCTTAAAGGACCACTTCACCACTTTTAAACCTATCTTCATAATAGGTCCTCACTAATAATCATGAAAAAATGGCGCACATTTTTTCTACTCTGTCTGTGTCTCATAGGAGGGCTGTGGGCAGTTCAGAAACTGTCTTCCAGTGACGACATCGATGGGGAATACAAGCTAATAGAAATTGCAGGCTTTCTAGTCCTGAAAAGTTGCAATGCGGAAATGGAAGCCATCGTTCTCATGATAATCAAAATATAAACATTTTTGTAAAGAAATCTTGTTTAAAAAGAAATCTCCCTAGGTTAGGTTTCTAAATTGCCCACAGCCCTCCTATGAGACAGACCGAGTAGAAAAAAATTGTGCCATTTTATCACGATATCATGATAGTGAGGACCTATTATATGAAGATAGGTTGAAAAGTGGTGAAGTGGTCCTTTAAACTCTACCTGTGGAGACATTCGGTACATAGTAAGACATGCACGCACACGCATGCGTGGGCACAGCTTTGCGCGGCTGTAGTGATTGCGTGTAAGCACACGCACGCACGCACACGCGCACACACGCACGCACGCACAGAGTTCAGAGAGTGGAGGTCATGGGAGCGGTGAACCCGTGTGGGAGTTGTGAGGCCAGTGGAATGAAAAATGTCAGAAGATATCGGAATGACAGCCCAAGCTGCTCTTAACGAGGACGGCGGGATCTCACCTCCGCTGCAGCTCCCAAATGTCACCGGCGAGGATCGCTTTGTATTATTAACCTTCCATCCGTCTTTGTTTAACTTTTTTTTTTTTTTGCTTTTTGTTTTGGCAGATTTTGACCCTGTTGAGCCGCTTATATACATGGGATCAGCGCTGCAGCTGTATGAGCGCATGGCCAGAAGAACCGCGGCTACACACAGGCAGTGGTTCTCAAACCTTTTCATGTCCAAAGGACCACCACATTGATAATATGCATTTGGCCGTGGACGGACCCACATCTGTGACGTGTGTTTTGTCGCTCATGGGGCAGACGGTTCGAGTTTGCGCGGATTGCAGATGTACACAGTACGGAGATTCGGCGCATTTATTGTTAATTTATGACAAAATAAATGTAGTATCTTGGCAGAGAACTTTTTCAATTAAATTCTTTGACCGCCAACCCCAAAACCTTCCTTTTGACTTTCAGTATCCTCTGTATGGAATGCCTTCAAGTGTGGCACTCAAAAAGCCTCTCTTATTCATCCTACAGTAGGTCGTGCTTAACTTTTTAGCTGCCAACAGGGGGCAGCATAAGCACACGTACGGACTGCACACCCGTCTGCTCTAATGCTGCATCCTCGTTTCCTTTCCGGGTTATTCAGGACGGTGGGGGCCTTTTGTTATGAGCACATCACATCATATGAGCACTTGCATTAGCTCAGACCCCTTAGCTAGCATTACAACCAGTTACATTTGCTCATCGATGCGGTACAAGCTCACAAATGATTTACGATCGTTGGGATGTGCGGCGAAAATCCTGTTATAATGGAGGCTCAACGGAGCTGGATTTAAATAGCCCATAGCTGGTGGGGACGACGGCTCTCCATACTAACCGGAGCCATGCTAAAAGGTAAATAATCGGTCGCTGCTTTCATATATGGAGTATGCGGTTGTCTACGTACTTACGCGTATAGCACCAGTAGGTACCGTTAGCCTAGCTACGTTTATTTGGGTAGTAATGGCAGCAAAAAAGTGAATTTGTTTGTAATGCTTTTGACTCTTGAAGCCTAGTGAGCGTGTTGTGAAAGCATTACATCAAAACCCAAAAATACAATTGCTCCATATTGCGTGCTTGTGTATACTCAACCAAAACAACACATGACTCACAAAGACAAACCGAGAGACCGAAACAGCCACAGGGTTCAAAGAGGGAGAGAGGGACGCAATTAGAGAATTCCACTTTGCTTTGTTGTCATATCAGCTTATCCTGACTGTCCACAGTAGTAATGGGTCTGGCTAAAGTGGCTGTCTATATTTGGGCTCCGGCTGAAGCCACGTCCAAACCAATATGAGCATGTTTGAGCACCGTTGCAGAAATGACCTCCGTCCACTCCACACCCCCAAATGTCTGGAAACGCATATCGTGCAAGCTGTCTCCTACAAGGTGCAAGGCGAAGGTGAAATCCTCAACGTTATTTCTGGTGGAATTCGATCTCTGTGGTGTGGAGGCTTAACCATGGAGGTGAATTTAGTTTCTGAAAAATATCAAAAGATGTTTGGAAACTTTCACGGCCAAAAATAATTGTTGGGGGCCGGGCTCCTTGGCCCGAAAAGCCTTGAGAACCAATGTTGTAAAGTCAGCAGAAAGATGAGGCTGACTGATTGGTTTAAGGTTCCTCTTAAAAAGAAATTGCCGAAATGCGTCCGTCATTGTCATTGTTCACTTTTCATTAATTCATTAATAACTAGGGATGTTTTTCCTTTCCGATCCCAATACCACAATTTCTGTGTTAGCCGTTACCGATACCGAATACCTATACCAGAGAATTAATAATAAAATAAAAAATATCTTACTTTGAAGTCCACCGACTGGGAATAGTGTTTATAGCTATAAAAAATAAGGGCCGATCCGATACTGATACAGTATCGGGACATTTCTATTAATAACATTTTTAAAAAAGTACTCAAAATAGCACATCTGCAAGCTCGCAACACGGCGAAAAGCGACACGTTGTGTGCTTGTATATCTGCTATTGTCACTAGTTTGGGTCCCCCGGCAAGGCAAACATCTGATTTCTCTTTTGGGTCTTGGAGCTAAAAAGTTTGGGAGCCACTACCTTACATGATTTGCTTTTTGATATCGCTTCTATGACTGGGAGTTTGTGCTCTCATTTCTTCTCATTTTGTTTGACCCCCCTGGAAGCCCCTCAAGGACCCCTGGGTTAATTGAACTCTGTGTTGTTGTTTTTTCAGGGTTTTTTTCCTTCCTTCACCGTGTTATTATTACGTGACGAAAGAAAAAAAAGACACAAATTATGACAAATTTGACAGGTCAGGAATAATTTAAAAGGCACACTTTCAAATTCATGCAGTCTTTCAAACATTTCTTTACGCATTTCTCTCAAGAGCAGAGCACCCGGTTCCACCCGGACATGTCAAAAGTTGGCAACTTCACGCCCCCACTGCTAGTGATATTTTAATGATCTTACCACCACTGCTAGTGATATTTTAATGATCTTACCACCACTGCTAGTGATATTTTAATGATCTTACCACCACTGCTAGTGATATTTTAATGATCTTATCACCGCTCTGACTCATGTTTTTCAGTGAGCCGGCGTCTTATTCTCCCTTGACAAAATGTTTGAATCTCTCTCCAGCTAAAAGGCTGATGTGCTGAAGGAAACGCATTACTATGTTATGAACAACGGCAGGCGTGTGCTGTGTCAGCAACATACGCCCCAAAAAAAAAACCTCCCCCAAAAAGCAACAATGGCGGACATTGTAAACAAAGAGGAAATGCAAATTTAGGACTGAAGAGGCCAGAGGGGGAGGGATTATACCAAGTAAGGCTATACATAATGACATCACGGGTACCACCAAATCAGTTGGGTACGTAACAACTACAAATAAAGCCTTCTAGCATGGAATTCTCCTTTAAGTGCAGTTTTGCCTTTATGCTGTGTTAATAGGCCTTTTCGGAAATTAGTTTAGACAATTATCCCTTTCAGGTGTACTTATCCCTTTCAGGTGTAATTATCCCTTTCAGGTGTGCGGCACATGGTGTTCCATGTGAGTCATCTATGAGTGAATTGGCCCTGCTGTGACGCTACCTTAGCCTGTACTGGCGGTACATGACATTTCAGTCTGTCTACAGATGGAACTGTGTGTGCCACGCAAAATAAGTTATGGAAGTGCAGGCTAGATGAAGACGGATTAAGTGATTCTCAAACTTTTTAAAATTTGTCATTAATTCATGGACCACTATAATAACTCAGAGTTACGGACGTGTGAGGGTCCATCATTTGGAACCCCCTCAAGGAACCGTGAGGGTCCCTGGCCCCCACTTTGAGAACCACAGAGAGAGAGAGAGAGAGACACACACACACACACACACACACAGCTGTGCTATATTGGTCATCTGAAAATATGTTGTTCCAGGGACCTCCCCAGAACCAAAGATTTGAGTTAAAATGTTCACTCTGTAATAATATATATTCAAAGATTTGAGGCACATTTTCACGATTTTTCAAGACCTACCAACAATGCTGTGTACAATCTTTACTGGAGTATTTCCAATTTTCAATTCAATACTTTTACTTCTACTCCACTACACCTCAGAGGCAAATATTGTACTTTTACTCCACCACAATTATATGAAAACTTTAGTTTAGTTTGTAGATTTTGATTGTTATTACAAAACATACACTTCAGCCTATATATATATATTCAGTGTCATTAATTCGGCAGCTCGTTATTCCGACATTACTAACCCTAGTTACTCTACCCAAAACCGCATGCGGAAGCCCGGGGTGAGTCTTAACAGGCCATGTATGGCGGACTAACGTGATGCGCTGTCCCCTTGGAAAATAGCCCATCTGCTTATATTCAAAATATGTGAGGGATGTCCCCATCACGTTTTTTTGCTCCCGATCCGATTCCCGATCATTTGATTTTGAGACATACCGATCTTTCCCGATCCGATCTTTATATTTTTTAAATAACATACACATAATGTATGTCACTCTAGTCTAGTCGGTTGTGTTGCCTTTCAATTATTGAAAGGCAAAATGTGACTATACTTTTATTAGAATGATGTCATTGTGTTTGTTTTTTTCTTTCTATGAAAGCATGGAATCATAGCAAAATAATGATTGTATTGTTTAATTAGAGTGAATACAGTTCTACAGCGTATAGAACTGAAGTCAAGTTAAAACTCTTAAAGAGTATCTCTCTCATTCAGAGAGAGTACTACAGACACCTATGGCATCATGCATAGTTATTTCAATAGTTATTTCAATGGTAGTGGACGGAGAGAGGAGATTTTTGTCCAACCACAAAACGGCAACCAATGGGTGAGAAGAGGGGCACAGCCACGGGCGCGACTTGACAAAGGGTGAATTAAAAATCTTTTCTCCCTGATTCCGATCTTTTGAAAATCATGTGATCGGAGCACGATTTCCGATCACCCGATCCGATTTCCACACATTTTGAAGTTATGAAATGGGACATTCCGCACAATACGGTACTTCCATTTGTAACAGCGAATACATTGCAGATACTTTTCCTTAAGACTTATGTAAAACATTTTGGTACCTTTTTTTTACACCACCGACCCCTTGGGGTCAACTGAAGTGTATAGTATTTAACAACTTAAACCCCATATCCTTCAGTGGAGCAGGGTCAACCGAAGGGCTTCTCCAGGGTGGATTAGGCTCGCACAATTACACACACTCCACACCTCAAAGCTGTCACGGTCCATCCACAGGCTGTGCCAGCCCCCATTGTAGCACTGCGGCTGATCATGTTCTATGCCAGCCACGAGGCCTTTTCAGACGGAGAGCGATTGACGCGCCTTGGTAATTCATTTTCAACGAAAGGCGGGGCGATCGCTTTGGATGCGTCGTCACTGATCCGGGCGAGAACGCCTGCGCCACTCGCTCCCCGTCTGAAGGAAAGGCTGCTGCGCTCATAGCCTCCTTTTTCAGGGACTGGAGGAGACCATTCCGGGTCTCAATGTTGGGTTATTATTTTATTTTCTGCAGCCTTTTCGTCACTTTTAGACTTCTGCAGCAGTGGCGTGCACAGATAGACACTAGGTGGTGCTAGAGCACAATTAATGTGCACTTTTTGAAAGAAAGAAATTAAAGTTATTTTTTTTTCTTTTTCTTTTTACAGTGTACAGTACTGTACAGTATGTGGACCATGGTGACATTGATCAATTCTTGATAAAAAAAGCTTCTAATATATTATTTAGGCCCCAAAATCTATAAATCTCACTCTATTAAGGCAACCCGCCGGTTCCACGTGCTGCACAAGGTGCCCTTTTTTTTCACTTGAGCACCTGCCCTCTAAATGTCTGTGCACGCCACTGGTCATCAGCACCTAATCAACATTGGTGTGTGGCCCTTCTCCCGTTGGTTTGCCTATGCTAGCTTATTCAATTATTAATGTATTATTATTTTAATCATCATTATAAATGTGCATACAATTTGCATTTTTCTTTAGATATAATTTCCTCCGCAAAGTCCATAGTAGTACAAAGTAGTAGCAAGGTTGAAATCTCTTTTTTGCAAGTAGAAATATATCTGGGTCTTAACCAACCTGTGGGCCGGTGACCACTGGTGGGTACCAAGACGTCTCGAAACGCTTTCGAGACGTTTCAACTGGATCCTGATGGAGAACAGGTTTTGGAACCACTGTTCTGTACGCAAGGTTCCTCCAACCTTATCTTTCCCCCCTTTGCTAATTCCCTTCCCTTTTTTATTCAATTCCCCATAGAGAATTTAGCCCAGATTATCCAAGTAGTTGTTGCACGGAGACAGACTTTAAGCCAGGCAGGAATGGCCTCTGCACTGCTCTGCAGGTATTAATGCAGGATAATCCTTCAGACAACCTCTTCTACTGCATCAACGCACACACACACACACACACACACACACACACACACACACACACACACACACACACATTTGCATGTGGGCCATGTCGCTTACAGCTAGCCTGGCTAATAAGCCAGTATCAGGCATAGCATGGGTAGATCAAATATACCATTTTTGTCTACGTGTGTGGGCACACGGGCTGCCCACACACATGCATGCTCACAAATGCACACACACACACACACACACACACACACACACACACACACAAGTATTTCGTTTTTGGTATAGATTTGTCTCAAATCCTTCAGCCTTGTACATCTGTACATCTGAAGAGAAAGTGCTTAAAAGCTTGGACTCAGATGGCAGACTTTTCACAGCTGCATCTCAGGAGATGTCTGCGGATGGTGATTACATAAGAAACAACAAAAAGAAGGAACACACACACACACACACACACAGGCTGCTGTCTTGTCTGAGTGCTTTCAGTGCTCTTAGCGAGGATGAGGAATGGTTGAACGCACAGTCTGTCAATGACTCAATGTGATCCTTTTTTTACCAAACTTTTTGCTCCATATCACCCACAATAGGATGTTTCTTGTCAGCTATCGGGAGGTGGGGAGGTTACAGAATATTGGAGCAATAGAACCCTTTGAGCAGTGGCGTAAAGTAACTAAGTACATGTACTCAAGTACTTAACCCATTTAGATCTACAAATGTCTTCTAAATCCTGAAAGGTTTCTGAAAAATACTATGTTTCTATGTCAGTGGTGCTCAAACTATTTCATTTCAAGGACTCCCAATATCATATGTAATTGGCTGCCAACCCCTATCTGAAAATATGTTGTTCCAGGGACCTCCCCAGAAGCAAAGACTTCAGTTAATATGATCACTCTGTAATAATACATTCAAACATTTGAGGCACATTTTCACGATTTTTCAAAAATAGCAGACCTAAAAGTTCATAACGCACTCGGCGCTATGAGCTTGTAGATCTGCTATTTTTCAATAGCTAAAGTGTAAGTGTGATTTATTTTGGTGCGTTTTTCTCAATACTTTCACTTCTACTCCGTTACAATGGCCGCCAAGTCTATGGACTTTTAATGTTTGTTTACAGCAGTTAAACAAGCATTGACGACGCGAGACGACACGTGGCCATTATGAATTACTATTTTTTTTCCTGTTCTTTTTCACCTAAACGTCATCAGTGATGTTCATTGCAATGCCATTGGTCATGATATTTGCATATAAATACCCCCCACAGAGGCTGAAATTCACACAAATTAAAAATACTTTTGACCTTTACCCTAATAAAAGTAGGTAAAATAATTGTAATATATGTTGTATTGTATGTAATGTATGTATTTTTGTGATCATTAGAATGTCTAGAACATGTTTTAATCATTATTGTGAAAGATATCCCCCAAATGTAAATGATTAATTTATTATATTATATTATTATTATACATTTTTCATCAAACTGTATTTATTTTTATTTTTTTTTACATATTTTTTAGTCTTAGTCCTAGTAGTACAAAGTTGTAGTAAGGTTGAAATCCAAGTAGAAATTAATGCGGTTCTTAGAGGGTTAACTCTTCCATCGCCACCATGGGGCGCAAAAAAGACCCTGAGCGCCAGTTTCTATACATTTTTTATTATTTTTTTATTATTTATTTTTTGTAAAAAGAAATAATATATATATATATATATTTATTTATTTTGCCCAACGTTATACGTTATAAAAAGGCGATAAAGACGTCGTTGGCGCTACGGGAGTTGCTAAAAAAGCAGTTAATTAAGACAGACATTGTAAGCATTATTTTAAACTTTAGCTATTGAAAAATAGAAGATCTAGGAGCTGGTAGATCTGCAATTGTTTTGAAAAGTCGTGAAATGTGGCACAAATCTTTGAATATTATGTTCTTTCAGAGCAAACGTTTTTGACTCAAATCTTTGCGTCCCTGGAACAACATATTTTCAGATTGGGCGTCTGCAGCCGAATACAGATAATTCTGGGGGTCCTTGACATAAATGTTTGAGAACCACTGACATAGAAGTTTTTCAGAAAACCTTTTGGATTAGAAGATTTCTTTTTTTTAGAATCGACCTCCTAAAGCAGTTAAGCAGTGATGTCATGTGCCGGTCGCAGTGCGTGTCGCTCACTTCACACAAGTGTGATTATTATTGTGCTACAGACTTTATTGACCTTTCTCTCTCTCTCTCTCTCTCTCTCTCTCTCTCTCTCTCTCTCTCTCTCTCTCTCTCTCTCTCTCTCTCCACTTTGATTTAGGCAAAGAGAAGAGGGCCGTCTCGGAGCATCACTGACGGGGAAGTAAAGAATGATATCCGTATAGTGTCCCCCCTATCAGAGAATTGGAATTTGGTGAGCCTGTCAGCCTGATTGCCGCTGACGGCTGGTGGCAGGCGTAAAAAGTCACACTTTCATCACAGCCTGGGAGGTGTGTGCACTGTTGCATTAAATAGGCCACCAACAGCAACAACGTGGAACTCATAAATCCCCCCTGACATCTCCATGGACGGGGGGGGGGGGGAAACAAATGTTTGATGAGGAAAAGCAAACGGCTTTTCTATTATTTTTCTAGCAATGGAAAGCTAGAGCGGTTTTGTCATATTTTTTGGAGCGAGCAGCAAAAACGGGTAATGAGTCGAGGGAGGGTCCCTTGAGGGGGGGGGGGGGGGGGGGGTGGACCAATTGATCCCGTGGCCAAAATGTTCAGGCTTGCCCATGCAGTTCACTTCATAATAATTATTGGGTGCCTTCGGTACACTGTCCAGTATGGGCCAGGACTACTGGCGCGCTGTTCCAATGCATGGTTCCAGCTCTGCTTGCCTCTACTCTAGGGCGGGCGGGCGGGCGGGTAGGCAGAGAGACAGGCAGACAGGCAGGCAGGCATGCAGACGGACAGACAGGCAGACAGGCAAGCAGGCAGGTGCTTATTTATCCAGACGCTTCATTCACCATAGCAGCAGCACTGCAGACAACATGTACAGGGGAGTAGTAACGCAAATACAAGACGGTATAAAGATGACTTAAGATATTGGCTATTTTTGGTGACTGTTCGTTCGCCTATTTTTGCCCTATAATGGCATGCCCAGAATGGGATTGCTAGCGCTCACATGTTCTTGCTTTATTCCAGACGGAAGAGTGGTACGCAAGACATGGAGCAGAGAGAGAGAGAGAGGAGACACATGCAAGACAAGGCATGGAGGGAGGCGGTTTGATTTCAGACCCTGCTGGTCCTCGTACTCACAAGGGACCATATGGTCTGTGTGCCATGCACCCGCTGAAGTGCCTTAATTGAGTTGATTCCACATCATTTGGCGGGGGTTGCTGCATTCATAGCTCTGTCAGTGGCACATTAGTCATTTTGTAGGAGCCTGTATAAAATGTGTAGGCAGTTGGAACAGCAGCTAAGCCAACTGATATAACCTTTGTGGCACTTAGCTTGTGTGTCAAAACAAAACGAGAAACTATATCCCGGGCCGAGTATGAAATGGCATGGAGGGACGCTGCAGGCAGCAGCCGTGATACAGATTTGAATGCACTGGTTCTCAAGGTGAAGTCTGAGGATTCCCCCAGGCGTTCCGAGCGGTCCCCAGCTAAATAACTGATCGTTATAGGACCAAATTGACCTCTGAGAGAGTACAAAATGTATACACACTGTGAGAGAACATTTGTAGTTGTGGGTGTTTTGTGGCCTAATCGTGTATTTATATCAAACTGGGGGTCATTGAAATGAAAATGTTTGAAATATGAATACTGTACTCTCTTCTCCTACAGTATTGTACGTTACTGTACTATTCCGTACTGTGCTGTGCCTTACCATACTGTACTGTACTGTTGCTGTGCCCTGTGTATGTGTGCGCACGTGCGTGTGTATGTGTGTGTGTGCAGTGAAAAGGGGAGGTGCCGGGGAATGAGAAAGTTGTGTGATGCAATTTGCATCACAGTAAAATGTTGCGCAATAACAGTGTGTTTTTAATATTTGTACAGTAAATATGTGTTGCGTGGATGCAATGTAGTCTATCTGGATTCTGGGAGCGTACAGATTTTATTTTGCATGGAGAGATGTGTGCTAACAGTGTGGTTTGGTCGGAGAAGAACCGCGGATAAAGGCAGATAAACGGCCATGTGCTCGTGTACCCCCCTGTCTATTAGGGTAGAAGGATAACTTGAGCATATATTTGACAAGAATTATGGCAAGTATAATTCCACGTTGAGTCACAGGGCTGGTTTGACAGTTTTGTCGTGGTGGCATCATTATTGTGTTGACAATTGCATACGTGACATGAATGTGCAGTGATATCGTGCACAGTACAGCTCTTTGATGCATAAATTAACACATTTCACAGTGGCACATTCCAATCACACAGGAATGTGCACGACACGCGCACATACACCCACCCACCCACCCACCCACCCACGTGTCCCCCCGTCTCCAGATCTCTGATCGCAACGTAATTATATAGACATATTTCTTGTCATTAAAAATTCCTCTAATATGCAAAAGTCTTGATCACCAATTCCTTGTGCCAGGTATGGTTTAGCAACAGTCAGTCACGGGTTATATGATGCGAGTCCATCAGTGGCGGAAACTCCGTGGGTTCAGAGGCGCGATTGAACCCCCTGGCATTTTGGCAAAGGCGCGACTGAACCCACTGCATTTTGGCAAAATATATCTATATGCACTGCAGTAAATGATGCACCCACTGACTGTCCACTGAAATTTCCCCTCCCCAGTGGTCATGTTGTCATGCACTCACATACCTACAAGACAGGTGTTGGGCCGCCGCGCATGCCGCATTCAAATGCTAATAAGGTGGCTTTTGTTTTTGCTTTTGTTCGTTTTTTTCCACCGCTGGGGGGGGGGGGGCGTGGCTGCTTGAACCCCCTGCCGTTATAAGAACTTTCCGCCTCTGGAGTCCATTGCTTTCTAGATCGAGAGCGATACAGAATTCATTCAGGTATTTAGCATAAGTTTGTATGCAGAGACTTGTCTCCCTCTATCACTCTCTCTATCACTCACGCATGCACACTGCCTATTGATCTATCTAG
This sequence comes from Protomyctophum bolini, assembly GCF_963924005.1. Lineage (NCBI taxonomy): Eukaryota > Metazoa > Chordata > Actinopteri > Myctophiformes > Myctophidae > Protomyctophum > Protomyctophum bolini. The sequence goes on along the minus strand of NC_137885.1, from coordinate 12,023,311 downwards.
TTTATTTAATAGCTATTTATTTATAGTTGTATAGGCAAAGTATAGAATCACATGTGGCAGGCAATGAATACTGAGACTACTCTAGTGAGTGAAAATGGGCCCATGTACAGAGACAAGAGCTCCCTTTGACGTGACCTAAGCAGCTAGGTGTGTGTGTGTGTGTGTGTGTGTGTGGGGGGGAACGTACTTTACCAATTCAATTTATTGTTGTTACACTCACACTTTTATCGTGCGGCGTGCACGTATAGCCTTGAAGCAACCGTGACGCTACAAAGCAGAGGTTCATGGGTGATAAAAGTTGACATTCTTGCATTGCATTGTGCAGCACAATGCAATGCAATGCATGGGAGTCTGGAGTCTTTGGGGTCACAATACAGCAAATGGAAGGCCATTGCCCCATAATGTGCTTCCATTGTCCAGCATGATTACGGATATATACGTAATCATACTGAAGAGCTGAACTCAATAGAAACTGAGAGAGAGAAAGGCAGGATCTCCTCGACTTAATTGCTTTCATACACCGAAGGCACATTGACGTGTTCTCACGGTAACCTTGTACCCGAGAGTGAGCTATTGTACTGTGATTATGGCAAGGCCTCTGGTCTTCCAACATAATGGTTGCTGTCGGGCAGAAACCGCTTATGTCCATATTCTAACTTTCTTTTTCGTTTCATAATTAGTTTTGTTTCTTTTTTTTGTGTAAAGTAACCCCCCTATGATGCATTTTGAGCTTGTGGATCTGCTGTTCTTGTATTTGAATCCTGACAGGTATTCAGGTAACAGTTTTGGACATCCAAGGAGACCAAAAATATCTCGTTTATATATATATATATACGTTTGTAACGTTTGCATACAACCGTTGCCAAAGTGTTGGTGTCGGATGAAAAAAAAAGATTTGTTGTTGTTCATCTTTCACTGTGAGATGCAAAAAAAAACTTGAAAGGGAAGTCTGATGGTGAACTAGCTTCTTGTTTATCACTAATTAGCTTAGTAAGCATGCTGGAAACAGAGGTTTGTTTGCAGAATGTACTCTTGAAGAACTCGAATAAGTAGTGTGTTTGTGTTTGATATGCACAAAGGCAATGGGAAAGCAGAATTTGATCACATTACTTGTATTTGATTTCAATTCAGACCATGATCTTCCAAGGGACCACAACATTATACTTTATGCATACAATTGCTCATAAATAAACACAACATATAGAATATAACACATAGCCTACTTGATAACATACAGTAACCAGACCGGGTCACAAGTAGCCTGCGTGTTATATGCTATATGTTGTGTTTATTTATGAGCAATTGTATGCATAAAGTTTGATGTTGTGGTCCCTTGGAAGATATGTATTGGCTTCACTGCTGCCTGTGTAATTTGTGGGTGGGGATTCCAGGGTTTAACTGGCAATTGGTAATTGTCACACTCCTGTCCTTTTGTACCGACAAAGTTATTTGGCAAAAACAAAGGAGAGACTAGACCACGCAAAGCACACACAGAAGATTCTGTGTGCGCGTCACAGAGCGGGCGTTCAGGTCAGACAAGTCCCGGAAAAGACGTGCTAGTGTAATTGGCCAGTAGTCACTTGAGTGCCAGCGTGGCGCAGAGATGCCCACGAGTCTCAGAGCTCGAGTGGAGTCTGGAGTCTTTGGGGTCACAATACAGCAAAACAAATGTTGGGGGCCACTGAACTGTTCACAGCAATATCACTGATCATTAGGCACAGCTTGGTTAAAGCAGTATAGGCAGCCTGCATTAGTCAGGTGATTGGTCATTGGTATGAGGCTGGTGAACAAGGTGTCTAGCTGAATGGTGTCTAGCACAGTGGTTCCCAAAGTGGGGTCCGGGGACCCCCAGGGGTACCTGAGGGAGTTCCAGGGGGGACCCATCTATTTTGTTCATGTTCATAAAGTGCTAAAGTGTTTAAAGCAGTGGTTCCCAAACTTTTTCATGTCAAGGACCCCCAAATTGACACTACTTAGCCTGTGGACCCCCATTTGAAAAGATATGCCAGGGACCCCCATAAGAGAAGACGTACACATTTAGACGTCTACATTTAGACGTCTGTATACATTTAGACATGTACATTTAGACGTGTACATTTAGACGTCTACATTTAGACGTATACATTTAGACAGTGTCCCCCCGAGTGCCTCCCCAGTGTCCCCCCGAGTGCCTCCCCAGTGTGCCCCCCGAGTGCCTTCCCAGTGCCTCCCCAGTGTGCCCCTGAGTGCCTCCCCAGTGTCTCCCCAGTGCCTCCTCAGTTCCTGCCCAGTGTCCCCAGTGTCCCCCCAGTGTCTCCAATAGCAATACAAGAGCAATAATACAAATTAATCTTAATGTATTAATCTTATTAATTAATGAATCAAATTAATTAATTAATCAAAATTGCGGCCTGTGCCCAGCACCATGCCAAAGCTTTTTCCTGCAGGAAACACTGCTTGTGGTTGTAAATATATTGTTATCCGTGTTGCGAGGATGAGGGGGTACCTGGAAAAATATCTACCCCAAAAGGGGTACCTGGTCCAAAAAAGTTTGGGAACACCTGGTCTAGCACACAGGTTTGTACAGATTCAATTCTGAATTTATTTAAAATGTAATATTTAGTGTTTTTTTAGGTTTGCTGTACAAGTGGCCTTTATGTTTGTATAATAATTGGCAACACACTAAGATTTTAATGATAGTATATTAATATAATAGATAAAACATTATTTGTTAACTTTTTTCTTTGGAATCTTGACAAAAAATATATAGTTTATTTTACCCATACTGTGTAAGTATATAGTGTAACACACTCGATTGATTGATCATTACAATTTTGCATGCTCTGAAAATTAGCACGGCCCTCCCATCTGACAGATGGGTTGGTAAAGGGGGATCTTCATGGTCATCTTTCATGGACAGGTATACATGGATACCAAAAATGACTGCTGTGCCGGAATGCTAGTGCCTGCAATGCTATAATATTATTTTGCACAGACCTAAAGTAAACCCTGAGCAGATGGCCGTCCATCTACACGAGGTCCATGCCACAGTCATTTTCTGTGTCCATCTGCATGGTTTATTTTCCATATCCATTTCCCTTATGCACTGGGCTTTACAAGGACAAACGCTGGACCAGTTCCAAACGTAACTGCGTCCGTTATTTCCTCCCAAGAGACTTATTGCAACACATTAGTTGGCAGACTAACATCCCAACTCTTCAAAGTCTTTCCAAAGTCTTCTAGGATAATTATAATGGTAGGCATTGATTTGTTATTTGACACTCTGTCCTTTTGTTTTATTGTTTTTGTTTGACAGTTTTGTGCATTTGTTTTATCGTGCAGGGCATATCTTGTGATACAAGTGCTACCTTTCTATATATTTTTTTACCAATCTAATTATGGACACTATTTATAATTGACAGTCCTTGGAAGAAATGGGAAGGACCCCTTGCTAAGTCCCCTTTGCAACCACCCAAATCGACGCATTGACAATCCCCAATGATAATTATTGGTGACTGCAAAGTATAGATATTCATCTTTCATCACCCCCAGATGGTATCAGCCCTTGGAATCCCTCAAATTCAAGTTTACTTTGGGTGTCTGGCATCCTGCAGGGTCCTCTGGAAAGAGAAACCCTGCACTGTACATAATTGGGCTACCATATCCCACACTGCACGCACACACACACACAGACGCACATACTGCACCATCGACAGAGACCAAACAACGTAAGGTCGGCGGAATCCTTTCAATTAATGTGTGCTCCAGATCGGGCCCGGTATAGTGTTGTGTAGCATGCTCCTATACGCCCCCCTTTGGGCTTTTGTTTTACATTCCGCACACGCTGCTGCTGCTCTCTTGAAGGCATGTAAATTAAACTGCGAGATATTTGCAGCATTGTTTTCACTGCCGCCACTACAGTAACACTCGCTGTGTGTGCGTGCGTGCGCGCGCTGTGCTTTCTCCTGCTATCCACCTAAACCCTGTACGGTTGAGCGGAGTCCCTCATGGGCTTTATACTCGTGTGTTTTGTTTTCTGTTGTGGCGAAAGCTTTCGCAGAAACTATAGCCGGTCGACCCACGTTATATACCTAGAGATGTCATAATATACTACGATACCAGATGTCCCCCTGGAACTGGATAATTGATTGTTGGGGCCGTGTGATCATGGCATACGGACGGTGTACTCTATAGGCCTGCCCCCTAGGCTGCCCCATTCACTATATAGAATGGTAAATCTCGCTACCAGCCATTATAAACCGTCAAACTGTGACGGTTTATAATGGCATATCACAAGACATGTTGTGGAATGTAGATCATATAGAAATCAATTGGCTGAAAATCGTAACTTTATAATCATTGCTGTCGGGACTCCATTTTTGAGGTTTTTTTTTTTGCATAAATCAGTGCTGTTGAACACCCTTGCCTTTACGTCTGTGTGTGAAAATATTGAACCAATGGAAAGTAGTAAAATGTGCTTTGGGCAAAACCTCTTAACTCCATTGGAGTTGTCTGCTAAAGCAACTAACTCCACCACCTCGCCCCCTCTCATGGAAGTAATTGACAATATATAAAGTTACAACACCAATATAAGGTTTTTTTAATATTCAGATTTTTTATTTATTTTTATTTTCTGAAAAAAATGAACATTTTGGAGACAGCAGAGATATGCAAGTTACACTGTTTGAGCTGGAAGTGAGATTCATCCAGCCTAGAGGGCTGGTTCGTTCATTCAAAATGAATGTGCTTTCTATCTGTGGCGCCACAAAATGGCCACTACTGCTATGCCCTGAATAGGAGCCCAGCAAGCAGTGCTGTGACTCAACGTGGAATCCCTTCCATTAAATCTGTATTAGAGCTGCTGCCTGGCCTTCATACCGTTTCATTCACAGCCGGGGAGAACATTTTTCCCTTGATTTCGGTCTGTCTTTTTTTGTGTTATTGATTTCCCATGAAGATTAGGGTTTTTCATGCTTCTACGGTCGCTTTATCTTTTCCAGTTGCCTTGTTTGTTGTTCTGATCCCGGTTACGTGTCTGTAACTCTGAGAGTGTACAGACGGAACCCAATGAACCCGTAAGGGTCAATTTGTGCACTGGCAGTATAGGGCCCTTGACACGGTTCTCAAAAGAAGTTTGCGAAAAGTTATATTTATACTTGGTTGCATACAGAGTCCTGTATGACCTGATATAGCCGTTCTACAAGCGCAGCGGCATCATGCACCCATGTGTAACTAAGTAGCCTATACATCATCCTTCTCAGCCCATTTACTTAAATGTTGTCACTGCCTCTGCAGGATTTATACTTCCATTGCTCTCTTGTGCAGTTGGTTTCACAAGAAGATGAGCCTTTTCTCTTTTCACGCTTCCGTGGTCCCTTGTCTTTTCAAAGGTTGTCTTGTTTGCCGTTCTCAGCACGAATGGCCACTGCTGGACTTGTGTGCGTCAGTTGATACAAGTGCATTTTCATTATACACAGAGAAAGTGTAAACTCTATCGTGGGGGGCGATTAACACTGGAGTAATAAGCCTAATATTTGCATCAACACAACTATTGTGCAGTCTGAGGGTATTTAAAATAAGTTGTTGTTAGGAGTACAATTAGAGTTAAACAACTAAACTGAAACGTTAAAAACGTCCGCCACATACATTTTGTGTAATATTTCTCTTTAGAGATTGACCTACAGTAGTCATACGTAGGTGATTGATATTGTTTGGTTAAAAACCAATCATTTATCAGCTTCAAGTGTTTCGGCACCAATGTTGTCTGCTCATTTCTTTATGTCGTCATTCCAATTCCACTTGGGTATCCTGTGCCCTGTGTGGATTCTCTCTCCTGATTGGATCAAATTGGTGTCCTGACCTGAAATGTTTAATCTTTAGTTTAATCAAGAGCTGGAGGGACCGGGAGACCCATGATACTGAACAAACACTAAGTCTATATCAATGAATGTGCTATCAGAATATAAAGCAATTTAACACTTATTCTTTTTAACTTTTTTTTTATCTCTGGAAAAAGTTCACAAAGAACTTCAACTTTTGAAACTAACGCATTGTGTCAATGCTGACGCACACATCGTTCAACATGTAATACTTGTTGTATATCAGAATAACCTTGAAGCTATGATGAAGAGAGGACGCCTTAGCCTCCCACTGACAGGGTTTCAGAGAAAATGAGCTTGAGAAAGTGTGAAATTTGGACATGTGTGCAATGTCGGAGATATCTTGGGACCGCACAGTAGGCAACAATCCTGTCAAAACAGCCCTGAGGAGTGTGTGTGACGTGTGTGTGTGTGTACTGTTAAAATATACATTGGTTACTCCTTGCTGCGTTTCAGATGTTGCATACATAAATTGCATATATATATGCATAAACCTAGATGCATATACTTGATCCATAAACGGTGAACATATGCTCTACATGCATCTTGGTGTAGTCTGCCTATGTACATGTGGTGCAGAGTAGTGTAACCATGATGCATCCTATGCATTTTAACTAGGGGGTGACAGTATTTGTGACAGACAAAGAGCTTCATGATGCCTCATCAAATCCCTGGGTTGTTAGATGATAATACAAAGATATCTAACACAAAGCTATGGATCGTAAAGGGAGGGTAGGGAGGGGGGGGGCTGTATCGGAAGGATTGACTATAATTGTATAAATTGTAAAGCTTCTGTTGTACTGGTGCATCCTCCAGCATGCATGAACATGTGCTCATTAGGTTTCACGGTTTAGAAAAGGAAATATTGACCTATAGTATAGTCCTATAGTAGGACTATAGTAAATAATTAAAAAAAATAATCGCCATAATATTTTGTAAAGAAATACATATTTAGCCCCATGCTCGAATGCCCCCGCCCCCCCCCCCCCCCTGTCAAAAAAACGCTAAAATCCCTAAAGCGAAAGAAAGCAGCAAATGAAGCAAAATGAACACTCATCTTTTACTTTCTCTAATAACAACCTAAAACATGAACCTTGGTTGAAAGAAACTAAAGTTGTCCTTTAAGAGCAAATACAGTTATGTGCATCACGTGAGAGCAACCATATACACAGTATATTATCACTGCAACACATGCACGGCATATACGCTGTGGGGTTTGACCTTTCAGCTGTCACAACAGGCAAGCTACACATTGTTAACATGGCACACATGTGTTGCACTCCAACTCCTACACAGCCACTGTTGCTGTTGTGTATGTCCTTTCCCGTGGCATTTAACCCGGCCGTCCTTTTAACCGTAGACCTTTTAAAAGACGAGTGGAAATGAAAAATATGTTTTTCACACTGCTAGAGCACGTCCGTGGTCATAGTGGAGACAATAGAAGCCAGTAAAGAAAACCAACCTTTTTGGTGTATTTCTTTATTACGAGATGGTCAGTTCAACCGGAGCTGAATGTGTTGAGCTGTTGACTCAGTAAATGCCCCCCCCCCCCATCCCAAAGTAATTGAATAGTTTATATGTATAGTTTCATTATCTAGATATTCAACTGTTACGTTCTTAGTTTACGCATGTTTCATGATAACTACTTTTTATGTATGTGATGTATTGCCATGCTTTTAGTTTTTGCCTAATGTAAGTCGCTCTGGATTAAGAGCGTCTGCTTAAATGCCTAAATTGTTATTGCAGCGCGTCTTTAAATGCGTATGGTAAGAGGTTTCATGCGAGTGCATCTCTGACACGTGGCCTTTGCGGGGCTGACATCGCTCGGCTGCGAACGAGCCAAATGATAGTGGACAAGTGTTTGGACCTAGCACTCAGCTTCCACATGGTATAATCGGCATAGTCAAGTGATAATTAGCAGTCAGTGCTCGCACCAGCTTCATGTGTTTCTAGAGTGACAGTTTGGGATCACAAATTGGGTCACCGGTGTGACCCCGCTGGGTTTGTGATGAAACCACACCTCTCTTCTGTAATTAATCCATTTTGGGCGGGAACCCCTTTTGGTGTTTCATTAGCTATTGAAAAATAGCAGATCTGCAAGCTCGTAGCGCGACACTCGGTGCCGCGCTACGAGCTTGTAGGTCTGCTATCTTTGAAAAATCGTGAAAATGTAAGAATATATATTCTTTCAGAGCCAACGTTTTTAACTCAAATCTTTGCTTCTGGGTGGTGTCCCTGGAACAACATATTTTGAGATGGGGGTCGGTGGCCAATTACAGATAGTCTTGGCATGAAAATGTTTGAGAACGACTGACATAGAAACATAGGTTTTTTCAGAAAAGTGTCAGGATTTAGAAGGCATCTGTAGAATCGTTCCCATGGTCTAAATGGCTTAAACACAGCGTGATTGAAGACAAACCTATTAAAACACTGATTCGCAACCTGTTGGCCGGGGCCGTGATGATATTAACAAGTGGGACCTTCCCCCCAAAATTGGCAAAATGCTACGATTTTAAAGAAGTAGTTCACCCAAAATGACTTATGTTGAGTTAAAATATGGTAGTCAGTTGGCTAGCCCATAAACGATCGAGGCAACTTCAGATGCACGGCATTCACACTTTACTGCTATACTCATCACTATGCGCACAACACCGTCGATAGAATGCCAAGAAAAGAAGATAAACAATGTGGTAATTATGTTAAATATATGCTATTGTATGGCAACGTCCAAATTGAATCCTTTCAATTAAAGTGTGTGTGTGTGTGTGTGTGTGTGTGTGTGTGTGTGTGTGTGTGTGTGTGTGTGTGTGTGTGTGTGCGCGTGCGTGCGTGCGCTCACTGAAGATTAGTAATTGTATAGACATACTTCACATGATATCACTGCACATTAGTGCGCTGTGAGTCACTGTGGAATCCCTTCCGTGAAATAATGTATTAGAGCTGATGCCTGGCCTTCGTACCGTTTCATTCACAGCCTGAGAGAACATTTTTCTCTCGGTTTCAGTTTGCCTTTTGTGCTCTTATTGATTTCCCATGAAGATTATAGTGTTTTTCATGCTTCTACGATCGCTTTATCTTTTCCAAAGTTTGGCTTGTTTGTTGTTCTCGTGTGTGTGTGTGTGTGTGTGTGTGTGTGTGTGTGTGTGTGTCGGCTACAGATTGTGTTTTTTAATGAGGCCTCGCTAACTCAGACCGCCGTGTCCGGTAAAAGGATGCGAACGACACAGTGCTTTGAAAAAACACCAGCAGATTTTCGGATGCAAGGTCTGACTCGATGTTCCTGTGAAAGACAATTCAATTCAATTCAAAGGGCTTTATTGGCATGAGAAAACATACGTTTACATTGCCAAAGCAGAAAGAACAATACCACAATACAGCAATACAATAGACAATACTGAAAGACAATGGGGACTTTAAGCAACGACGGTTTTCAGGACGGCTCCGCTATAGGCGGAAGTACGGCGGCTATGACGCCGTCGCCGTAGCTGTCAAAATCGTTAAGCAAACAGCCGTCGGCGACATTGGTTCCCATGGTGATGCCTCTATGCAGCATGTGTCAAACATAAACACTTTTTTTTTTTAAACACCCCATTGCACGTCAGCTAACTTAACTTTTTTAATGAGACACATGGTATTAGTGTTATTTCTTCATTGAGAGCATGCCAACACATTACACAGCATAAGAGAGAGAGGTGATGGAGCAATCGGTGTAAATGTATGGCAGCTATAATTTCAATAAACATGGTTATGACACGGCGTTGTAGACACTACGTGTACGTGTAGGTTCTTCCGTAGTAGAAAGGGCTGTGACGGCAAGCACGTTTACAGTATGTATCGAGCACTGATCCATTTCCGGTTGCCAGAGCCGACTGCCGTAGCTGTCGTTGCTTAAAGTCCCTAATGTTGACTAGAAAAAGTCCTCTCGGAGCACAGGTCTCCACCAGGAGTATAGCGTTTGTGATGTTTGGACAACATTTTTTGCAGTGATATATGACACGTCAAACAGATCTGTGTTGAACACATTGACTATAGAGGTATAGTGTATACCGAATTGCGTGGCGTATGGATGGATACAATCTGTATGAGGCTGATTTGAATTATTTTAAGTGGCTTTTCTTGCTCGGCCTATAGTGGGAATGTGTGTGCATATTTTCACGGAAATCATGATTTGTGGCATTTTGTTCAAAACGGACCAATCCTGCAAACTTTGGAAGACAACCTGGCCAATGGGGTTGGAATAAAGGGAAGCGGACAGGTCCGTGTTGATCACATGACTGTAATGTGACTGAAATGTGTTTAGCAAACATGGACCTTATGGTGGTGCTATAACAGGCCGTTCTGAAGAATTTGGGGCAGAGGTTCATCGTTGGCGTGTGTGTGCAGAGTGTGTGTGCAGAGTTTGGCATCGGCCAGGCCAGCGGTGCCGGAGATTAGCTGGTAACGGACGGACACACACACACACACACACACACACACACACACACACACACACACACACACGAGACAATAAAGAGACTAATAGTTAGTTAAATGCTATGAGATACTAACACAGCGCGACGCGTTGTGAGCTTGTAGATCTGCTATTTTATCTGCTAGTTTAGTTGACTAAAACTAGACTAACACTAACAGATGTGACTAAAACTAAATGAAAACTAAAGACTATGACTAAAACTAAAATCAAAATCAAAATTTGAAAACAACACTGATACGTACACACAGACTTGGTACATTTATAGATATAGATATGGCACAACATCCGTCAGAATGGCAAAAAAAAAGGACTTGAATATAGCTTCTCCCATGGGCTTTTATGCTGGCTATACTGGCTGATTGGCAACAGCGACCAGCTGTGCTGTCACTCCGCCTCCTATCACCTTTGGCACCGAAGGGGAAAAAATGAAAGGGAAAATATACACCCACCCACACAACCTGCGGCCCCCATGCAATGTCTACAGGGCCGTAACCATCCACCACTGTGACCTTGAATAGCTGTAGTGTCAACCTGGGCATTCAATCAACTTGCCTGATAGCCCAGTGCGTCACTGGTTAATTGGAGCACTCTTTTTTCTTTCCACAACTGCTTCAAAAACTCCACAGGCATAGCCTATTATCCAACAGGCTGTGAGTGAGCAGCCCCACTGATTTGGGCTGTTATGGATAACATATGATTATTGAGCCCCTCCATGCATGGCTTTTGATTGAAGATGATGTCATATGACAGCCAAGTCTATGGGATTTGTTTCTTTTACATTTTTACATTTAGTTTTGGTTCATACCGATTTTATGGGTAGCATTTGGTTTGGTTATAGTTCATACAGATAGGATGTCAGCGGGTATGGATAGCGTACGGTTTGGTTATGAATTAAGCTGATATGATGTACGGTTATTTGCTTCTCCACTTAAAGCCTATAATACAGTACGTGGGTCCAGCATGGGCTCTATATCCTTCCCTAAACACCAAAACTCTTTGTCAAAAATAGCCCATCTACAACAAATAGCAGCTCAGAGCTGATATTTTTGCCAAACGTTTGCCTATGTGGTCATGGTTTTTACTGGGCTGGTGTTGTATAGTGCAGTCACTTTTTCATGTCAAGGACCCCCACATTGACACTAATTAGGCCGCGGACCCCCATTTGAAAAGATATGCCAGGGACCCCCCATATAATAGGCCTAAGAGAAGATTCTTACGGCTCTAGCAGTGATTCTCAACCCGTTTCATTTCAAGGACCCCCCAGTTTGACAGGCATTAGTCCACGGACCCCCATTTAATGGCATTTCTATCTCGGGGACCCCCAATTTATATTGTAAAATCAAGGTTCATTTAACTGAGAGTGTACCAAATAGCACCAAATGACAACATTCTGTTCCATTTGTACACTCTCAGAGTTACAGACCCAAAAGGGTCCATTTGGTTTCTAACTACGGTATCATTTAGCTGGGGACCCCCTGGAACTCCCTCAAGGACCCCTGGGGGGTCCCCGGACCCCACTATGGTTTTCCTATGGTTTGTAACGAGTGCTTCCTGATGTTACAGAATGGCATCGCGCCATAACATTGGAGAATGTTGTCATGTTACTCTGTGAGTTCCTGTGGGAGAAATACAAAAAGAAGTTTCACAGCTATAAATTCTAATGATGACTATCCCTTTGAGAGAACATGTTTACTTACTGCAACAGCCTCGGGGGAGTATAGTCAGGGGAAAAAAACAACAGCAGAAAAGCTAGACACATCCGTCATAGGAGCAGTCTCTTGTCAATCAGTGTTGTTTTCGTCGACTAAAACTAAGACGAAAAATGTTCTTCGACTACCTTTTTTCACTGAGGGAAACTAAATGAAAACTAAGCTATGATTACTAAAACTAAGACTAAATGTATTGACAATTTCGTCATAAAAACTAGACTAAAATGTTAGGAAGGGACGACTAGTGGAGATCCAGTATAAGTCATTTTACAATTAGTTGCATGCTGAAAATAGCAGATCGAGCTGCGACACGTTGTGAGCTTGTAGATCTGCTATTTTCAGCAAGTGTAAAAAATAGTCATTGCGATGGCATCAAGGCCTGCCAAAATACATTTTAGTCGACTAAATCAACTGTACATTTAGTCGACCAAAATCCTATGATATTCAGTCGACTAAAACTAGACGAACAACTAAGACATTCCAGGTGACTAAAATGTGACAAAAACTAAATTTAAACTATTCAAGAGACTGTGACTAAACTTGCTGCCAAAAACAAAACTGTTGTCAATACGTTGGCCCACACTGTTATTTCTGTTAATTATGATATGATCATTATGATCATATGCTGGGCGTCACACAAAATGTGAAATACATGTACTGTATATATACAGTACATGCATCATTACTTGAAGACAGCACACATTCCGTGCACTCCCACTGTGCCTGTTGTGGTGTGATGTCTGAGTTGTGTAAACCTTGTCCGCAGTGTTGTCAAGAACCATGATAATATATATATATATCGCAGCATGCCACCTACCCCTGCACACGGCACACACACACACACACACACACACACACACACACACACACACACACACACACACACACACACACACACACACACACACACATTTGTATTACTATACTGTACTTGTGAGGACATTGTCATTTTAGGACATGCCATTTCTAACGCATTTTTGCCCTTTTTTTAACCCTATAGGCAGCCTGTAGGCCTACACCTACTGTATTAGCTGCAGAATTGTGATGTTGACACGTTGTGAGCTTGTAGTTCTGCTATTTTGCGTGTGCACTTATAGTAGCCTAATTCAAGTTCATTCACACTTATTATTTCACTGTCATTTCAGCCAAGCAGGTGACCGTTTCTATTGCTTTATTGGAGAGCCATTAATCTATCAAAAATATTGACCAACAGATCCAACCAAGCAAACAAATTATTTTGGTTTGGCGTCACTAGCATGGCTTGAACCGGCTGACCCGATCTATAGGACGTGGATGCAGACGGCGCTGATCGATTGTTTGTTTGCTCATTCGTCTGCTCATGTCGTGTCTCTGTGTGTGGGTTTCTTATACCATGCCTTCAGTTTGTGCCGTGCGTGCCGTGCCGTGCCGCGGCGTGCACATCCATGCGTGGGATGGTATAATCCATTGGCATATATCGGACTCGACGGTAGCACAGCTGGTGTCAAAGCCTTCTGGCGTGACGCACGCGCACGCACGCACACGCGCGCACCAGGGATCAGTATATCACAGCTGCTTGTGGGACACAAGATACGACTAAGGATTACTTAGGGTGTCAACTTCTGCATTTACAGTGTGTATGCATGCGTGCGTGCGTGCGTGCGCGCATGCATATGCCTGTGTGTGTATGTAAGGTTCAGTTTGATTGCATGGGCCTTGTCCCCGTTGATGTGGTGCGATTTCAAATGATGTCCACCGCCCCCTATCAGTCAATTGCACTGCTGCGTGGAATCATCTGATAACACACCTCATGAGATTAAATATTGATCTGTCGCTTGCACACACACACACACACACACACACACACTGTCATCACCTGTTGTTTGCGTGCCAGGGCTATAAACTACATAGTTAAGTGTGATTGGTTGGCCAGTTTCACGGACCATATATTTTAGGGTTTATCGTCAGGGTTCACATAACAGTATCTTCCTCACATGGCCAGCGGGGTGATGATGATGATAGACTCGGAGTAGGGATGGCCTACTTGGCTTCCAATCAATACTCTGATTATAAATTCACACCTTTGCCTCGATTATGATTATTTGAAAAAGAAGTAAATATACAATCTCACAACGCAACGTGTCACAATGTGCGCTTGTGGTGGAACAGCTATTTTCTCTATTTCTGTGCGGCACCTTTATGCGCGGGTGAAAACTGTGTGCCCATTTGAATTATTTATTCATGCATGTGTGTGGAACTGTAGTGAGATGAAATATTCACAAGCCGGTTCTTTCTTTTCTTTTTTCCAGGCCACTTTTTGACCACTTTGTGTCGGGTGCACACATTCAGTACACCAGTAGTGGGTATGCACATGCATGAAGTGAGTGTCAAAGTGAGTTTAACATTGTTTATGCAATCATACAGTATGGGACTTTTCACACATTCATACACCGATGAAACACCAGCTGAAACCATGCGAGGCACCAAGCAGCACATCAGGAGCAATTCAACCATGCGAGGCACCAAGCAGCACATCAGGAGCAGTCAGGGGTTCAGTGTCTTGCTCAAGGACACTTCGACACTGACTCTGGGGGGAGCCCACACGGTTCAAGCTGGTGACCTTGCGGTTACCATCCATCCACTCTACCCCTGAGCCGCCCCCGATGATGATCGTCGTCATCATGATGATGTGAAACTGCATTGAAAATGGAGCCGCAATGCGACGACTGTATCGCAGGAGGATGGATGGATGGATGGATGGAGCCTGCATGAGCTCTCCCTCCACCACCACTTATTCCATTCTGGACGGGAACCTATTTTTGTGTTTAAAGCATTGTGTTATGCTTTAGCTTTTGAAAAAATTGCAAATATACAAGCTCATAGCGCGGCACCTAGTGCTGCGCTACGAGCTTGTAGATCTGCTATTTTTTGAGAAATCGTGAAAATGTGGCCGCAAATCTTTGAACATTATTCTTTCAGAGCGAGCCAAGCCCGAGCCAGCCCGAGCCAAGGACAGTGGGTCGGTCTTCTGCAGCCTGCCTGCAGCAATGTGCAGCATGGTGGCTTCATGGGGTGTGTGTGTGTGTGTGTGTGTGTGTGTGTGTGTGTGTGTGTGAGAGAGAGAGAGAGAGAGAGAGAGCACGTCAGTTATCTGGAGGGTGTGAACTCACCATTATAGAGCATTGATTTCTCACACCTCCATCACCAGAGCGACGGGCAGTAATAATGAGTGGAGACACTCCTCCTTCCTCGGCGACGCCTTTCGGGCTTTTTTTTTTTTTTCTGAAATGTAACACTTTTGGACATCGTTGCTGTCGGGCATGAAACCTCATATCTCCATGTTGTGGTGTTTTAGTGTTTTCATTAATGAATGCCCTACTTGATCATACTACAGCGGCACATCTAGTGTATCAAAAGTAGCAGATCCGCAAGCTCGG
Source organism: Protomyctophum bolini (assembly GCF_963924005.1). Classification (NCBI taxonomy): domain Eukaryota; kingdom Metazoa; phylum Chordata; class Actinopteri; order Myctophiformes; family Myctophidae; genus Protomyctophum; species Protomyctophum bolini. Next base: position 12,007,857 of record NC_137885.1, on the reverse strand, counting down.
CTACTTTTGCAGTTGTGTTTGTTTCTTAATCCTGAAAAGTAATAGTTTTGGACTATAGTTTTCCATCTGATAGTAATGCATGTGTAGCCTAGCTATTTCAGCTGGCACCAGAAAGCACCTAATTGCCATATTGCCATACCATATGTGGTTGGTTTACGTGCAATACAATTTACAATTTAGGCATTTAGCAGACGCTCTTAATGCAGAGCGATTTACATTAAGCAAGAACAAAAAAGCATGGGAATACATCACATAAAAACATTTATCATGAAACATGCGTAAGCTAAGAAAGTAACAGTGGAATATCTATATAATGAAACTATACAATGTTTGCAATGTTTGCAAAATATGAAATTAGTCATTTTGATCCATTTTGCATGAACTATTAACCAAATGTAACAGCCTATAGGGCATACTGTATATAGCGGTGGTGGCCATTTCCTTGTGCCATAGGCTAGAAAACCCATTCATTGTTTCCCATAGAGATTTAAAAAATAATATTTATATAGAATATTTTAAGCTCTGTTTACTTTGACTGTCCTTATCTAGGTTTTGGACATGTTATTTCAGTGTGATCTGTATTCTGTATTGCTCATGTGTTCCTGACTGTTCTGTTTGGTTTGATGTTACACTGTTGTTGCCATGGTGTTGTGTATCTTATTTTGTAGTATTGTTCCTAGTGCTTCCTGTCTGCCTAGTTACTAGTTTGCCTACCTTGTCTAACCTACTTTGTGATGTGCCAGTGTCTCCACCTGTGTCCTGTTAGTCCCCCAGCCTATCCCAGTGTCTCCACCTGTGTCCTGTTAGTCCCCCAGCCTATCCCAGTGTCTCCGCCTGTGTCCTGTTAGTCCCCCAGCCTATCCCAGTGTCTCCGCCTGTGTCCTGTTAGTCCCCCAGCCTATCCCAGTGTCTCCACCTGTGTCCTGTTAGCCCATATCGTACGGCATACTATAGCACGCCGTTTTTCATCATTTTTGACGATTTGACAAAAATGAAAAAATGAAAAAAACGATGGGTTATAGCCCATGTTTTTTGAAATTTTGAAAAAAAAAAAGTATCCTCGTTTCTCATCATTTTGGACCATGGGCTATAGCCCATATCGTACGGCATACTATAGCACGCCGTTTTTCATCATTTTTGACGATTTGACAAAAATGAAAAAATGAAAAAAACGATGGGTTATAGCCCATGTTTTTTGAAAAAAAAAGTTATCCTCGTTTCTCATCATTTTGGACCATGGGCTATAGCCCATATCGTACGGCATACTATAGCACGCCGTTTTTCATCATTTTTGACGATTTGACAAAAATGAAAAAATAAAACGATGGGTTATAGCCCATGTTTTTTGAAATTTTGAAAAAAAACGTTATCCTCGTTTCTCATCATTTTGGACCATGGGCTATAGCCCATATCGTACGGCATACTATAGCACGCCGTTTTTCATCATTTTTGACGATTTGACAAAAATGAAAAAATAAAAAAACGATGGGTTATAGCCCATGTTTTTTGAAATTTTGAAAAAAAAAGTTATCCTCGTTTCTCATCATTTTGGACCATGGGCTATAGCCCATATCGTACGGCATACTATAGCACGCCGTTTTTCATCATTTTTGACGATTTGACAAATTAAAAAATGAAAAAAACGATGGGTTATAGCCCATGTTTTTTGAAATTTAGAAAAAAAAAGTTATCCTCGTTTCTCATCATTTTGGACCATGGGCTATAGCCCATACCGTACGGCATACTATAGCACGCCGTTTTTCATCATTTTTGACGATTTGACAAAAATGAAAAAATAAAAAAAACGATGGGTTATAGCCCATGTTTTTTGAAATTTAGAAAAAAAAAGTTATCCTCGTTTCTCATCATATTGGACCATGGGCTATAGCCCATATCGTACGGCATACTATAGCACGCCGTTTTTCATCATTTTTGACGATTTGACAAAAATGAAAAAAACGATGGGTTATAGCCCATGTTTTTTGAAATTTTGAAAAAAAAAAGTTATCCTCGTTTCTCATCATTTTGGACCATGGGCTATAGCCCATACCGTACGGCATACTATAGCACGCCGTTTTTCATCATTTTTGACGATTTGACAAAAATGAAAAAATGAAAAAAACGATGGGTTATAGCCCATGTTTTTTGAAATTTTGAAAAAAAAAGTTATCCTCGTTTCTCATCATTTTGGACCATGGGCTATAGCCCATACCGTACGGCATACTATAGCACGCCGTTTTTCATCATTTTTGAAGATTTGACAAAAATTAAAAAATGAAAAAAACGATGGGTTATAGCCCATGTTTTTTGAAATTTTGAAAAAAAAAAGTTATCCTCGTTTCTCATCATTTTGGACCATGGGCTATAGCCCATATCGTACGGCATACTATAGCACGCCGTTTTTCATCATTTTTGACGATTTGACAAAAATGAAAAAATAAAAAAACGATGGGATATAGCCCATGTTTTTGAAAAGTTTGTGCTATTGCCATAGAGAATGCATTGGGCGTTTAAGTTTAATAACTCAGAAACTACAAAACATTTTTTTTTCAAAAATTTTCATTTTTTTCAAATCCTCCAAAATGATGAAAAACGGCATGCTATAGTATGCCGTACGATATGGGCTTTAGCCCATGGTCCAAAATGATGAGAAACGAGGATAACTAAAAAAAATAAAAAAACATGGGCTATAACCCATCGTCGACAGAACTCTGCACCATGCATCTCACATGCCTTTGTGGCGTAAACATAAAGACAAGGATGTATAAACCGAATGTTGTAGGTTAAAAAATGAGTCAATATAAAAACTGAAACAACAAATCACACTCTTCATTAGGAGTGAAATATTGGGTAAGACTAAGATAACAGTTGTAAAAAGCCCCTTGCTGGGCTTGAACCTAGAACCTTCTGTTTGCGAAGCCTGTGTCTTAACCGCTGCTACAACTTTGCTTATACATTAGACAGGTAGGCCTAAAAAGGTACAACCTTGCAAAGATGCAAAATGAAAAAAGAATAACTAAAGGCCCTGCTCTTTGTAATACACATACAAACTTGGAAAAACATCCTTGATGTAAGAGGTAAATATTGTATAAATGTCCGTACTAGTAGGCCTACTTGTGTGCAACAAGCAAGTAGGCACTCGATAGGGTGCAGTTCTAGTTTATTTTGCCATAACACCCACATTTTACTGTGTGGAAACACCGGGGGGGAAAAACCCCCCCCGGCCCCACTGTACTGCATCCCAGTAGACCAGTGCCGTTTCTACGGGGGGGCACTAGGGGGCGCTGCCCCCCCAGATAGACTTTGTGCCCCCCCAGTCCAGAACCCTACCCCACCATTATTTTTAATGTTTTACAGGTTTAAAATATATATAAATATATAATGTGTATATGTGTATAATGTTCTTTGTGTTTATAATAAATTTACATTTTCCAATTAATTCATAGTAATAAAAATGCAATAATAAAAAGTACACTGGCACCTAGTCGGTGCACCTAGTCGGATTCGTTTTGATGCAGCGCACCAAAAGCTACGTCATTACCTGTGTTGCCACGCAGGACGGGTCAATTCAAATATTTTCAGACTTCAGTCACAGTGAAAACAAACCCAAACCGGTAAAATTGAATCATGGATATTAGGAACTGGCTCAAAGCCAAAACACCAAACTCTATAAACCCACCAGCACCTTCAGAAAGGCAGACTGATGACGATACTGAAACCAACACCATGTCGCCTGTTGTTGTTAATATTGCGGGGAGTCGTTCGAGCACCGAGCACTACTAAATGCACAACGAAATTTGGTCGTCGGATCACATTACTGGGGGTTTGCGAGTGTCGGATAGCATTATTCCAGTGAGGCAGAGGGCTGCTGTAGCAACTTCCACAGCAGCAGCTCAACTTTCGGACCTCCACCACCACCGCATGCTTCTCCACCAGAGGTTCTTGGTTCTGGCACACCGTCACTGAATCAGGTAAAACGGGACAAATACCCAAGTAGCCTTCATAATGGCAAACGCGCAATCTGCAGACGCGCAGATCCCCCCCCCCCCCCCCCCCTTTGCCTCCCGACATAAATACACTATATAGACTTGTTGTTTTTGGTTGGTGCATAAACTTTTACTCATAGTGGAGATGGCGACATATAAAAGACACTATAAGCCTAAATGCTCAACTATTTGTTGGTGATTAATGGTTGGTGCATAGGCTATAGTCTTTTTTTTCTACTTTCCTCCCGCCGTGGAGATGTTCATTGTGTTGTTGGTGCGATGCGATCGTGTTTCCACATGACAGTATATAGGCTATGTTTGTTTGTTTGTTCTGTTGGCTACAATAATTAGGCTATATTATTTGTTTTGGTGTATAATTGGAACCTATACTTGTAGCCCTTCTCCAAGCCTTTTGTGTTGTTTTATTGTATAGGCCAATGTGAGAGCTTAATTGCTATATATGGATGTGAACTTGAAAAATCAAGTGCCCCCCTTGGAAATATGAATGCCCCCCTGCTGATTATTCCCTGGATACGGCACTGCAGTAGACCCAGGGTAACAGAGTACATCGATGAGTATTGGCTTCAGTGCTTGGCAGAGTTGGGGTACGTTACTCATAAAAGTAAGGCACTACATATTACATATTACTTTTGAAAAAAGTAATGCCTTACATTACTTTATTACTCCCTGGAGAAAGTAACTAGTTACATTACTCGTTACATTACTTTTGCGTTACTCCATAAAATCGCCTGAGATAAATTGTCAAATAATTTGCACTGAACTGCCACACAACAACATAATATTTAGTTTGGGGTCTGTGAGGCCAAATCTCATCAAATGGTGGTCCATGGCTAAAATGCAGAATACATACTGGACCTTTATATGAAAATGGTTGAAAACCACTGTACCACGTGGTTCTAGGCAAATATTAACTTTCCCAACAATATATATTCAAATAAAATAATGAGACCGAGATAAATCAGTAGCCTATAATTATGTTCACAGTGCTTTAGGGTCTCTTTCTTTATGATGTGGAGTCCCCTGCTCCATTGCTCATTAAATGTAGTTTTTCATTTCGGCATATTTGGTTTATTTATCTCTGCATTAACTAACTAGTGATTGTGAGAGCACACGTTCTACAACAAACAAACAGACCCTCCCATTGGCAGTGTTGCCAGGTTTTAGAAGAGAAACAAGCAGCCATGTCTATGAAAACAAGCCCAAAAGAAGCCTGACTGGGCTATCATAAAACAAGCCCAAAGTCGCTTGTTATAAGCGGACATGGCAACACCCCAACGCCTGCTCTGTCTCTGTGACAGTGGGAGACTGGGAGCTTGCTGTGCAGCGGAAAAGTGCTCCGGAGATTTTAATACCGAGACGACGTAAATGACAGTTGACACAAGCACTGTAGGCTATATCACAAAAAAACAGACAATGATGTGTCCGGCCAGAAGTTGAGTTGGGAGGAGGACAGGTGGGTCTAAAACCGGACGTCTGGCCACCCTACGAGTCCACGACAGTAACGAAAAATGCTGTGCTGCTGATGATCTGACACCGGTTTGACATGTTCTAGTCCGTACTGCGTACTGCGTTGCCAGCGCACCATTAGTGTTCATGTTCAACTCATCTCCGTTGTGTGCATTATTCTCCAAAGCAACACTGCTGAAAGCAGCCACATGACGCGCCTCGGGACTGCCCACATGCTGCGCCTCGGGAGTCGGGACTGCCTACGCCCCCAGCCAGTGTAAAATACCCGGTAACCTGAGACCTCTCGTGGCTTATTGCTTAAGTATAAACCGAATGTTGTAGGTTAAAAAATGAGTCAATATAAAAACTGAAACGACAAATCACACTCTTCATTAGGAGTGAAATATTGGGTAAGACTAAGATAACAGTTGTAAAAAGTCCCTTGCTGGGCTTGAACCTAGAACCTTCTGTTTGCGAAGCCTGTGTCTTAACCGCTGCTACAACTTTGCTTATACATTAGAGACAGGTAGGCCTACAAAGGTACAACCTTGCAAAGATGCAAAATGAAAAAAGAATAACTGCTCTTTGTAATACACATACAAACTTGGAAAAACATCCTTGATGTAAGAGTGAGCTAAATATTGTATAAATGTCCGTACTAGTAGGCCTACTTGTGTGCAACAAGCAAGTAGGCACTCGATAGGGTGCAGTTCTAGTTTATTTTGCCATAACACCCACATTTTACTGTGTGGAAAAACCGGGGGGGAAAAACCCCCCCCAGCCCCACTGTACTGCATCCCGGTAGACCCAGGGTAACAGAGTACATCGATGAGTATTGGCTTCAGTGCTTGGGTACAGCTTGGTCCCCGAGGCTGGCCTTGAACCGGCCATGTACCTTGGTACAATCATGGTCCATAGGTAGCCACGCTAGAACTCGATCACCTAGAGCACCATCCACCAATTACACTTGTTTCTTTAGGGCTTTTATGTCTAAAGTGTGCATTGTTTTTTTTAACCTAAAGAACCTCTATATTCTGAAAGGTGGGTTAAGTAATACGTTCTCAACTGCATCACTTATGCCGTGGCGCCGTGGAGTATTCTTTAGCTAAACGGGCTCCAATGCATTGTCTATGGTAGGGAAAATTCACTACGGGCGCAGTACCCTTTCCGGCCGCAACGTGGGTGCGGACGGGCCGTGGCGCTGTCCTAAACTTCGCTACCGATGCAATATATATCTGGCCACAGAGTGAGAGATGACTCTGTTCTTCTTCTCTCGTTTTTTTTGTTATGATATTATTTTTCCTGCACGAGTCGTCATCAGCTTTTTGTTACTTTATCGCAGCTAACGATCACATCGAGGTCCGTGGAATACTTTGTAATGAACAGCTGACTCTCTCGCGATTTTGGCGTTTAAGTTTTATATATTTTTGGACGAGATGATTGCCTGGATTTGTCTCTCTCTGCGTTTTTTATGTTTACGCCACATAAGAAACTGACAGCAGTGACGGTGACAAATATATTATCTACCATACAACAGTAATACAACAACATAATGTGTGTGATATATTGAAATGCAATTTTAATTGTCATTTCAATATTTATATCCAAACTGTGGGTCTAACAGTAAACAAGCCAACTTAGTGTGCGGCCAGCAATGGCGTGAGCCAATGGGACTGTCTTGGGGGAGTGATTGACGGGTTGCTCCGTGTATGTAGTTAGGTTGAGAGAGCAGACCTGTCTATGACGCACACACGTAAATGCTGTCATTGCTGTCGTTGTAACTTGTATGGACGCTTATTCAATGATAATAAAGAGAGATCTTTATCAGTGGAACTACGTCTCTGCCTCCGGTTCTATTGGGATCGTTACAATACAGTTTAAGTGTACACTTGAATGGAAGCACCTTAAGGAATACAAATCATTGTGTGTACACTGTTTATACCCCTACACTGCTTACAGCAAAATACATCTGTTTAAATAAATTCTGTTATACTACTACTACTACTACTACTACTACTACTACTACTACTACTACAACATAACCCATCATTCCGTCACATCCACCATATCTGTTCTCTCCCCTCCAGGTAGGATTGCATCCATGCACTACGATAGGGTGCAGTTCTAGTTTATTTTGCCATAACACCCACATTTTACTGTGTGGAAACACCGGGGGGGAAATACCCCCCCCCGGCCCCACTGTACTGCATCCCAGTAGACCCAGGGTAACAGAGTACATCGATGAGTATTGGCTTCAGTGCTTGGGTACAGCTTGGTCCCCCAGGCTGGCCTTGAACCTGCTTTGGCCATGTACCTCGGTACACAGTCCCGGTTATACCTTACATGCCAGTGTGGCGCAGGTGATAAACCGGGGGTTTGTAAACAGGACATTCAGGGTTCAAGTCCCCTGAAGAACCTTTTCAATGTCCCTCTAAATTCTAAAAGGCTGGTTAAATATGAGCTCCCGGTTATACCTTACATGCCAGTGTGGCGCAGGTGATAAACCGGGGGTTTGTAAACAGGACATTCAGGGTTCAAGTCCCCTGAAGAACATTTTCAATGTCCCTCTAAATTCTAAAAGGCTGGTTAAATATGAGTTCCCGGTTATACCTTACATGCCAGTGTGGCGCAGGTGATAAACCGGGGGTTTGTAAACAGGACATTCAGGGTTCAAGTCCCCTGAAGAACATTTTCAATGTCCCTCTAAATTCTAAAAGGCTGGTTAAATATGAGTTCCCGGTTATACCTTACATGCCAGTGTGGCGCAGGTGATAAACCGGGGGTTTGTAAACAGGACATTCAGGGTTCAAGTCCCCTGAAGAACCTTTTCAATGTCCATCTAAATTCTAAAAGGCTGGTTAAATATGAGTTCCCGGTTATACCTTACATGCCAGTGTGGCGCAGGTGATAAACCGGGGGTTTGTAAACAGGACATTCAGGGTTCAAGTCCCCTGAAGAACGTTTTCAATGTCCCTCTAAATTCTAAAAGGATGGTTAAATATGAGTTCCCGGTTATACCTTACATGCCAGTGTGGCGCAGGTGATAAACCGGGCGTTTGTAAACAGGACATTCAGGGTTCAAGTCCCCTGAAGAACATTTTCAATGTCCCTCTAAATTCTAAAAGGCTGGTTAAATATGAGTTCCCGGTTATACCTTACATGCCAGTGTGGCGCAGGTGATAAACCGGGGGTTTGTAAACAGGACATTCAGGGTTCAAGTCCCCTGAAGAACATTTTCAATGTCCATCTAAATTCTAAAAGGCTGGTTAAATATGAGTTTTGCAAATTTCCGCAATTTCCGCAATTTCCGCAATTTCCGCAATATCCGCAATTTTGAATTTTTTAAAAAATTCAAAATTGCGGATATTGCGGAAATTGCGGAAATTGCAAAATTGCGGATTTCCGCAATTTCCGCAATTTTGAATTTTTTTAAAAATTCAAAATTGCGGATATTGCGGAAATTGCGGAAATTGCTAAATTGCGGATTTCCGCAATTTCCGCAATATCCGCAATTTTGAATTTTTTAAAAAATTCAAAATTGCGGAAATTGCGGAAATTGCGGAAATTGCGGAAATTTGCAAAACTCATATTTAACCAGCCTTTTAGAATTTAGATGGACATTGAAAATCTTCTTCAGGGGACTTGAACCCTGAATGTCCTGTTTACAAACCCCCGGTTTATCACCTGCGCCACACTGGCATGTAAGGTATAACCGGGAACTCATATTTAACCAGCCTTTTAGAATTTAGAGGGACATTGAAAATGTTCTTCAGGGGACTTGAACCCTGAATGTCCTGTTTACAAACCCCCGGTTTATCACCTGCGCCACACTGGCATGTAAGGTATAACCGGGAACTCATATTTAACCATCCTTTTAGAATTTAGAGGGACATTGAAAACGTTCTTCAGGGGACTTGAACCCTGAATGTCCTGTTTACAAAGCCCCGGTTTATCACCTGCGCCACACTGGCATGTAAGGTATAACCGGGAACTCATATTTAACCAGCCTTTTAGAATTTAGATGGACATTGAAAAGGTTCTTCAGGGGACTTGAACCCTGAATGTCCTGTTTACAAACCCCCGGTTTATCACCTGCGCCACACTGGCATGTAAGGTATAACCGGGAACTCATATTTAACCAGCCTTTTAGAATTTAGAGGGACATTGAAAATGTTCTTCAGGGGACTTGAACCCTGAATGTCCTGTTTACAAACCCCCGGTTTATCACCTGCGCCACACTGGCATGTAAGGTACTACTACTACTACTACTACTACTACTACTACTACTACTACTACTACTACTACTACTACTACTACTACTACTACTACTACTACTACTACTACTACTACTACTACTACTACTACTACTAGTACTACTACTACTACTACAACATAACCCATCATTCCGTCACATCCACCATATCTGTTCTCTCCCCTCCAGGTAGGATTGCATCCATGCACTACGATAGGGTGCAGTTCTAGTTTATTTTGCCATAACACCCACATTTTACTGTGTGGAAACACCGGGGGGGAAATACCCCCCCCCGGCCCCACTGTACTGCATCCCAGTAGACCCAGGGTAACAGAGTACATCGATGAGTATTGGCTTCAGTGCTTGGGTACAGCTTGGTCCCCCAGGCTGGCCTTGAACCTGCTTTGGCCATGTACCTCGGTACACAGTCCCGGTTATACCTTACATGCCAGTGTGGCGCAGGTGATAAACCGGGGGTTTGTAAACAGGACATTCAGGGTTCAAGTCCCCTGAAGAACCTTTTCAATGTCCCTCTAAATTCTAAAAGGCTGGTTAAATATGAGCTCCCGGTTATACCTTACATGCCAGTGTGGCGCAGGTGATAAACCGGGGGTTTGTAAACAGGACATTCAGGGTTCAAGTCCCCTGAAGAACATTTTCAATGTCCCTCTAAATTCTAAAAGGCTGGTTAAATATGAGTTCCCGGTTATACCTTACATGCCAGTGTGGCGCAGGTGATAAACCGGGGGTTTGTAAACAGGACATTCAGGGTTCAAGTCCCCTGAAGAACATTTTCAATGTCCCTCTAAATTCTAAAAGGCTGGTTAAATATGAGTTCCCGGTTATACCTTACATGCCAGTGTGGCGCAGGTGATAAACCGGGGGTTTGTAAACAGGACATTCAGGGTTCAAGTCCCCTGAAGAACATTTTCAATGTCCCTCTAAATTCTAAAAGGCTGGTTAAATATGAGTTCCCGGTTATACCTTACATGCCAGTGTGGCGCAGGTGATAAACCGGGGGTTTGTAAACAGGACATTCAGGGTTCAAGTCCCCTGAAGAACCTTTTCAATGTCCATCTAAATTCTAAAAGGCTGGTTAAATATGAGTTCCCGGTTATACCTTACATGCCAGTGTGGCGCAGGTGATAAACCGGGGGTTTGTAAACAGGACATTCAGGGTTCAAGTCCCCTGAAGAACGTTTTCAATGTCCCTCTAAATTCTAAAAGGATGGTTAAATATGAGTTCCCGGTTATACCTTACATGCCAGTGTGGCGCAGGTGATAAACCGGGCGTTTGTAAACAGGACATTCAGGGTTCAAGTCCCCTGAAGAACATTTTCAATGTCCCTCTAAATTCTAAAAGGCTGGTTAAATATGAGTTCCCGGTTATACCTTACATGCCAGTGTGGCGCAGGTGATAAACCGGGGGTTTGTAAACAGGACATTCAGGGTTCAAGTCCCCTGAAGAACATTTTCAATGTCCATCTAAATTCTAAAAGGCTGGTTAAATATGAGTTTTGCAAATTTCCGCAATTTCCGCAATTTCCGCAATTTCCGCAATATCCGCAATTTTGAATTTTTTAAAATTCAAAATTGCGGATATTGCGGAAATTGCGGAAATTGCAAAATTGCGGATTTCCGCAATTTCCGCAATATCCGCAATTTTGAATTTTTTAAAAAATTCAAAATTGCGGAAATTGCGGAAATTGCGGAAATTGCGGAAATTTGCAAAACTCATATTTAACCAGCCTTTTAGAATTTAGATGGACATTGAAAATCTTCTTCAGGGGACTTGAACCCTGAATGTCCTGTTTACAAACCCCCGGTTTATCACCTGCGCCACACTGGCATGTAAGGTATAACCGGGAACTCATATTTAACCAGCCTTTTAGAATTTAGAGGGACATTGAAAATGTTCTTCAGGGGACTTGAACCCTGAATGTCCTGTTTACAAACCCCCGGTTTATCACCTGCGCCACACTGGCATGTAAGGTATAACCGGGAACTCATATTTAACCATCCTTTTAGAATTTAGAGGGACATTGAAAACGTTCTTCAGGGGACTTGAACCCTGAATGTCCTGTTTACAAAGCCCCGGTTTATCACCTGCGCCACACTGGCATGTAAGGTATAACCGGGAACTCATATTTAACCAGCCTTTTAGAATTTAGATGGACATTGAAAAGGTTCTTCAGGGGACTTGAACCCTGAATGTCCTGTTTACAAACCCCCGGTTTATCACCTGCGCCACACTGGCATGTAAGGTATAACCGGGAACTCATATTTAACCAGCCTTTTAGAATTTAGAGGGACATTGAAAATGTTCTTCAGGGGACTTGAACCCTGAATGTCCTGTTTACAAACCCCCGGTTTATCACCTGCGCCACACTGGCATGTAAGGTACTACTACTACTACTACTACTACTACTACTACTACTACTACTACTACTACTACTACTACTACTACTACTACTACTACTACTACTACTACTACTACTACTACTACTACTACTACTACTACTACTTCTTCACTACTTTTTCCAAAATTTCTACTACAACAACACATTAAGCAGGGCACTGCAGGGAGTTGAACCCTGTTCCGGTAAACCAGAAGTCCGACACCAGTGCCTTAGTTTTTGTGTTTTACTACTACTACTTTACTACTACTACTACTACACTACTACTACTACTTTACTACTACTACTACTTTACTACTACTTTACTACTACTACTACTACTACTTTACTACTTTACTACTACTACTACTACTTTACTACTACTACTACTACTACTACTTTACTACTAGGTGCACGCTTCAATACAACCCATCATTCCGTTCACATCCACCATATCTGTTCTCTCCCCTCCAGGTAGGATTGCATCCAGCCCACTGATGTGCTATCAAAACCAATTGCTTTTACTTTGTTAACCAGTATGGAGTACCAGTATGCATACTCAGACTCAGATAGACATGGCATGTACACTAGGCACACTCAGGCTTGGTATGCTATTTTCCATACCTATGTTTTTTTTTTTTTTTTTCATTGTTTTTTTTCCTAAAGTATATTTATTGTTTTTTCTTTTTTTTTAAGACAAACAGACATTATACAACAAGAACATAATCATAAATAAAAGAAAAGAAAACAAAAACAAAAACAGCTCAGGCACAACACTATTATAAATAAAAAGATTGAGTATACAAAGACATGACAAGGACAATGAACCATAATGACAAGTGGCTTTTCAGGAAATACAGTACATATATTAAAAAGGCAGACAACAGTTATCATAGGCACAAAGTATCTAAGGTTGGTACGGAAAACCTCCAAGTATCGTGGCAGACAGTGTGGTTCCAATATGATTCAAATAAGGGATGTTTAATTACTTTGTCTTACTTTTTGTATATTACTATTTGTATATTATCTTTGGTGAGAACCACATATAAGCCCTCCCTGGGTTTCTTTTCTCACCTGCACACACACTTTTATTGATGTTACCTTTTTTGTACTGTTTTTATTGTGCGAATAAACTAAACTAAAGAGTGCATGGTTCAGCCATTTGGAGGTCCAGCTTGACCATGCCGCAGTATTTGCCAGCATCCAACTCTTGTTTGATGTGGTCGCTCAAATAGAGGAGGCATGTGTCAGTGGAGTGGGATGTTCTGAAGCCAGATTCGTACATACATTTTTTTGTGTCAAGATACTTTTCAACCTGTACATAGACTATTTTTCCCCATCACTTTCGAGATGGAGCTTAATAGAAATAGGCCGGTAGTTGCCGGGGTCTAATCTAATTATGATTGGAGCTATAGAGATCGCAGAGTCTCGGAAATTTGGAGGGAATATTGTCATGGCCAGTGGCCTTGTGGAGTCGAAGGGCACTCCGTTTCTTTTGTACCTCCTCAGTTGTTACCATTGCCAGTTTAAAATCATCTTTAAAAACACCTAGGTTTTTGTAGAAGGCTTTGATGTACACCAAAACGCCCAGAGTGGGAGGGCAGTTTGTTAACCAGCGTTGTTGCAATGTTTGTAAAGAAGATGTTTAAGTAGTTGGCCATATCAACACTATATCTACGCTACACTCTATATCCCACCCTGGGATGTAATTGGTTTTATAGACTTTTCCTTGAATGTATTTCTTTGCACTACAGTCCATTGGCCATATTCAGACCGCAGCCATCTTGCCAGCAAGGTGCTACCTAGGTGATACTTCCCATAGACAGCCCATTCATCCAAAAAGAAAAGTCCTAAATAATTATATTAAACAACGTCAAAATTAACAACATTGCAGCTGTAGCGAAAGCTTGAATTATCCACTTTCAATCTGTACAGTGTTAGTTTCATAAAAATCCACCGTAGACATTTTATGAGCTGTGTTGTAAGGAAGCGATCGTTGAATATCACTCAACGGCCCATGCGTACCACCGGTGAATGTGCAGCAGGCAGCAGGAGGTTGCTTTACTAACGAGCGCTTCCATATACTTCCATATACTCTGATACTAAAATAATCATCTGCAAGGGATTTCTTGACAGGAAGTAGCTCATAACATGTCTACGGTGGATTTTTATTAAACAGACACTTTTACAAAATTGAAAGAGCACAATTCAAGCTTTCCCTAGCTGCAATGTTGGTGATTTTGACGTTTAATATAATTAGAGAGGACTTTTCTGTTTGGATGAATGGGCTGTCTATGGGAAGTTGCACTATAGTTAGCACCTTGCTGGCAAGATGGCTTCGGTCTGAATATGGCCAATTAGAGCACTTCACAGAAAGCTGTGTATTCGGATTAATGTGGGTCTGGGAGACAGGCTGATGGTCTTTCTGTCTCCTCCTCCTTACAGGTTTCCTGCTACCAGCTGCACCGGAGATGGAACCTTTATGGACAGTTGGTGAACTTGGTGTTGTGAGTGGGGGAACCCCTCCTGTAACGCCACAGGGCAGAAGTGGATGTGATGGAAACAGCACTAATCCAGAAGCCGGACGCCACCTGAAAGACAAAGTGGACGGAAATCGTTGAGTCAGTCCCCTGTGAATTCTAATACCATAATTAGAGAATAATAATTGTTGTATCTTTATTTTGTGTTTGTTTCAAGGCTATTGAATATCACTCAACGGCCCATGCAGGGAAGTTGCACCTAGGTAGTAGCACCTTGCTGGCAAGATGTCAGCCGTGTGCATACCATAGGTGTAGCAGGATTATATTTATTTCTTTACTTGCTCTGTGTGTCATATAGAGCGCCGCAGTCCCGCCCCCTTTCAGAAAAGCGAGTGGCCCAGGAAGTGGAAGCCCCATGCATTCTGCCATCGGCACTTTTAATATAATTTATTTAAAGACGGTTACGCCGCGGACAAAGCCAATTCGGATCGTGACGAATCATGACAATGAACACAATATTTTGGGCCGATCAAATAATTTATAAGACGAAAAATAAAACAAATAGTGTTGTCTCCTGACTTTCTTTTCTTCTTTCTAATGATTTGATCGGACACACACACACACACACACACACACACACACACAGAGAGAGCATGGGAGAATGGAGTCACCCTACTTTCTCCCCGCCTCCGATTCCTCCCCACCGCGAAACCCTGTGCACCTGGACAAGTAGATGCCTGGATTCAAACCCCACGAGAGGCCAAACATCTACCTGGTGCAACAAATCCATTTAATCAAGCTGCTTTTTGAGTGGTGCTAGCCACTCCTATCGACAGCAATGTGTGTCCCTATGTCTATGTACGTGTCTGTCTCTGTGTCCGAGCATGGAAAGCTGAAACACCTCACCATTACCACTGGGTGAGCGGCACACACACACACACGCACACACACACACCATCTGAAGCACGAGTACAGTACAGCACCGCATCCATGAAAAAATGGAAACTAACATGCCCCGATGCATGCGTGTGCCGCGAACCACGAACAATGGAGCACATCATGAGACGTATCTCTGCTCCACAATGTACTGGAGATGACCTGGCCGGGCCAAATGCCGCTGCACTCGCCTGCGCCAACCACTGGAGAGACGTGATACAGAGGATGGCCGGACACGAGGAAGAAGTACAGCACCACTCAGTTCAGACGGGTCTGACTTTTCCTTTTTTTACATAGCTGCGTTGGTCTGTCACCTCCGAGGTATATGCAGACTTCGTAAGTAGTATTGCACTCCAATATTCCCTGTTCTGATTGAGTCCTTTCATGCCTCTCCCATCCCCTCCTTTTTTGTGCAAAAGGCACATTGTAAAGTCAATGTGATGAAAAGACTTTTGATAGCAAAAAGAAAAAAAGTGTGGGCCTTCCAGCCTTGCTGCCGGTATATGAAAGAAGATTGACGAGACCAGAGTCTTCAATCATACCGATACAGCATATTTATGAGGGAGAAAGAAGGGGGAACAAGTATCGCTAAAGCAGCGCCCACCATAGTCTCTCTCTCTATATATATATAGGCTACTCATTTTTATTTTTATTTGGGGGGGCTCAAGTGTTTCAACACAGCAATTCAAGCACCGTTTGAGGCCCCCAAGGTGGCTGCCGTCTCGGCAACAACCCATTCTCTTGCTCTTGACTCGAGTAAAGTGCTGCTGTGCGGTTTTTTTTCTCTCTCCCATTGTTCATTTCTATAACGTGCCTCTTTGGCACCACTCAGCCGTTTGTTCCGGTTGTCTTATGTAAGGTTTCCTATAACCCAGCCTCTCGCCCACCCGCTATAAGTATAAGAAACGCTAGGGAGAGATAGATTGGAGTGAGTCCAGACAAGACGGGTGATGAAAAGTAACTTTTATTCAAGCACTGTACTTTTACTTGGCTTGACCAATTCAATTCTTGTCCTAATACACTCCATTACATAATCATGTTTTACTCCATTACTACAATTGATAGCTTTATTTACTTTGTAGAGTTACTATTATTAATCCAAAACTTTGAGAATAGCCAAGCTCACAACACACTTGTTGTGACACGCTGTGAGCTTGTAGTTTTGGTATTTTCGAAAAACAGACACATTTTCAAAGGTTTTTGGTTATATTGCTTTTGGTGATTTAAGAATTGTGATGGCAACACTTTTGTACTTTTACGCAAGTGAAGGTTTGAACGCAAGACTTTTACGTAACAGAGCATGTCTATATTGTGGTGTAGGTGTTTGATTGACTGATTGAATATTTTATGCAAACAGCATATATATACATACTGTACAGTATATGTATATTTATATACAGTCAAACACTTGGTCTAAAAGGATATCACCAAAAAAGTCCTTGTGGTCTAGTTTCCATTGGGGTCCTATGTACTCAACTCATCAATATAACAAAAAATCATCACAAATATATGATGTAACATAAATACATATATAACTAAACCCGTCAACCAGGCCTAATGAAAGGCGTTGCTATTTTTACAAGGACAACTTTCGGGTTTTTTTTTTTTCAACCAAGGTTCATGTTTTAGGTTGTTATTAGAGAATGCAAAAGTTGAGTGTTAATTTTTTTAATTTCCTGCTTTCTTTCGTCTTAACGATTTTCGACAGGAGGGCAGGGGCATTCGAATAAATATAAAACACTTCTTCTGCTACTGAGAGTGCGGTAGGCCGCTATTAGGATGGAGAAGAGCTCCCAGAGTCAGTCAAAGAGCTTTTTGCAGTTTCCCCCCTGTTGAGATTAGATGAAGGGAGGTGGGGATTGATGTGGAGATTGAGAGCAAAGGGCCTCCTCCCCTTGCCCCACTGTGTGCTTGGTACGAGCGCTGAACCTTTCAGACAAGCCATGATTTATTTAGGCCAGTAGGCCTATACTTGAGGGAGCAGCGTGGAGAAGTTTGCCACTGTATTGCTCCATCTCCAGTTCTTTGCCTGTTTTTTCCCCTCCGATGAAACCGCCAAACAAGTCTCGGCAAAGATTGTGTATACTCCCTATTATAGCTGTTTGTCCTAAGGTTAGCCTTAGGTTAAGTCTCTCGAGCCAGGCTGTTGCCTCTGGCCATTTTCAAATGCTTCAGGTCACACAATCTGTGCAGAGGAAGCCCCATAAACTATCCGGGAGTAAGCGTATAGGTCCCGCCTCCTCTGTTTCATTCATCTTTGCAGTCACGTACATTTTGTCCTGTGAATTTAATTGGTCGAAGCATAATGTATAGCTTGCTATGTAAATTCAAAACTATATGTTTTAAAGATATTTGGAAATAGTTCTCTGGCTATATACGCCAGACTATAACCATGTAGGTTATTATCCCTGACTACCCCTCATTGCGAACGCAGTGAGCACTTACTATGAGACTTAGCAGATCATGTCTGTCTGTGTGTCCGTCTGTCCCCCCTTTGTGCCCATATATGGAGCCGAGTGATTTGTTTGTGACACACTCCATATTTGGACGTATAGCTGCTTTGGGGACTCCTTATATGGTAATCTTAAAAAAACCCAAATATGTATGAGCTGCGTTCGCTTCCTGCGTTTGCGCGTCTTACTGGTAACAAATAACTGTGTAGCAATATTAATATAATACTGTGTGGCATTATTGTGTTGATATTGTGTTTCATTTCCAAGATGGCCGCAGCACCAGGAGGGGGTGGGGCAGAGGTGAGCTGATGGCGCAGCGACATATGACGTCTTCTGCCCCCCTCCCCCCGGTAACATAAAAATCACACCCGTGTGACGTGAGGGGCGCTAATACATTAAAGTCTAACTCATGTTGATTAGGTGATGTAATGGTGATGTAAAACAAACGGTGCGAACACAAACATTAAACTCTTTGTTAACTATAGACCTGTACGTGCCCGTCGCAGTCGGCCACAGGCCTACTTGGGAACGATGCAACTTGGAAACCTAATGATATATGTTGTCATATCACCAGTTTTAAGGCGAGACATGGCAGGTGAAATCATGATTTTTCTTCTCTTTTTTTGTTGCTATTTTGCTTCCTAAACATGTTTTCTTTCAAACTAAAGCAAAATAGATAGATTATTGTTTATTTTGATAGTTTATTTTAGTTTTTCTGGGTGAAAATCCACCATCTCTATTTTCATGATTGGTTGTTGGTACAAACTAAGGATCAGACCACAGTCAGCTCGAGGTCCAGACCTTTCCAATGATGTATGCCATTATATGTTGTTGCCAAGGTTTGGATGAGATATTTTGTCTCAAAATAGTGGCTTCATATAAAACGTTTACAAATCTTTAAAGGCCGTTTTCTCAAAATGAGTTTTCCTCATACCTGGGACAAATAATCTCCACTTCAGTTGAACTCACATACACCAAACGTTCCAGTCTTATTCATAACTATATTCCGCATTTCATGATCTAGAATTTGTCTGTTATGTTGTTTCAAAAAACAATGGAATAAAAAACAAGAATTTGTGTCTGTATTGGGAAATGAGTGCACTTAAAGTTGCCTACTTGTAGAGTAAAAAAAGAAATCACACTTGTGTGAAGTGAGGGGTGCTCTTATCATACAACATCATACCATGCAGCCAATCAAATCATCACAAATGTACAAAATTGTTTTAAGAATGGTGGTCCCCTATTGGCCGGTGGACAACACCGACATAGTCGTTGGTTAGACATGGGTTAAGGTTAGGTTTAGGTGTGCTGCCCCGTGGGAGGTTAGGTTAAGGGTGAGGGTTTGAGATATAGGTTGTAGTTGTAGGACTAATGACTGGTCTAACCAATGACTAGTCTAAACCAAAAACTGTCTAAACTAAGTACTGCACCCCTTATGCCTGTTTTCCATAATTACTTGCACGCATAAATGATGTAAAACAGGCATAAGTGGTCGAACAGACATAAGACGTGAAGTCAAAAACAGATGTCCTCATCAAGGATAAAAACATCAATCACATACAGTACCGCTGCGGGAGTGATACAGGGTAGAATCTCTTATCGCTGCAGGCTCTCTCAGTGCAATTATAACACATTTTAACCACATTCCGTGGGGAATATTATAGCCAAAAGTGACAGCTACAAGCTCACATTGTGTCACAACGCCTTGTTATTTTTTTTGATAATTTTGGATTGCAGACACAAGAAAAAAGAGGTGAACTCATGTCCATTTTACTAAGTCTATAGACTCTAGAGGGTTTAAGTGCTTATAACACCTTACGGAACATCGATCGGGCTGGGAGTGTCATTCTCGACAGTTTACTGAAGCGACTCATATCTTGCCCTATATGTTGACATTGGACTCCACTGTTGACAGCTACTCTCAAGCTTTAAAAAAGGTTTATAGGCAGGGCACGGAATCGCA
Source organism: Protomyctophum bolini (assembly GCF_963924005.1). NCBI lineage: Eukaryota > Metazoa > Chordata > Actinopteri > Myctophiformes > Myctophidae > Protomyctophum > Protomyctophum bolini. The sequence continues at coordinate 11,987,924 of NC_137885.1, read as the reverse complement.
GTGTCCATGAAGGCCATGGCTACTGTAGTACTGTACCCTCTCAGTACGGCTCTATGCCCCTTCCAAAAATGATATGCCCCGAGGCCACAGTGGCTTTAATACAGGAACGAACTCGGTATATTGCAGGATATCTGTCTTGAGAGATTACAGTGGCCTTGATGACGCATGTCGTTATAGGTGAGCCGTACTGTACTGTACATTATGTGTCGCATGTCGTTATAGGTGAGCCGTACTGTACTGTACATTATGTGTCGCATGTCGTTATAGGTGAGCCGTACTGTACATTATGCCCAGACAAGGGCACCAGGCATCGTTTTCCTTTAAAAATAAACAAATAAAAAAGGATTAGACCTGAGGACAATTCTACAAATGCCTTCTAAATCCTGACAGTTTTCTGAAAAAACTCATGTTTCTATGTCAGTGGTTCTCAAACATTTTCATGTCAAGGACCCTCATCTGAAAATATGCTGTTCCAAGGCCCCCCCCCCCCCTCTTTTAATTCCCCCCTGAGCTAGTACCTGGAAACCGGAGATAAGTCTTTTATAATTATTACTGATTCTCCATTAGAGACATTTGGTCTCTACTAAAACCAAACCACAACTGAAAAAATCCAGAACAATAGAACACACACCCATTGATTCTGATTGGACAGAGTGAAACAATGGCTAATAGAAAAAAAAAAAAAAAAAAAAAAAAAAAATCTACAAACACATCAACACCGGGAAGAAGAACCAACGTTGGAGACTATACCCAAAGAAAAGCATCCTCATCATAGGAGACTCAAACATGAGCCAACTTCCATCTCTGACACGACCAGATCTGCAAGTGGATTGCTACCCAGGAATGGGCTTCCAACATACGAAGGCCCTACTAGAGAGGATACCGAGCAACACCACTGTAGCCTATTGCATCCTGTCGGTTGGGATAAACGAGAGAGGCCACGCTCCAAAACAAGCGCAGAGGGCATTGAGAGAGGCCATCGCAGCAGCACAGAACGCATTCCCAACTGCAAGTATCCATGTCCCTTTAGTCAACTACTCAACTAATTTCTCAATAAAGGATAAGGATAACATGAGAGAGCTAAATCGCAATATTATTACCTATAATTACCTCCCTAAATTGGATGACAGGGAGTTTAAAGTGGTTCCTGATAACGTACATTGGACAACAGAGACAGGCAAAGCAATGCTTGTAAATTGGCTTACTAGTTTAAACTTATAGACCCCATAAACCCAGAAAGGAGGGGGGGCAAGTCAAACATAATTAATCTGTCCCATTACTTCCAGCCAGATCAACACCAGACCGAACTGCTGGAAAAGGGACTTTCCTTTGTCCCGACACTGGATATCTATAAACAACAAACCAACAGGTTAAAGAAAGACCTTTCTCAGTATCACCGCAGATTGAAACTAGCTACACACTTTGGAATGGACCAAGGAACGGAGATACTGCCTTTTCGACCAAAATCAAGCTGGGAACCGTCTGAGAATTTAATCCCAAGCAGTCTTAAACGACTGATGCAGAAGGACATGAATACGGTAACACGCATACCAGGACACATTAAGGAAAAAGATAATCTCACAATAGAACAAACCAGGGCACTTAGGGAACTAATCAACAACAAACAAATCATTATCAAACCAGCAGACAAAGGCTCCTGCATAGTCATTATGGATAGACATCAATACCTTTTAGAAGGTGAGAGACAGCTCAACAATCAGGACCATTATAGGCAATTAGACCAACCCATTTACATGCAGACAGCTACGAAGGCCATAGCCATCATAAACAGTCTTAAGGACAAAAGGCACATAAACGCCAAACAACACCAATACTTAATAGGACAGGATAGCCCACGGGCTAGGATATTTTATCTTTTACCAAAAATACACAAAAGCCCGGATTCATGGACAATACCATATGAAATTCCACCCGGGAGACCAATTGTGTCGGACTGTGGCAGCGAGACGTATCAGACAGCAGAGTTTATTGAATATTTCCTGAACCCACTGTCGATAAAACACCCCAGTTTTATAAAAGACACTTACGATTTTGTGGACAAAATTAAAGCTATTAAAGTAGGAAAGGAGGCCCTTCTATTTTCAATAGATATAGACAGCCTCTACACAAACATTGAAACAGAATCAGGACTCCAAGCAGTCAGAGAAGTCTTTAGTAAATACCCAGACACAAGTCGACCAGAGGAGGAAATACTCCAATTACTAGACTTAAATCTAACCCAGAATGATTTTTCCTTTAACAACAAATTCTATTTACAAATCAAAGGCACGGCCATGGGAAAGAGATTTGCACCATCTTATGCAAACATTTACATGAGCATATGGGAACAGACCGCACTAGAAAAATGCAGACTTAAACCGACACATTACTATAGATTTCTAGATGATATATTTGGAATATGGGAACATAGCCAAGAAGAATTCCAGGAATTTATTGATGTTTTAAATAGCCATCATAGATCCATAACGATAAAATATGTGACACACACAGAAAGGATTGACTTTCTTGATGTAACAATCTTCAAGGGCCCAAACTTTAACACAAATGGGAAACTAGACTTAAAAGTATTCTTTAAAGAAACAGACACTCACGCCCTATTACACAAAACGTCATTCCACCCGACACACTCCTACACAGGAATAGTCAAATCACAACTACTAAGATTCCATAGGATTTGCACGCAAAGAAGTGATTTCAAAATAGCTTGTAAAACTCTATTTAATGCCCTCAGACTAAGAGGATACACTAGGACCTTCCTCCGGAAAGCCCAAAAAACCTTCTTAGAAATAAAAGTGCGAGATACAGGCCCCAAATTGGCCCTGATAACCAGTTATTCAACACAGAGCACACTAGCCAACAACAGAATAAAAAGGAATTTTGAGAACCGAACAGACGATCTTCTAAAAGATTATAAAATTATATCGGCCTACAGAAAAAATAAAAACCTTAAAGATTATCTAGTACACAGCAAACTAAAAGAAATCAACACACCAGCACGCCAGGGACCAGAATACTTCAAACCCAAACAATTAGTAAAAAATAGAACCACAAAACGCGTCTTGGAGATTAAACAACAAATAACAGCCAGAACCAGCAACTGCATTTATTTAATCACATGTGAAAAATGTGGTTTACAATATGTCGGAGAGACAGGTAAAACAATAGGTACTAGGCTGGGACGACACAGATACAATATTAACAATGCCAAAAAGACAACCACAAGATTGGTGCAACATTTTATGGCGCACGGCATTGGAGCTCTAAAATGCGCTGGACTTCAACACAATCCTAACTGGACAGTAGGACAAAGACGTTTTAATGAAAAACAGTGGATTAAGAACCTCAACACGGATTTTCCTCGAGGCTTAAACATGCCTAAGATTAGATCTTGAACACTAAAAAACTTAAACTCAGGATTAAACTGGAGAAATCTAAAAGTGATTGGATCAGACTTCCTTCGGATACATGGCGAATGCATTTATTCCTTGCATTGTGCCTACACATGTCGCGACCTGCGGTCGCGACATGTGTAGGCACAGTGCACTGAAATCTTTTAATTCCCCCCCCCCGGAAGCAAAGATTTGAGTTAAAAACGTTCGCTCTGAAATAATATATTAAAAGATTTGTGCCACATTTTCCACAATTTAATTTTTTTTAGCAGAACTACAAGCTCATAGCGCGGCACATGAGCTTGTAGATCTAACATATTGCTTAAAACACAATCAGTGCCGGAAGTGCATCAAAATAGAAGCTCCGGGGTGCCAGAGTTGTCTGATCGCTTTTACTCTGAAAGCCATGAACCGGAAACACTTTCTTAAAAAAGTTGACTTTACAACGTGACCTCACAATCCCCGATCATCTTAATTTATTTATATACGCTCCAAAAAGCGTTCATATTTTGCGGGAGAGACGGATGAGGAGCAGAAATGAAGCGCCAGCATATCGATGCTTTCATCACCACGGAGAGCGCCCTGGATTAGGAGATACGTGACATTCTTTCCGCCGCACTAACATGGGAGTCAATGACAAGCTAATAATTGCACAGAGCGTTAGCATACGGCAAGCGAAAAGCCAAAAAAAAAAATAGGAAAAATTCTGAATATTCTTATCTCGCCCCGTATCTTTGAGGGTGCGCTAGGACGGCCACACACGTCGAAGGCACCTCTCGGTTCCAATCCTTATGACGTTCAGGCACGTCCTATGTACTGAAACGGTTAACACCAAAAGGGGTTCCCGCCCTCAAAAAGAAAATCACACAAAATCACACCATTTGAGCCACGGTTACCACCATTTAATGGTGGTTCCGTGACTCAAATGGTGTGATTTTTTAGATGATATTTAGCCTCTCAGACCCAAAACTAAAGAATATTTTGGTGTCGGATGAGATTTTGTCCATCATTCCATTCTGTATTGATGTTGGTACCATTATACTGTAGGAGATATATAGCAGGCAGATGTTGATCAAAATAACAATTCTATATTATCTAATTGGGTAGACTTCTTGTAAATTAAGTAATGCAGATGTTTAACAATAATTTAACTCTTGAGAGCGTAAAATTAAACCAAATATTTGGTTTCATTTTACGCTCTCAAGAGTTAAAGATCTATAGAGCGTCGCAGTCCCGCTCCCTCGAGAGACCCGGATTTTTTTTTTCTTTTTCCGACCACTTGAGTTGGCTCTGTCCGCGGCTTAAACATCTTGAAATAAATACTTTTTGAAAAGTCTATGAGGAAAATGAACGTTATTCTTTTCCGGGTCTCTCGTCGTCATGAAAGAGGGCGGGACTGCAACGCTCTATAAGGGTCCATTTGGGTACCATCATTTAGCTGGGGACCACCTAGCTGGAACCCTCTCAAGGACCACTGGTGGTCCCCGGACCACTGGTTGAGAACCACTGATTTAGATCATTACTACAAAACACACATAAGCCCTATATACACTTCGGCCATTTGAAAATTGCTGATCTACAAGCATGCGATGTGACACATTGAGTTTGTATAGATCTGCCATTTTCAAAATATCTGTATACAATTTATACATTTGAAAACGTGTGTGAAATGGGACATTCTGTATAATAATTGCGACCGTAGATTACTATGAAAACCGGAAAAACCTGTGGCGTGACCCATCAGTCACTCCACCATATACGGGCATCAGTCCGTCACGCCTCGTGACACAAGTGAGAACAGAGCGACACGGAGGCTGCCGTGACACTCCATATATGGGCATTGCATTGGGACTGGATTACCAAGAAGCCCTGAGAATTAAAGCTGCTAGAAGCAATATTTTAAGGACATTTTTTTTAATTGATTTCTTTGGTATTCAGACAGCCAGATATGAGTAAAACGCTCAAAAAATAACGTTACGTCTCTGTGACACATCTAGGTTGCAGGTGATTCTTTTTCTAAGTGCTGGACTGGAGTTTGGGATCGTTCGTTAGATATCACTCAACTGTCCTGTGTGTACCACCTGTTTTGAATTAGCACATAATGCAAGAAGCAGCAGGACGCTGCTTTACTGAAAACGAGTGCTTCCATGGAAACATGGCATCTGCAAAAGGTCAATTGACCAGACTGCGGCCATCTTGCCATTGCATTGCATGTGCTAATTCAAAACAGGTGGTATACACAGGACAGTGGAGTGATATCTAACAAGCACTTCCAAACTCCAGCACTTAGAAAAATAATCACCTGCAAGGACACAAAGTAGCTCATAACAATGTATACAGTGGATTTTCATGAAACAAACACTTTGAGGATAGAAAGAGAATAATTCAAGCTTTTCATACAGCTGCAATGTTGGTGAATTTGACGTTGTGTAATACAATCAGATGGGACTTTTCTGTTTGGATGAATGTGCTGTCTATGGGAAGTTGCACCTTGTTCAATGTTGTTTTCGTCGACTAAAACTAAAACGAAAAATGTTCATCGACTACCTTTTTCCACTGACGAAAACTAAACGGAAACTAAATGAAAACTATCTATGATGACTAAAACTAAGACTAAATATACTGACAATTTCGTCAACGAATAGAAACTAGACTAAAATGTTAGGAAGGGACTAGTGGACAAGAGATCCAGTATAAGTCATAAGTGAAAATAGCTGATCTACAAGCTCACAACGCGTCGCAATCGGCTATTTTCAGCAAGTGTAAAAATATGATGCCGTCATCATGACGGCATCAAGGCCCGCCAAAATACATTTTAGTCGACAAAATCACCTATAGATTTAGTCGACTAAAACTAGACTAACCATAAAACATTCCGGGTGACTAAAATGTGACTAAAACTAAATGAAAACTATTCAAGAGACTAAGACTAATACTAAAATAGAAATGTGCTGCCAAAAACAACACTGACCTTGTTAGCACCTTGCCATTAACTTATATGGTAAGATCATGGCCGCGGTTGCACCACTCAAAAAGACTAAACACCATACAAATATGAACATGAACACCCCTCTACAGTGCTTTGGCACCTTCCCAATTAACAGGATAGCCAACAACACTGCAGATCAGACAGGCCGGTGACCCACAAATAATTTAGCTTCCGCACAGTGTCAATAAATGAACACATTAAAAAACATTGTATAATTCTCTCGTGTTGTTACTTAAACATGGTCTATATCTATACTGTATGTTGTACACAAGGAACGAAACATATGCAACACAACACGACTTAACAGTCACTTCCAATCCAGCAGCTGGTGATGTCAATTAGTCATTTTGACTCGTGTGTGTGTGTGTGTGTGTGTGTGTCCAATCCAAATCACAATGTTGCACATTAAGCAATATCAAGATTTGTATGAAATGCATGCAAATAGCAGATCTACAAGCTGTCCAAATATCACAGCGCGCCACACTCGTATCATATCATCATATCACACAAAACAATGCTTCTAACTAACTACTAGATGCTTTATCAAGAAACATCAAAGTGAAATTACACGCAGGCAATTCCATCAATTCCTTTAATGATAATTAAGCAGTTAATTAGCTAAGCCAGTGCACCATTGGTCCTTCCAGGTGGTCCCCAGCTAAATGAATGATTGTCATTTTGATCAACGTTTGCCTGTCATCTCTCCTAATAGGTGGTACCAACATCAATACAGAATGGATGGAATTGTGGACAAAGTATTTTATAGAAGTGTATATTTGTTAGTCTCTAGTCTAAATGTTCTGGTGACGGTGGTCTGTGGCTCAAATGGGTCTGAGAGGCTAAATGTCATCAAACGGTGGTCCGTGGCTCAAATGGGTCTGAGAGGCTAAATGTAGCTCTTCTCACAACAATGACGACACAGGCGGTACAAAGAGGAGTTCCTCAGCATGAGGATATACACCCAGCATTGCCCAGTTTACTGTGCGATAGCTGATGTCTAGCCGTTTGGTGGCTATCGACAAATCCACGGTGGGATGCCCAGTGGGTCTTACAGCGGGATTTCAGTGTTGATTGAGGTCCTTAGAAATGGGGTAAGAGAGGTTCAGCTTTATGTGTTGGATATAGATGGAAGTTAATGGTGATCAGGCTGAAAACTTTCCCAAATATGGAGTATTATGGCGCAGATACATCATAGATGGTGACCGACATGGTAGACTGGCCACTCCACATGTAGCCACAACGTGGCTGAAGACCACACTAAAAAGCACAAATAGATTAATCAAAATGTCTGCTGAGGAGACATGCAGCAGGGACCCGAGTGCTGAATTAGCCCTTCACTAAATCCCACCCCAAAAAAACGATTGTCCAATGCCAATCCAAATAGTTTAGCAACGGTTGCTATGCAGGTCAAGCTTTCTTCGCTGCTAACGTGCCTATTGGACAAGGATGGGTTGGGGAGGGACTTAGTGAAGGGCTAATTGCCTTCGCGTATGAGTAAACAGGACACACAGTGATTGGCCAGTAGTCACTTTGAGTGGCAGTCGAGCAAACGCTCTTGCCAGAACACGATTTACTATTCTGTCCATACCGGTTCGCAACTCAAACGGGGCTGACACAGCTAAGTGAACTTCGCAACGTTCGATACAGCAACTCAGCGGTGCCGTGTCATTAGTCTGAAGGCTCATTGTTCCAAAATTACTAAGCCTATCCCTAACCCTAAACATAACCGCAAGCACGGGAGCAGCGCCAAGCCCCCATGGGGTAAGGCTATCCAACGTTGAAGCTGCCACTACCTACTGGTGAAATGTGGAATTGCAGCACTTTAATGGAGGTGGACGGACGTTCATGACGTCATGTGCGTAAGCCCGAACCTCAAATTTGAGGTCTGGGCTAGGCTAGGCTAAACTTCCGCTCACTCGAGCCATTGAGTTATAATTATACTTCCGGCAGTCTTCCGGTGCTTCAAAACGCAACTGAGCAATTTCCATTGAAATGAGGGCGGGGCTAACGCTCCGTTTCAGTGTCTATCCTTCTATTACTCTATGAGCAGCGCATGTTATGGGCAGTCCCCCAACTCAGCGCTGTCTCTCATGGCTCAAGTTTGCTTGAGACGGCGCCCCTCCGTCGTGGTCTAAAACTGTACTTGGGCAGGACCCTTTACTTAAACCGGTAGTCGATGAGTGGATACGGGCATGTATGGTTGTTGGCTTGTTTTTGTTTCCTCAAAAAAGGGATTCCCCATTTGTTCAGAAACAACAGATGCTGAGGGCTGCTGAGGGGTCGATTAAGTATAATTCGATTATATGAATAATAATAATGGTCTCATGGCCCCCAGTTCCGATCCCACCCTCAGTCCTCCTGGGGGGCAGGTCTCCTCAGGTCCCTGATCTGTTTGACCAGGTAGGTCTTCTCGTCGTTAAACGTTTCGTCCTCCGTGCTGTCGTTCTGGAACTTGCTGAAGAACTCAATGAGCTGGGTCTGGTTCTTCAGAAGGATGTCCAGGATTGGCTGCGTCTTGTTCGAGTTCGCCACAAACACCTTAAAAACATGGAACGCCTCGAACTGAGTGCAGGGGCTTTCGTCCCGTAGCAGGTTCATCATCAGCTTCAAATTCCCTGACTTGCTGATGTATTTTGTCATAATGGTGAAATTGTGCCGGTAGAGAAGTAGCTCCTCCAGCAACTGGAGGGATTTCCTTTTGGTCACGTAGTTCTCCGAGCGAAGCAACTTCTCGTACTGACTAAAGAACGTGTCGTAATTCGTCTCCAGGAACTCTGTGCTCAGCAGCCTGTGTCTCGTGAGCAGGTCTTTGAGAGTGTCGAACGGCTCCGCACCGAGGACGAACGGGGAGGTCTCCGCGAGCCTGAACAAGTCGTAGAACTGCTCCGACCGCAAGATGATCTTGGCCAGCGGCTCGTGTTTGACGCACTCTCGCAGCATGCTGCTGTAGTTCAGGACCAGCCCTTGGTCCTCGTAGCCCTTGAGCAGCGTGAAGAGCAGGTTCTGGTGGGCGCACAGGTAGTCCACCGTGGGCGCCTGGGCTCCTCCGACCTGATGCCTCAGGACGCTGCTGAAGATCTGCACCACGTCCTTCTGCTCCTCGGGGGCCGCGATGAGCTGCAGGTTGGCTACGAGGGTGGCGAGCAGGCCGCTGGCGCAGAGCTCCTGAACCAGCTGGGCCACGGCCTCCGCCTGGGGCTCCTTCTCATTGGTACCGTGGAGGATCTCCTTCATGGCCGCGAGGCTCTTAGACGTCTCCCCCGCGGCCTTCTCCCGTGACACCTTGTCGGGGCCGTCCTGCTTCTCCAACGCCATCATGCTCTCCCTCAGGCTGTTGACGGTGTCCGCCGGTGACTTGGGGAAAGTTTGGGACTTGCTGAAGGGGAAATGCATGATGGATGGTTTACCGGGGGGAAGGGGGCAGTAGCACGTATTATTTGTTTTAACGGTCGCGGTACTGCGTTCTCAAAAGCTGGTCTGGTTTGCTATAGCACATGGGTCAGAATAATGTTCTCGTTTCTTAACACTGCTCTTTGAGGTTTTTAAGGCCTGTGATCTAACTTCGTAGGTATAATGCCTTCTTAAACAATCTAGTGTGATAAATGGGTCTTGTGACAGTCTATTCTCTGTATGGATATTAATTAATATTAACTTTGAGCTACTGTGTGATTAATGTGAACTTTGAGTTTGTTTGACTGCCTGGATTAGAACCTTTTTTTCCCCCAATTACTACTGAGTCAGTGGATTCACGACACATTTAATGATATCGGCTAACATTCCCAAGATGGTGCATCATAGCTGCATGCTGATTGGATCTAGTTTGGCTACGTCACGGTTGCTATGGTAGCAGAGGCAAAACGCACTTCTTTTTACGGTGTGGCTCTGTAGGATACGAGCCATCTAGGGCAGGGGTCTTCAACAGGGGGTCCGGGACCCCTAGGGTAGGTAGTGATATAGGATCACTTTTCTTTTACATGAACCCCTTGAAACCTAGAATCTGTGTGGACGTCTGTAATCCACATAATTCGAGAACCGTTTGGCCCAGTGACTTCAAATTTGACACATGCATTCCACAGCACCACAGAGAGTGCAGTGCCCGGCCTTGAGTCGGTTGATGGTCCGTGAGTGTGTAATCCTCCTTCTCTTCGGGCCCCACGATGACCTCTCTGTAACCTCAACAGGTCCTTTGTTTTGTGCCCGAGTCTATGTTTACCCTTTTATTCTGCTCTCTCTTGGTGGAGCACCGGTCTCTCCACAGTATGACCTTCGTCCACAGTCGTTTGGTTTCTTGATCCTAGACCAGGGCTACTCAACTTGGCTCAGGGGCCACTCAGCAAAATACCAAAAGTCCCAAGGGCCACAAGCCCAAATAATGTTGGTCCTATATTGGATTTTTAGTCAGTGATTTTCTAACACACAGTGAGTTGTCTAAACATTGAGGAAACACACAGAACGACCTACATTTCCATCGATAAGGCCAAACCTCATTGAACAAAAATCATGCCATGATGACATTGAATTATTAATGATGAAAAAACAGATTACTGTTGTCAATAAATCAAATCAGAGGTAGGTAAGAGGCCAATACTACTGAAATTAAGCCATATTAAAGTCTCATGGACTGGTACAGACATACATAGCTACCTAAAATACAGTTTTGGAAACGAGAGAGAGGTGTGTGTGTGTGTGTGTGTGTGTGTGTGTGTGTGTGTGTGTCAGAGAGAGAGAGAGAGAGAGAGGGAGGGAGCCTCAAGGAGGGAACACACTTTTCTTTCGAGGGTTGAATGATAGCTGCAGTTTAGATATCCGTCGCTGTCAGATGATAGCGTCTTTGTTTTTAAAGTCAGCAAAAAGTGACTCACCACAATACTTGCACGCTCTGCTTGCTGCTACGGACTTTCAAATCAATGGACAATGGTGACCTAATTACGATATGTTTCAATATTGGTTGGGTAACAGGTAACATATGTACAGTATGTATGTATGTATGTATGTAAGTTGTAAGTTGAAAGTACTATACTGTGGTCGGCTGGCTTATATACCGTATGCTCAGAGGTATATATACTGATGTGACGTAATTATGACGTAATTATATACTGATGATGTGACGCAATGCCGGGGTATAACTGGCTTTCGATGGTAATAAAGGTAGGTTTCAGATTACATATACATGTATACATACAGTACAGACATACCTTTACCATCAACGTCAGTATATATACCTCCGAGCATACACGTGCACGTACGAGCACGGCCACAGTACTTGCGCGCTCTGCTTGCACAAGTAATAACTGGATGGGGCATGCATTTCCAACTTGCATCGTTCCAGCCAAAACGTTGGCCAAAAAGAGGGGGAAATGAGCAGAGTGAAAGATCAAATATTGACGGTCTAAGAAGTGGTTATAAATGTCTGAAAATCCACACGTTAACAAAAAACTAACTAACAAGTCTATGAATCTAGGATATATTTAATTATACAGTATGTATAAAACGTTGAAGACCCCCTGATCTAGGGCAGGGGTTCTCAACGTTTTTGGCTGTGGACCCCCGGAAATGCTTTGGCCGTGTCTCTCAGTTCGTCTGTCTCTGTGCGATTGTCCGTGGCAAATCTCGCAAACTGTTCAGCATCACATTTTTCATTGCGCTTCATTTGTAGGTTGGCTATTTCTGCCAAAATGGTCGCCTACTATGACATTCCCAGAATAGGAATGCTATACGGTTAACCAAATGGACCCATACAGGTCCATTTGGTTTCATTTTACGATCTCAAGAGTTAAATTATTGTTAAACAAGAAGTCTACGCAATTAGAGACTGTAGAAGAATTGTTTATTTTGCTCAACGACAAACAAAATATTCTTTAGTTTTGGGGTCTGAGAGGGTAAATCTCATCAAATGGTGGTCTGTGGCTCAAATGCTGAATAAATAATGAGCCTTGATATGACAATGGTTGAAAACCACTGAACCACAGCAACTATTATATACCCTTTACTCTCTGTTGGCTTTCATGAAAGCCAAAGTGTTCCGCCTCAGATTGCTCTGCTCACAATGAGCCAGAAGCAGGGGGTCTGACAGAGAGAAGTCAGCCGGTTTGTGAAGCAGTCGACAGTGGTTCACAGGTTCATTGTGGCGAAAGCACAGAAACAACAACACACACACACACACACACAGCATGAACATCCATTTTGGGGTTGTTATTGATTGCTTGTTGACAAGCGCTTGGCAGAATCTTGATCAAAGCGGCGTCAGTTGCTCTATTAGCCATAAAAAAAAGGCCACATTGTGTGATTGTGATGGGGGGCAATTTGGGAAACTGTTTCATCCAGAAGGGCCTCCCTTAGGATCCCAGGCTGCAAACACATGCTGACTGATGAGTTTTGACAGCAGCTGTGACCAGAGCTTCATTTCATTGGTTTTTTTGGGGTAGGGGAATCATAGTGTGCCTGATACAGTACGTGTGCATCCGCGCAATGTTAAAAACAACACATAACACCGGTGCCGGTTCTTCATGACGTTTTTCAAACCCATCTGATCACAGGACTATATGATTTGCCAGTGTTTTCCTCCTGTATCCTCTTAGTCCCCTAGCGACCTAGCCTACCCCGATTGTCAGTTGAATTCACCTGTGTCTAGTTAGTCCATGTCTATTTATATGCCGCTAGCGTGTTCAGTTCCTTGTCCGTTCGTCGTCGTCGTTGTCGTAAATGACGCAGTCAGTTCTCTGTGTATTTCAGAAGGTCTTTGATATTTACAAGTGTGGAAAAAAACAACCTTTAGCGTCCTCTCTGCTCTGCCTGTGCCTGGTCGCCCTGCACCTCCAGAACCACACCGCCGTGACAACGAGAAACACACAAAAGACACCTAAACAACGTCCCACAATCAATAATGAAATAAAAATAAGACCTAAAAGTACTGTGTTGAGCGAGAGAGAGATGGACTTGCAACATGCCCTAATATCCTGTAAATAAATATCATGTAATACCAATATCCTCTTGTACCATGTAGTAGTCCAGGGGTTCTCAACCCGTGGGTCGCGACCTCTCGAGGGGTCCCCAAATTATTATTATTATAATTTTTTGCTGAAAAACTGAATGGCTGGAAAATTGAAATTAAGGGTTTACATAGTACACAAAGTGCATGCATAAACTTTCCTTAATGATTATATCTGGTTTCAGTATTAATTTATGATGTATTTTCTCTATTATTAAGGTTATTTTTGCAGTCAGTTTGTATCGGTGGTGGGGGAGGTAGTGGTACTACAGTGGAATGTAGATAAGAGATAAGAAGTCTCAAATGTACTAAAACGGGTACCAAAACCTGGACAAACCGCCGGTCGATAAGCACATTCTAAATGGCTCCTTCTGACATGCTCACAAAAGAAGTTCACAAACTGCCACTGTTGGCCTGAAAGCACACTGACATTTTCAAGGAAGAAACCACCCGATGGCGATGGCGACTTCTTGTCGGGGGGAACTTTCACTGGGGGCATTTGTTGTGAACATCCCATTTCCTATTCGTTGCAGTGGGATTGCCCGTGGGGGATCTTGGTTTGTTTTGGTCTCTGCGTTGGTGTGCGTTCAGGTCAACTCTGGTCCCCAGATAAACAACACATGCAGACACAAACAACACGCACAAGCATTCGCACACGCGCGCGTATAAACACACGCAGGTGGCTGTCTAGGTAATTATCCTCTCCTCTGACAGGCTCAAACTGTACCTCTAAAGACCCTGAGTTGACAGCCCCTCCACTCACTAGAGCTCGTCTACATCGGGTTGGCTTAAATGAGGACTTTTTCAGTGGATGAGACTTGACGCTCGCAGTGTCCACATGACGGCTCTGAGGCTATTTTCTTCCTCCCACAGCAATTATTCACAACCTGTTATAAGTCTAGTCCGGCGATTCTCAAGCTGTGTGCAAAGATTTGCACACATTTTGTTAATTCTTTCAAAAGTAGCAGATCTACAAGCTCACATAGCGCGCTGCTATGAGCTTGTATATCTGCTATTTTTTCAATAGCCAAAGTATCAAACAATGGTTAAAGTGATTACACAGATGGCCTTCCCCGGTTAAAATCCTTGATTTATCCAAGCCGGAAAACACAATCGATTGATTGAACAATTTAAATAAACATATGCTCTGATTACGCGTGCTCAGATGGGGGTGCTAGAGCACCCCCTAGTGAGACTCTCAAGAGTGTTTGTCTAGCCCTGTGCTCATGCCAGCCGACTAGAAAGACACAAATAAACAGAGATACAATGTTTCTTGTACAGTGTACACTGTACAGTATGTGGACTCCTGATCTGATCCAGGAAAGGCTGAGAACCACACTGACCTACAGTATATGAATACTGGATTCTCCATGCTCGCATTGTCCACACACTGTCTCCAATTATTCATAATCGCTATAGTCTAAATATAAATTCTGGATTCTCCATGCTCGCATTGTCCACACAGTGTGTCACACGTAGTAATTATTCATGATCCCTAGTCTAGTCCGCCCCGTGTCACAGTGGCTCTGAGCCACCGCGACACCCTAATCCCCTTCAAGACATGACAGATTGAACATTGAGAAGAGTGCTAGCTGGGTGCATCCTCTGCTTTGACCCATTAACCCATTTAGACCTGAGATCGATTCTACGAATGCCTTCTAAATCCTGACAGTTTTCTGAAAAACCCATATTTCTATATCAGTGGTTCTCAAACATTTTCATGTCAAGGAGGACCCCCAGAAATATATGTAATTGGCCTCCGACCCCCATCAGAAAATATGTTGTTCCAGGAACCCCCCCAGAAACAAGGATTTAGCTAAAGTATAACATTAATGCTTAGAAACACCAAAAGGGGTTCCCGCCCCAACATGGGTTAAACCAGTGCCACGCAGAGAGAACGGAGATTGCATTTTAATTACCGTATGTCACGACTCACACCTCCTCCTTATACTGTTTGTACTTGAACTTCAAGGAGTCCAAGTTGAGCTGTCTGAATTTCCATGCGTGTCACCCGCTGCGGTCGAGCGGTTTCACCAGCAGATTAAGCTATGAGCTTGTAGATCTGCTATTTTTCAATAGCTAAAGTACAACATAATGCTTAAAACGCCAAAAGGGGTTCCCGCCCATAAGCCTTATACTTATGGACCAGAGCTACATCCCTACCTGCTTTCTCTGCACCATTTAAGGCCGTTTCCAAATGTTAAAATGTAAAAGACCAATGTCATTATGACGAAAACAAGATGTTTAAGACCGCTAAAACAAATAGCGTTGTTCATGGCTTCTGAATGTAGGTCTTTTAACGTGTAATGTCTATGGAGTGACGTCACCGGTTTAACATTCAAGGTTCCCACGATATTTATAGGTGCTCACTCTTACTGACTCCGAAAGACTGATCGACCCTTCCGGTTCAATTTCAACTCAACTCCTGACAAACAACATCCAGCCCTTTTATCCTCTTCACTCTGTCACTCTGTCTCGGGCCGGCCTGTCATTCTGCCATGTCTCGTTCCCCCAATTGATCTGTGCTCTCT
This sequence comes from Protomyctophum bolini, assembly GCF_963924005.1. Classification (NCBI taxonomy): domain Eukaryota; kingdom Metazoa; phylum Chordata; class Actinopteri; order Myctophiformes; family Myctophidae; genus Protomyctophum; species Protomyctophum bolini. The sequence continues at coordinate 11,972,006 of NC_137885.1, read as the reverse complement.
ACTTTGACATATCTTCCTCAGACCTCTCCGTCCTGCACGCGCCTTGCTCCCTACGTCCAATCAATCTCTCTCTGTTGCATCTATAACTCCCCTCCACACTCGCCACTTTGCCTCACCTCAGCTCACCTCTCCCATCTGTCTCTCCATCTCTTTGTTTTTCACTCTCCCCGCAGTGTTTTTTTTCTGTCAGTCAGCACTCCTGACAGCAGGGGACTGACGTTTCTGCCGTTAACCCACTTAGACCGGAGAAAATATTCTACTAAATGTCTTGTAAATCCTGACAGTTTTCCCATGTTTCTACGTCAGTGGTTCTCAAACATTTTCATGTCGAGGACTCCCAAAAAAATATATGTAATTGGCCCACCGACCCCCATCTGAAAATATGTTGTTCCAGGGACACCCCCTGAAGCAAAGATTTGAGTTAAAAGCGCTCGCTCTGAAAGAATATATTCAAAGATTTGAGTTAAAAGCGCTCGCTCTGAAAGAATATATATTCAAAGATTTGCGGCACATTTTCACGATTTTTCAAAAATAGCAGAACTGCAAGCTCTGCAGCGCTAGGAGCTTGTAGATCTGCTATTTTTCAATAGCTAAAGTATAACATAATGCTATAAACACCAAAAGGGGTTCCCGCCCAGAATGGATTAACTTTGCGCGTCATAACCTTTCCACGGTGAAGCTGATCAAGCCGATCCACGGCTTCTCCGGTTGCTCTATATGCACATTACACAATGTGATTGGTTAGTAGGTTGCTCTATATGCACATTACACAATGTGATTGGTTAGTAGGTTGCTCTATATGCACATTACACAATGTGATTGTTACTCTATATGCACATTACACAATGTGATTGTTAGTTGCTCTATATGCACATTACACAATGTGATTGTTCTCCGGTTGCTCTATATGCACATTACACAATGTGATTGGTTAGTAGGTTGCTCTATATGCACATTACACAATGTGATTGTTACTCTATATGCACATTACACAATGTGATTGTTACTCTATATGCACATTACACAATGTGATTGTTAGTTGCTCTATATGCACATTACACAATGTGATTGTTCTCCGGTTGCTCTATATGCACATTACACAATGTGATTGTTCTCCGGTTGCTCTATATGCACATTACACAATGTGATTGTTGCTCTATATGCACATTACACAATGTGATTGTTGCTCTATATGCACATTACACAATGTGATTGTTAGTTGCTCTATATGCACATTACACAATGTGATTGTTAGTTGCTCTATATGCACATTACACAATGTGATTGTTAGTTGCAATTTCACGCAGCTTTCCCCCTCGATCCAGGTTAGGGGGGGGGGGGGGGGATCATATTTACTTTATACAGTATTTGATTGCATTTTCTTTTTCTTCTGGGCAAAAAGCTCTGCTCTGTGCATTTGATTCCACTTTAAATGGATCTGAATACTGTGGTCTGCGAACCTGTACTGTTTTCAAGGTCAGAGTTATGGACCTGGGCATGTCTGTACTTCTGATAAGCACTAAGAGCAGCCTGGCATGATTCATGAATAATGAGTTAGATTTCGTTCTTATATAGCCTTGGACTCCTGCCTTGTTTAGCATTAACCCATTTTGGGGCGGGAACCCCTTTTGGTGTTTCAAGCATTATGTTATACTTTAGGAATTGGATAATAGCAGATCTACAAGCTCACTGAGTGCCGCGCTATGAGCTTGTAGGTCTGCTATTTTTGAAAGATTGTGAAAATATGGTGCAAATCTTTGAATATATATTCTTTCAGAGCGAGCGTTTTTAACTAAAATCTTATGCTTCTGGGAGGGTCTATTACATATAATGTTTGGGGGTCCTTGACATGAAAATGTTTGAGAACGACTGACATAGAAACATGGGTTTTTCAGAAAAAACTTTTAGAAGACATTTGTAGAATGGAACATAGGTCTAAATGGGTTAACACCAAAGGATGTAATGGCCTATCAATGTTTTGGTCCGTCCGTCCGTGCGTCCGTCCATCCGTCCACAACTTTGTTCTTTTACATTTTATCCCAAGATTTTTGTAACCCATTTCTTTCAGCCATTGTCAATTTTCACACTTTTACTTAAATAAAAACACTGGCACCGAGTAGGGAGACATTTAAATGGACACCGCAGCAGGTCTTTGCATTTCATCGCGGACGTGCCCTTTCACACCCTTGGGGAACGTGTCCAGCTTGCCCAGATGGTAGATCTGGGCCTCATTACTTTAGAACTAATGTGGCATTTAATTAGCCATAGGCTACGCATCCTGCCAACTACACCACAATGTTGCATTAAGAGGCTGTGTATAAATGAGTATGCCAGCTCCATGTTCAAGGGTAGGACATCCCTGACACGACATATGGCCTGCTTCACCACTGAGAGGGAATGAATGTTTATTTGCGTCTTTCTAGTCAGCTGGCTGAGCACAGGGCTAGACAAACACTCTTGAGAGTCGCGGGCCAGGGAACATTCGATCGATAGATAGACATACTGTGGTGAAGACAACAAAACCAAACTAAAATTGATGCCCTCCCAATATTAAATAAACGACAACAGCAAACAAGACGCAATACCTCAAAATGCTCACCCTCCATTCCTCCGTTTAGATCTAAAACCGGTAAACCACATTGACCAGAGACAATAAAAATAGAGATGTTTTGTTTCAGCCCAAGTAATGTCTTTAGGGTTAGGGTCTGTAAAAATGCTTTTGGAGTTATTTTCTTTTTTTTGAAGCACACTTCTATTATGCCCTTAACATATTCTCTATTATAGTGACAGAGACATACCATATAATACAATGAAAGCTATAATCCTCTACCTTCACCAGGAAAAGAGGAATAAAATCTCTATCATCTTTAGTTTTCAAAATGTAGCCATTTGAATGAGTATCACTTTTCAGTCCAGCACTTCAGTCTCTCGTTTTTGACCAGTCACATTGATATACCCATAGCATATTTTTCTAATAATGTGAACATGTCACGGAATATACCAATTGAAAGAGGAGCATTTCCTCTTTAACCAGAAAAAAAATAATGTTTGTAGCATGTTGCATTCTGTAGATACAGGCTCTGCTCATGATGAGTGTAGTTATGGACAGAGGGGATAGGCTGTAATGAAAGCTCTCTGCTCATGATGAGTTGAGTTACACAGGGGATACTCCATTATTGGCCCCAGATGCTTTCACAAGGTTGTCTGACTGTGCTTTGTCTGACCTCTCACCCGCAATTAACTGCCAATAACAAACATGTGAAAGGAACGGCTAAAACTGGTGAAACATCGGCTCCACACAGAGTGTCAGATTAGAGGAGGCACACCAAGACCCCTATAACCCCTTTTAGGGCACACTAAGACCCTATGCCGTGTCCCAGTAAGACCCCCCTATAACCCCTAAGACCCCTATAACCCCCTGCCGTGTCCCAGTGAATAAAAGCAGACGGCTTGGCGAGCGTCAAAGACCATCATGGCCCAACGGTCAGTGATGGAGCCAGATGGAAGGAGGGTGTAAAATAAGAGGGCACAACCACTGGCGGGACTTGACAAAGGGTCAGTTAATGTTATCCATGCAGTCGCCTCTATCCTTCACTCAAGTTTGAAGCACCTGCAGCACGCTCAGAACCCTCCCGGGGCACATGTCCTCGAAGTGTGTGTAGTGCATAAAGAACCTCGCTGCGTTTGTTACGCCACAGCTGTATACTCCACCGCGCTCCTTTCACCGTGGCCACCGTCGACCCTGAGAGAGCATAGAAAAGTGCATAATTAATTAACCTCCTCGCAGGTTAATTTAACCTGGACTTTAACCTTTGTGAGACACGCAGATGGAACCGAGAGGACATGGACCTTCACCGGCTCCTTTAAAAACGGCCGTGTATCCGTTTTTATTCAGGTTGGGGCTTTTAAACAGAATTCAAGATATTAGGCTCCATGAACCCAGCTCCAAACAGAGCGATGCGTCGAGTTGAATTGATGGTCGCAATAGTTTTGTGTCTATGAGTGCCGCATGAGCCCCGTGCTCAACCATCATGGCCGCCAAGATTAAATTAATTAATTTACCCGTATATAACGGCGATCGAAAAAAACAGATACAGTGGGGTGTGGGTGGGCGCGCGCGCACTTGAAAATGGCGCGCTCCGTTGCCGTTGACAACGTCACCTATAGCAACGCTGCAACCAAGTGGTAAATGTAAGTGGCATCACGACTCCATAGACCAATTGCCGTACATCTGTGAGCTTCTAGGACCGTTACTGTATGTCTGACTGTCGCCTTCGCTCGAGTCAGTCTTGGGGCATATAGCACTGGAGTAAGACCCTCATTATTCCACCATACTGTATCAGTGCTATAGGACTGAAAAATCTGCATGCGTGCGTGCATTATATGTACTGCATTGTTCATTGGATTATTAAAATTAATTTGCGTCCATGTGGACAGGCAAGCACTGGAATCATATACATTGTATGATTCCTGACTTATGATATCAGTGGGTCCTCTCCATGTGTGTATGGACCAGGGATCCCCAGCTAAATGATTGGTATAGTTACAGTAGGAACCAAAATGGCCACCACCACTGCACCACCCCGGGTGGCTCTTATATAACTCTCTCTTACTCTAGGCCTGTAATGCTGTCATGCTGCTATACCCAAACATGACAGAGGGAAGATGTGGGACACGGAAAACATGTAGGAGCCAAGCATGGTCGAAGGAGACGTTAACTAAACATGTCACCTCGTATGGTGTATGTCACCGTGCCATAGCCTATAGCGTGTTTTCAGAGATTAACGCATTCTGGGCCGGAACCCCTTTTGGTGTTTTAAAGCACTATTGAAAAAATAGCAGATCTACAAGCTCGTAGCTGTGTGGTGCAAATCTTTGAATTCAGAGTGAACGTTTTTAACTCAAATCTTTGCTTCTGGTTCAAAAGGTTGAGCACCACTGACATAGAAACAAAAAACTGTCAGGATTTAGAAGACATTTGTATTATCGTCCTCAGGTCTAAATGGCTTAAGCGAGGCATTGCCTAAAGGCCTAATGCATATTATATCAGACTGGGTGGTCCTTGAAATTCAAAAGATCCACAGAATCACTGTATTACCGTTGGACCATCAGCCCCACTGAGCCAGTGGAAGAAGTACTCATACGTTTTACTTACTGTAAGTAAAAGTAAATACTGAAAGTAGAAAGCAAACACACTGTTACAAGAAAAAGTGCCCGAATTCAAAATGTACTCGAGTGAAAGTAGAAAAGTTTCCAAAGTGTATAAAAAAGCTTTTGAAAATAGCAGATCTGCAAGCTCACAATACGTCACGTGAGACACACATTGTGAGCTTGTAGATCTGCTATTTTCAAATGGCTGAAATGTATTTTCAAATGGCTGAAATGTATGTAGAGCTGAAGTGGTTAATGTATGTTTTGTGTAGCTAGTAATAATTGTAGTGGATTAAAAGTATAATATTTGCCTCAGATGTAGTGGATATAAAGACAAAGAAAACTTTATTGTCCATTACATTTGACATAGTAGAAGTACTGAACATTGTTAATACCAGTACCTCAAAATTGTTAGACCTGAGGACGATTCTACAAATGTCTAAATCATGACCGTTTTCAGAAAAACCTATGTTTCTATATCAGTGGTGCGCAACCATTTTCATGTCAAGGACCCCCAGAATCATCTGTATTTGGCCGCCGACCCCCATCTGAAAATGTGTAGTTCCAGGGACCCCCCCAGAACCAAAGATTTTAGTTAAAAACGTTCGCTAATGAAAGAATATACATTTAAAGATTTGTGCCACATTCTTACGATTTTTCAAAAATAGCAGACCTACAAGCTCGTGGCGCGGCACTCGGTGCCGCGCTATGAGCTTTTAGATCTGCTATTTTTCAATAGCTAAAGTGTAACATAATGCTCAAAACACCAAAAGGGGTTGCCGCCCAGAATGGATTAAGTACAGTGCTTGAGTAAATACTTACTTCCTGCCACTGATTCATGTACTGGGTGCCTTTACTTTGACTCCAGGTCACACCGTCCCCTTTCTGTGCCATTTTGAAGTGAATTGCATCCGGACTATACTTAATTAATCTGCCGGTGAAACCGCTCGACCGCAGCGGGTGACACGCATGGAAATTCAGACAGCTCAACTTGGACTCCTTGAAGTTCAAGTACAAACAGTATAAGGAGGAGGTGTGAGTCGTGACATACGGTAATTAAAATGCAATCTCCGTTCTCTCTGCGTGGCACTGGTTTAACCCATGTTGGGGCGGGAACCCCTTTTGGTGTTTCTATAAGCATTATGTTATACTTTTAGCTATTGAAAAATAGCAGATCTACAAGCTACGAGCTTGTAGGTCTGCTATTTTTGAAAAATCTTGAAAATGTGTCCCAAATGTTTGAATATATTCTTTCTGAACATTTTTAACTCAAATCTTTGCTTCCGGGGGGTCCTGGAATAACATATTTTCAGATGGGGGGGGGGTCGGAAGGCCAATTACATATAATTCTTCTTGGCATGAAATATTGAGCACCACTGATATAGAAACATGAGGTTTTTCAGATAATTGGCATGATTTAAGATTTGAGCTAAAAAACGTTCGCTCTGAAAGAATATAAAGATTTGCGCCACATACAACCTACAAGCTCATGGCGCGGCACCGATCTGCTATTTTTCAACAGCTAAAGCATAACATTGCTTAAAACACCAAAAGGGGTTAAGCCACACCAGTTGCATTGGTGTGTGGTCTACCTTAAAGGAGCATTCAGTGATTTGGAAACCCCCCGGTCCGCCCCTGTAACAAGAAGTGCACATGCACGCACTACAGTGGGGGTTGCTCGGTTGCATTTCCGTCTTGGACCACCAAAATTTGGTCCCCAGGGCTTAACTGGGGACAGAGATGAACTCCTTATATGGGCAGCACACTCTATAGTACGGAGGATTATCACAACAAAACAAAAAAAGAAGTGATATTTGAATGAACTGAAATCACTGAATATATAAGTCCTATTGTCTATAGGGCAGTATGCTATGATGACTAAAACTAAGACTAAATATATCAACAATTTCGTCAACAAATACAAACTAGACTAAAATGTTAGGAAGGGACTAGTAGACAAGAGATCCAGTATAAGTCATTTTACACTTGGTTGTATGCTGAATATAGCCGACCTACAAGCGCGACGCGTTGTGAGCTTGTAGATTAGCTATTTTCAGCAAGTGTAAAAACAGTCATTACGACGGCATCAGGGCCCGCCAAAATACATTTTAGTCGGCTAAATCAACTGTAGATTTAGTAGACGAAAATCTTGTGATATATAGTCGAATAAAACTAGACTAACACTAAAACCTTCCGGGTGACTAAAATGTGACTAAAACCAAATTAAATCTATTCAAGAGAGGCATCTTACGTGTATTTGCGTAATGGCATTGTTGTCTTTGGTTTGACGGCCCGGCCATTAGTGGCTTTAATAATTTTGGGCCAGCCTCGATACATTTTGCTCTGCACCAATTTACTGCACTTTCTTCTTCGTCCATTTTGTTCTGAATAACGTTTTGGACGAGGGAACAAACGAAGGACACCGTCATCACCATTATCGTCGAAAGTGTAATTTTTTTACCTTGGCAGCCACTTATAGGTCAAGACGTGTCATTTTGTTCCCTTTGAACAGCCCTTCAATCAGGACAGATTTCCATCAGCACTTTTGCATTGGTGTAATTAAGTAACTGAAGAACTGAGAATTTCCAATCTTCAGTATAGTCCTACTTATACTTCCACTCCACTTCTACAGTACAACTGAAGTGCAAATATGAATCACTCCACTATACAATGATTTAAAAACTTTACTTACTAGTTTATTTGTTACTTGTTACTAAGCTATTTGAAAATAGCTAACTAGAAGCTCTATCTCACAATGTATCGTGAGCTTGGAGGTCGTGCTTTTGGAACTTTAAATACATTTTGATGCCAATACTTTTGTACTTTTACTCAAGAGAAAGTTTGAGTAAAGATAAATGGGTACTGGAGCAAAAGAACTACAACAATTTGCCGGTTGCTTTGAAGAGCTAAAACGAGACGCACAACGTACTGCCGCTTGGCTAGGACAACCAGAACTTAACCTCAATAACAACGTTCTGCCGCTTGGCTAGGACAACCAGAACTTAACCTCAATAACAACGTTCTGCCGCTTGGCTAGGACAACCAGAACTTAACCTCAATAACAACGTTCTGCCGCTTGGCTAGGACAACCAGAACTTAACCTCAATAACAACGTACTGCCGCTTGGCTAGGACAACCAGAACGTACTGCCGCTTGGCTAGGACAACCAGAACGTACTGCCGCTTGGCTAGGACAACCAGAACGTACTGCCGCTTGGCTAGGACAACCAAAGCTTAACCTCAATAACCAGAATGAACGGTTCTTTCAAGACTCAGGGATACAACTATATAGGTAACCAGTGTTGTTTTCGTCGACTAAAACAAAAAATGTTCGTCGACTACCTTTTTTCAGCAAGTGTAAAATCAGTCATTTCGAGGCATCAAGGCCCACCAAAACACATTTTAGTCGACTAAAACAACTGCAGAATTAGTCGACAAAAATCTTATGATATTTAGTCGACTAAAACTAGACCAAAAACTAAAACATTCCGGGTGACTAAAATATGACTAAAACTAAATGGAGTTTCATTCCGAAGACTATACTAAACTAAAATAGAAATTTGCTGCCAAAAACAACACTGATAGGTACTAGTGCTAAGAGCACCAGTTATTTTCAAACGAAGGACACCGTCATCACCATTATCGTCGAAAGTGTAATTTTTTTTACCGTGGCAGCCACTTATAGGTAAAGACGTGTCATTTTGTTCCCTTTGAACAGCCCTTCAATCAGGACAGATTTCCACCAGCACCTTTGCATTGGTGTAATTAAGTAACTGAAGAACTGAGAATTTCCAATCTTCAGTATAGTCCTACTTATACTTCCACTCCACTTCTACAGTACAACTGAAGTGCAAATATGAATCACTCCACTATACAATGATTTAAAAACTTTACTTACTAGTTTATTTGTTACTTGTTACTAAGCCATTTGAAAATAGCCTAACTACAAGCTCTATCTCACAATGTATCGTGAGCGTGGAGGTCGTCTTATTTTCTGCATGAGTACTTCTGCTTTTGGTACTTTAAATACATTTTGATGCCAATACTTTTGTACTTTTACTCAAGAGAAAGTTTGAGTAAAGATAAATGGGTACTGGAGCAAAAAAACTACAACAATTTGCCGGTTGCTTTGAAGAGCTAAAACGAGACGACCTTTTTTCAGCAAGTGTAAAATCAGTCATTTCGAGGCATCAAGGCCCACCAAAACACATTTTAGTCGACTAAAACAATTGCAGAATTAGTCGACTAAAACTAAATGGAGTTTCATTCCGAAGACTATATGACTAAACTAAAATAGAAATTTGCTGGCAAAAACAACACTGATAGGTACTAGTGCTAAGAGCACCAGTTATTTTGCCCTCTGGACAGCAATGTGCCCTTTTGAAAGTTTTGGTTTTGTTTTGTACAGCGTAACAGTATGTGGCCCATGGTGACATTGACCATTTCTGAATAAAAAACTTCTAATATATTATTTATGCCCCAAAATGTAATTTTGCCAGCCCCCCAGGTACGGTTCCGTGTGCGGTTGCACACAGTGCCCTTTTTCCCCACTTGAGCACCTGCACCTCAAAATGTCTGTGCATGCCAGGCAGACCTCTAATGACATTATGGGGGGGGGGGTCACTATTTTTTCTCCCCACCTTCACTTCTCACGCTTTTTGCACTGATCAACAATGGACACTTTGTTTGGCACTGCACTGTTCATTTTTTTTAATTATTTTTGTTTTCATGACGAGATACGGATGAGACACTTATGATGCACTGACTGACTGCTCGTTTGCTTTTGCCTTTGTTTACCGTTGCACTGTATTATTAATGATTCTAATTGTTTTGCTGTACACAGCAGTACATTTTATCTATCTTTCTATCTATCTATCTATCTATCTATCTATCTATCGATCTATCAATCATTTAGTTTTAGTCACATTTTTGTCACCTGGAATGTTTTAGAGTTAGTCTAGTTTTAGTCGACTAAATGTCATACGATTTTAGTTGCCTAAATCTACAGTTGATTTAGTCGACTAAAATGTATTTTGGCGGGCCTTGATGCCGTCATAATGGCTGATATTTGCACTTGCTGAGTATCTACTTATTTTCCCATGTTTTTTCCAGCTTGTTTTTGCTGAACGTTCACATATATTACATTTATACGTGTCCAGAACGGAGACGCCAGGGTTCAATGGGTTAACCACTTAAGCCGTCTTCTATATATTTAATCATATGATTTATCTTATAGCCTCTGAGCTAGGCTCCACTCCTTTACTGTCTATACACACACACGTCACTGCACTCACTCACACGCAGGCAGGCAGTCTGAAATAAATCTCTTTCAAATTCTGTTGGAGACGCTGCTGCTGGCAATTTGATGTAACCCGATAACACTTCACCGCGTATGGTAATTTGTTTGGACTTGCCTTTGTGACTCGGAAGCTGAAAATAAAGTTGATGCGTTATACTCTGTTTCCATTCAGCTATGCATTATGTTTACGCCAGTCCCCGACAGTCACAGTACACACCAATCAAATACTGGATGATGCAAATTTAATATCTTGTTTACTTGAATAATTTAATCACATTAGTTATTATTAGTTATATTTTCTTAACACAGCTTATGGGACATGCAACATGAAACTGATATTACTCAACAAATTCAATCGTAATCAATTTCCAATCTCAAAAAATCTAAATGTCCAGCATTTGCAAGCACTGGAAAATATTGCTATGGTTTCATGTCTTATATCTCTCGCATTCAGACCTGTACTTCGGTAGACTGGATGTGATGGGGGGGGGGGGGGGGGGGGAGTTGCATCATTATTGCATATTTAATTTGCTGCGTTTGCGTTCACACTGCAACATTTCGGGAGCAATGCAGTACAAAATCACAAATAACACCCATGAAGGACAGCGCTCGGATTTCCAGAGTTATAAGGCTTTGAAAATCCTACTTTGACTGGAGGTGAATGGGGGCCGTGTGTGGATATGTGTCCCCATTGCCCGGTAGCCTAATCATTAAAATATGCCATTTCTTAAGGTCCCATGTTTACAACCCGTTCATTGGACTATTAGATAGCCTTTGAACTCAGTACGACGCATCACTTGGCGCTACACCAAATAAAAAATAAAATACCCCAATGCATGACGTGCGCTGATGTGATTCGTGCACGCCGCGCAACACAATCAAGAATGGCACTTTGTGCGTGTGTGTGTGCGCGCCCAGTGAACGAAACAGAGTGTGTTCAGCGCACCGCCCACACTGTCGCCGCTGCTCCTGGCTGCTCCCCGACACCATCTGCTATATTCAAGTCTCCTCTCCTCCAGTGTTGATTTCGTCGACTAAAACTAAGACGAAAAATGTTCGTCGACTACCTTTTTCCACTGACGAAAACTAAATGGAAACTAAATGAAAACTAAGCTATGATGACTAAAACTGAATGTATTGACAATTTCGTCAACAAATGAAAAATAGACTAAAATGTTAGGAAGAGATCCAGTATAAGTCATTTTACACTTGGTTGCATGCTGAAAATAGCAGATCTACAAGCTTGTAGATCGGCTATTTTCAGCAAGTGTAAAGTCAGCCATTACGACGGCATGAAGGCCCGCCAAAATACATTTCAGTCAACTAAATCAACTGCAGATTTAGTCGACTAAAATCTTATGATATTTAGTCGACTTAAACTAGACTAACACTAAAACATGTTTTACCACAGCTAAAGTATAACAATGCTTAAAACACCAAAAGGGGTTCCCGCCCAGAATGGGTTAAGAAACTGCTGGACGACCAAAACACTATAGCGGGGGTTCCTGTGTTGCATTACATTGGAATACGGTTTTGATGGAAGCAAACAGCTGTACCCATTTGAAATGGTCTCGCACACGGTACCATGCAGGCCGCGGGCCCATGGCGCCACTAAGGCCACATCACCACATCTATCCACGGTCAACGGGTCATCTTTGTCAGCGAGCATTTGTTTTGCAGATTTGCCACAAGTCTTTGCTAATTTCCCCTAACTATGAGGCTTCATCATGGGGTGTGTAATTTGGGTGAACAAATGCCATGAATTCTTAAAACGGACAAACAAGACTCCAAAAAGGGCAATTGAGACATTCTGTGTGGAAGCCGGGCCAATGTGTGCCAAATAATGACTCACACACACAGACTCCATACAGTCTCGCACCTGCAGTAGGCGAGCACAGGCGAAAAAGCAGTAAATAGCATCAAAGGCAACACAGTTTTGCGTGATACGCATGTATTACAACCTTCCACACGTTATGCTTATTGAGTTAACTGTAAATAATTGCTTGCTGAGAAACAGGCGGAAACACGCACACTCTCCAACACACACACACACACACTTATGTGGACTCGAGGACAAGTGACAAGCTTGCTGTAGGCACATTTCTGTTAATTAAATGTCTATTTGTTTGCTGATTTTCTTTTGAGGCTAACCACCTGCGCGTGCTCACACACACACACACACACACACACACACACACACACACACACACACACACACACACACACACACACACACACACACACACACACACACACACACACACACACACACACACACACACACACACGTCGGCTAGCCGGGGCATGGATTTCATGTGGGGTCTGTTGATTTAGCAGCTTTTAGCAGCCCGTGATGGCGACAGGATGGAGACTGTGGAGAAGTGGGGGAAGCGCTGAATGCCTGTCTGATTGGCTTCTAAATACTCTCAATAGGGCCTCGTGCTTCGTACCGATTATCTGCAGGGTGCAGACTTGCACATATAGACAACTTGTGTGAGCATTTCTGCGTGTGTGTGTTCGTGTGGGAGGGTGGTTTGGGGTGGTTGGGCGTGCGTGCGCGTGCATGTTGGCAGAGAGGGTGAAGCCAAGTTCAAAAGCGAGAGTGAGAGATATAGGGAGAGAGAGGCAGGCAGTATATGCATTTGGAGAAATGTTTCATGCAGACAGAACCGAGCTGTAGCCTGAATATTTTATTTGGTCTGAGCGAGCTCGAAGAACCACCGCGCCGACGAAACGTCTCGTAGAGGCATGATATGATCAAGGCTGTCCACGCTCCCTCCAAACGAGCCTTGTTCTCTTCTGTCCAATCCCACGCGGCTTTTTGTATAACCAGAGGCAATTAAGCCCCAAGAGTATATTTTTGAAAGAGCACTCAATTCAGCGGCTATTTTCGCCCCCCAAATCTTTGTGCATGAAGCACCGCCTCCGCTCTATACTGTAAATGTCACGTGCCATTAGGGGATGGCACAGTAATAACACTGTTGCCTCACAGGAGGAGGGTTCTGCGTTTGACTTTAAACCCGACTATAGAGACCGGGTGCTCTCCCTTGTCTTTGTGCGCGTTTCCTCCCACAACAAAGGACATGCGTTAGGACGGTTACTAATACTCCTGCTATATACAGTAGTGTCCTTGAGCACGACGGCCCTTAGAACTGGAGCAGAAGCACTGTATACATGCTGCCCAGGCTACCTCCCACTCTGCAGTCCTGAACCACCAGCTGCTTCTAGACACCCTAGCTGAAATAGCTATAGGGACGGCGATGTCTTTTTTTTTCTCCCCCACCCCGCACAGAGCCAAGAACACTCGTCTTTTCAGTGAGTCACAACTCGCTCAGATCTCGCTCGTTATTTTAATTTCAAAGTACTACACTACAAAATGAGGGCTTTATAGGTCGTGCGTGTAGGCCGGCCCCCACGAAACGGTATCAAGCGAAAAGTAAAGTTCGGTAAAACGGATTAAACCCCATTTGCTGCGCTATGGGGGGGGTGATGAAACTGAATGAGCAAATGGAATCGCACAATGCCTGGCACAAGCCAAATGACTTCTTTGACTAGACAATTATATAAACACAATGGACACAAGGAAGTCTGCTGATTATAGGACAGTTACAAAGAGATGCGTAGGAGAATAAGGAGAGATGACGTAGCCGGCACTACGCGGACATCTCCATGGAGGCATGTGGTGCGCGCCGCTCTTTTTGGCATGCGCTTTACGGGTGCTTTTAAACTCCACTATGTGACGACGCTGGACCAAAATACCATTAAGGGACAGAGCAAGCTCCTATATTCGTAATTTCCGGGCAGCAGCTGACTTGCGGGTCGCGTGTAAAGGCGGCGACAAAAATGGAGCCCTAAGTGCTCTATTTCCGTCCATGCCTTATCTCTAAACTACTTTTCAGTTGTTTTTTTATTTTTATTTTGAAAAACATTTTTGAGTAGTTAAAATAGCCAATCTACAAGCTCAAAACGTGTCAATGTAGATTGGCTATTTTAACTATTCCAAAAGGTTTATCAAAATAGTAGCCCAGCTCCTTATCCAGACATCAGTCTTATCAAAACTTGGCACCCACCACATCTTGCAAGTCTGATCGGAACCCTACAAACCATCCCGCACGCTCGGATCAATTAACCAACGCAGGGAGGCTGGCAGTACCTTCGCTAAAAACGCCGGGACAACGCTCCACACGTCCCAAACTTTTATCCCTTCTAGCTCCAAACTATATGGAATGCACTTCCCATAGCAATCAGAACTGCAGACTCACTGTGAATCTTCCGCCGCAATCTGAAAACGCACCTCTTCAGACTAAAAGAAAACTGGTCATGGTTCACATCATGGGTCACAGTCACCTGTGAGAGAAGCACTGTCTGTTAATTCACACAGTCACACAGAGCCGTCTAGTCCAGGGAGGTACGAATATTAAAGTATTCTATAAAAGGTCTCTATGCCTTAGAGAATCCTTCTGTGGTTCCTCTAGAGAATTTTAAGAAGTACATCACATCGTTGAGCCACTTTTGAAGACTTCCAAGATAGTAATATTCTTCTTCTAGCTATAGAGTGTTGCAAAAGCAATTAATCTCTAACTTCTGATTCGTGTATAGTTGCATACTGTAAGGTGGTGTGCCAAATATAGCTATCGATAGACATGGTTGTAACGCAATTTCTAGCACAGCTGACACACATCTGTGTGTCAAACTCAAGTGACTAGAATCACTGTAACTGGGGACAAGACCATTACATGTGTGTGACTGAGATGTGCTTGTGTTCTAGACACAGCCAACACACTTCGAGTCTGCCTCAGGATACATTTCAGCCACCCTGGCTTTACTAAGATGAGCTCTATATGTATACTGCTTTCAGTTGAATTAGGCTGAGGCGTGCACATGAGGTGGTTGAGTGCGTCTATCTGCCCACCACTCGTCTGTCAATTCAGTCCTCAATTCTCTTTCCCATTTGTTTTTTAAACCTTGTATATTGGTATCAGTAAGAGATGAGATAAATGTGTAAGTCTGAAACAAACCCATTTTCAGTTGGTAAAATGTTATGTAGACATGCATGGCACTGTAGTGTATACGCATTAGTGGTGGAAAGTAACTAAGTATTTTTTACTTAAGTACTGTACAATTGTGAGGTATTTGTACTTTACTTGAGTATTTCCAATTTCCAGTACTTTTACTTCTACTTGACTACATCTCAGAGCCAAAATTTGTACTTTTACTCCACTACAATTATTTGAAAACTTTAGTTACTAGTTACTTGGGAGATTTTAATTTTGATTAGAAAACATACATTAACCATCTATTTTCAATAGATTTTGTACACATTTTGAACTTGTGAAGTGGGACATTCTGCAATGAGTACTTACTTACTTTTAGTACTTTAAGTACATTTTGATACTTTTGTATTTTTAGAAGTAGTTCTAAATTGCAGTATTGGTACTTTTACTTAAAACAATAGAGTACTTTTTCCACCACTGCACATTATGCATAGTTTCATTATATAGATATTAGGTTCTTAGCGTACGTATGATTCTTGATAACTTGTTTTATGTATTTGATGTACTACCATGTTTCTTGTTCTCGTTTGGGGAAAATCGCTCTTGATTAAGAAGTCTGCTAAATGCCTAAATTGTAAATTGCTGGTCCCTGGGCTGGGCTCATGCAGTGTCTGTGCACAGCTGTTCCTAATAGGTCTGGATCAGGTCCAATTCAGAGGACGAATTTCCCCACAGGGATTAATAAAGTAGAACAAACAATTTAGGCATTTAGCAGACGCTCTTAATCCAGAGCAATTTACATTAAGCAAGAACAAAAAGCATGGGAATACATCATATCACACACACACACACACACACACACACACACACACACACATAAAAAGTAGTTATCGTGAAACATGCGTAAGCTAAGAACGTAACAGTGGAATATCTCTATATATATGATGTTATACTATATATACTGTATATCTGACATTTATACCACTTAAATGGTGTAAAAGATCAGTTTCTATAGGGTAAATTGCCGATCACAGATAGGGTAAATGCAGATTACCGATCAGAGTGAATATCGGCCAATATGGCCGATCACTGGCCGATTATCGGAGCATCTCTAAAATATGTGGTTGTCATTCTTGACTTCCTTTTTTTGTTTTGTTTTTACAATTCCAGGCTCGTATCCAACAGCAGTAGGATAGTGGGCCAAACATGTGGGAGTGTAGCGTACTCACTGTAACTGCATTTTAAATTGAGTATCCGGTCCAAAAACACATTTTATTGAATTGAATTTAAATGAGAACAAACTTTGCAAAAGGCCAATGCACACCTCAGAAGGCTATAGTGACAGGTGCGTAATATAGAGCATAATTATGTATCTTTGAAAAACCAAAGAAAAGGTCCCTCACACTGTCAGACACTTGCCAAAATGTGATGTAAGAACCTTCGAGGAGGCTAGGTATCGAGATTTTTTTTAGATTTCTTTATGATCTTTTAGTGATATTTTAGTGATACTTTGGTGGTTTTTTGGTGAATTGTTAGTGATTTTTTATAGATTCTTTGGTGATTTGTTAGTGATTCTTTTTAGTGATTTTTTAGTGGTTTTTCGTGATTTTTTTGTGATTTTATGTTATGGTGAGGTAAGAACCTTCGAGGAGGCTAGGTATCGAGCTAAAGAGGCTGATGCCGCCTTGGCTGCCAAGCGATGTTGGGGACCTCTACATGGAGTTCCAATCACTGTCCAATGACTGTCAAAGAGTCCTTTTCTATGATTTTTTAATCAATAAGCAATGATTTTATGTTCTCATGGTGAGGTAAGAACCTTCGAGGGGGCTAGGTATCTTGATTTTATTTATGATTTTGTATATGATTTTATAGTGATTTGGTTTTATATGATTTTATATATGATTTTATATATGAGTTTATATACACTGCATGAGTTTATATAATCATATAAAAAATTTAATCTATTTATTACAGCGGTAGGTTGCTTATTGATTAAAAAAAATCATAGAAAAGGACTCTTTGACAGTCATTGGAACTCCATGTAGAGTTCCTAAAACATTAATATGTTATTATTATGACCTTCATTCTTCTGTCCTGATGAAGATCTAAGCGACCAAAACGTCAACCTAATAAAGAGCAACATTTTGGCAAGTGTCTGACAGTGTGAGGGACCTTTTCTTTGGTTTTTCAAAGATTTATAATTATGCTCTATATTGCCCTACACACCTGTCACTATAGCCTTCTGAGGTGTGCATCTGCCTTTTGCTAAAAAAAAGTTTGTTCTCATTTAAATTCTAGGTATTGAGCTAAAGAGGCTGATGCCACCTTGGCTGTCAAGCGATTGACAACAAACGGGTGAAAGCATGGCAACAAGGGTAATCAAAAAAGTAAACCAAAGAACAAGATTTCTGGGCAGGATTTCCTTGTTTGTCAACAATAGTGCTCTCAAGACAATAGTGCTCTCAAGTACGGCACCCTCAAGGGGTGCCGTACAGTTATATATATTTTTTTAAACCATACCAGTTCCATTTCTTCCCCTCCTCCCCTCTCTTCCTCAAGTGCGCAGGTACAATTTTAAACAATACTGTTTTTTTGGTGGGTAGATCTTGTTGAAAGTAGCTCGCAAGTCAAAAAAGTGTGGGCACCCTGGCTCTAGCGGGAGCCCTAATTCAGCCCTACTTTGACTATGCTTGCACCTCTTGGTTCTCAAACATCCCTGACACTAAAGACCAAGCTAACAAACTAATTTGACTACTCCTCGATCTTGGACCTATGACCCGTCTTTTTGCCATCCATTTTGATAGTCTAGGGTGGCTCCGGGTAGAAAACGGAATTAAGCAATTGAAATTGGGACTGACATTTAAAATTGTAAATGCAGGTTTGCCCTCTATGCCCTCTGTACCCACATACCTGACAAACTACCTCAAAAAAGTGAGTGACTCCCACAGCCACTAAGCCACAATACAAGAGGAAGCGAGAACAAACGACCTGGTACCACCCACTTTCAAAACAAACATGCAGGAAAATTCTCCTTCTGCAGCACTGCCACCCAAGTGTGTAATGCCCCGACTCCCTCCCTCAAAAAAATGCAAATCCCTGGCTTCCTTTAAAACAGGCCTGAAAATCCACCTTTCAGCATGCCAAAGGAAGAGGAAATAATTACCCTTACATTTCTGTTTGACTGTACCCTGTACAGACAGAGACAGACAGGCAGACAGACAGACAGACAGACTGCAACTTGTAAAAAAAAGTATGCAGTATACACTTTGCAGGTTTCCATGGTGTTCTTCAAAGCAGTTTGTACTAGAATGTAACAATTTTGAAGGGTCAAATGTCATGCAGTCCAACATTCTCTCTTCTACGTCTTCCTGTCACTCTGAATAGCTCCATTCCTCTGTCTTCCTCACGCTCTGTACCTCACTGTCCTCTACCTCACTCACCCACTTTACTCTGCGTCACTTTGACGACCTTGTACCCTTTGCTACGTTGCCGTGTTCTCTGCTCTTAATGCGCTCTGCTGCGTGCCCTTCCCTGCAGTTAAGTGAACGCCAGTGTTAATTTCCCACCGACTGAAAATTAAATAAAAACTAAGCTATGTTGACTAAAACGTGTGTGTGTTGGAGCACAGACTCATCAATGGTGCAACGAAGGTATAGAGTGGGGACACAGTAATTACCTGCATTGGTTTCAGGTGGGGTGAGGACGATGATAATATAAAAGAGTCACTTTAATTAGGCCTGATTTACACTGGCAGCCAAATCTAGCCTGAATGTAGCCTGAATCAGATCTGTGTCACTTCAAGATAGAGATCCGATTTGCTTAATTAAGTCTAAATGCAGACAGGTCACATGGAATCAGATCTTTTCAAATGTGACTTGAGTCACATCCAGAGGTGGTTTCAAATCTGATTTAAATCCGATCTGAGGAGATCTGGCTTAGTCTGAATGCAACGACCACATGAAGTGACCCAAGTCACACATCAAACTGTCCAAACGTCACTTGCAGCGCGACCCGAGCGCTACTGTCACGTGACATCATTAGAGAGCGCGAGTATTTTCATTTAAGTAAACGAGCAAGAGACAGAAAAACAACCAAACGAGAGCAAAAGAAAGAAAACATCCGAGAGGACAGACAAGAGAGAAAACAATAGTGCAACGCATGTTTGTTTTATAGGAATAATGTCACTTCATTATGTCAGCATTACAGCGTTACAGTCTCCTGTAGTTAGACACAGGTGGAACTTTAGAGAGTGTGTGCTCACCTTGCTCTGCCGACCTGCTATCTGTGCGAGCTGCTGTCCGCACAGAGAATTGGACCCAGCAGCTGGCTGCTGTGGAGGACTTTGACTCAGGTTCCGCCTCGCAGGGTCCAAAAGATTACTGAAACGGCGCAGGTGTTTCTCACACACACACACACACACACACACACACACACACACACACACACACACACACACACACAGAGTAAGCTAACCAACTAACAGTTCAGTCAGAACGTTCACAAATAGTTTGGGGGCAGATGTATATTTTGATCTTCAGGCTCTGCTACACATCATTCCCTGTGAAGCACAATTCTACTCTTAAATTCCAACCCCTCCCCTCCCCCCCCCCACCCACACACACACACACCCCTCCCCCCCCCCCCCCCCCCCCCCCCCCCCCCCCCAGGGGAAAACAGAACCCCTCAGAGGAAGACAAGATCCTAGATAGAAGAAGCAACTTGTCACCATTTTAATATGCATGCACCCCTTCCAACCAATCCCTCTTTAAAGTGGGGAGCATATTAAAAGATCATACCCGTGGGGAAGCTGTGGTGCGCTGGCGCCTCACCGCTAGAAGGTCCTGGGTTCGATTCCTGCTGGGGACGCTGTGTTCCCTCCTCCACGTCATCAGTGCCCATGTACTGTACTGTATTAGGTGGGGGGGTTGCCCAGGTTGGCAGAGGGGGTGTAGTGCCCAGGATTAGGATTAGATAATTGACACTGGGTGGAATAAAAAACACGGGGTTACAAAATAATAATTACGGTGTGAAGTGTTATCTCATTGTGGCCAGTCACAATTTGCATCCTCACTTTTGTCTTCAATGTTTGTGTTTGCACACTTTTGTCTTCAATGTTTGCGTTAGGACAATGTTTGTTTACACAAACTCTCAAAGCTGGACATAGGAAAATATTTTTAGTGCCCACTGTGACTGCCACATGACGTCACTGCTTAAAGCAAACAACACATAGGCTCCAATGTAACCTGTGTGTGTGCGTTCCCTCTGCATGTGTCATCTGTTGACATGAAACTAACACCATCCCTAAACGACTTCACCATAAGGATGCCAAAAGCCCTGTTCAAACTGAATTCTACATTGAATTGGCTCTCCGCTCTCTATACCCAATCAGCCGAGGACAGCTGCATCCAGAACAGGGCCCGATTTCGCTGTGTGGCTGTTTACCAAACCCATTATTTCTGACAGAGCCTTTAATTTGGCAATTTAAAAGGCCTGCTCGAAGAAAAACAACAATATAAACACATCTAAAAGCATTTGACAAAGTAACAGACTAAATGCGGACTTGACACTGACACAAAACGTCTTTATACTCTGGAACATTGTGCATGTTGACTTCATTTGAACGTGCGCATACTGCATTTCGGACCACAGCATGCTACTGGTTGGTTCTGTGTGTAACACAGTTTGAGAGGGAGACTAGGACACACATGAGGCCAAATTTGACTGAGGGACTACCATTGGATTTTTTTCAGACATGCTCTAGTATGTGAAGAGTCTTCCTGTATTTTATGATCCAACTCATTTTGGATCATAAAATATAAATAAATTCAGTTTTTCTCCTCTGGTGAAAACCTGGAGGTTGCACGACGGCAGGCTCTCAGTCAAATCTGCATCACAGCCTTCCCATATGACAGACACAGTAAAACTGCCTCCCCCTGGCCAGCCGGGGCGCCTGATGGAGGGGAAAGGAACTGGTTGGAATAACGTGTTCCTTCCACGCACTGTGTCCAACCAGGGAAACTCCCCCCTGTCTATCTTTGCCCATGAAGATTTCAGAAGGTTCCCCTTCCATGACCACCATCATCATTCCATCATCTCAGAACTTTTTGACATCTGAAACATTTTCTAAATATGAATTTAAGCACTTCTGTCACATTTTACTTCAGTCATGCTAGTGTTAGTATTGGGAACAGGCTTTTGGAAATTGGACCTATTCTCCATATGCAGACCACGGCCATCTTACCATAAAAGTTAATGACAAGGTGCCTGTGATTGTATTAAACTATGTCAAACTCACCAACATTGCAGCTGTACAGAAAGCTTGAATTATTCTCTTTCTATCCTCAAAGTGTTTGTTTCATAAAAATCCACTGTATACATGTAATGAGCTACTTTGTGTCCTTGCAGGTGATTATTTTTCTAAGTGCTGGAGTGTGGAAGTGTGTACCACCTTGTTACGGACCACGGTCCTTTTGATTATTTGTTATTTGTTTGAGTATAATTATTATTTATGGTGGCTATTTAATGAGCATAATAATTATAAGTTGTTACTTGTTATTATGTGTATGGCAGGTAACCAACATAGTTTTGAATTAGCACATGCAATCGGACCCAGACAAACTGATGGAAACATGGCCGCAGTCTGCAAATGGTCTATAGCTAGTGTTTTCACAACAACAACACCAAACTTGACTGAATTATCTTTGCTTCAGGATCACAGCCTCCAATAAGAGAATGGCTCATTATCTCTTACGTGTTATGGAAATAAATGATTATTATGTGTGTGTGTGTGTGTGTGTGTGTGTGTGTGTGTGTGTGTGTGTGTTTTCATACCAGTATAGTTGTTCACAGCTTGGTGTTCTCAGCAGCCAACACAAAACGACCGGCTGGAAGGAAGTGACAATTACAGAACAGGAAGCAGTTCCTGAATATATAGAGTGGATTGCGCCCTCCATTGGGAACAACATGCAACTGCACCTGTAAATCACATGACTATAGTAGCCATGACAATATAGAGCTTTGTCCTTAAACCTAGCTATAGCTCCAGAACTACCTTAAACCAAATTATTTAACCAAAAATATTACTTACAGTATGTGCAGGACATTGCTGAAGCAACCAAATTAACCCTTACAGGTCTCTGGTCTGTAACTCTGAGTGTGTAAAATGCATGAATGCACATGGAACCAAATGGACCCTTACAGGTCTGTAACTTTGAGTGTGCACAATTGTCACTCGTTGAGAATAAAAACAGTAAAGACGTTTTTTTAATTTGATAGTGTGGCAGTACCCATAGTGCACCAATGCACCATTGTGAAAAATCTTTTTGATTGTCCATTGTCCAATCATATTAGTGCAGGTCTGGATTAGCCCCGCCCCTTGGGAAAAACTAGGCCACGACACCATCAACAATTTACTTGAATATAGGCCTACCACATGGTAAGTTACGATAAATATTTAAGGCCTTACATTTATTCTATTTGATAGACTTATTAACAGGTACTGTGGGGGAAAAACTCATTGGCTGCAAGTACTTTACTATTGCCCGTTGTGATTTAAAAGGATCCCTGGCTAATAAGACAAATATGCCTTAAAACCTTATACTTGCCCTCTATAACTAAAATTAAAAAAATTAAACACCTTCAGTATTTTATTTCTTTCATAAATAAAGAATCTTTATATTTTTTAATTTTTATCCCAAGATTTATTTTCACCCATTGCCAATTATCTAGTGTAATCCTGGGCGCTACACTTCCTCTGCCTCTGGGGGGGGGGGGGGGCAGCGGACTTACCTCATGCCTCCTTCTATGCATGAGGAGTCCAAGCTGCTTCTTTTCACCTGACAGAGGGGAATTTCCCCGGCCGGACGTAGTGCGTGGAAGGGACATGTTATTCCGACCAGTTCCTTTTCCCTCCATCAGGCGCCCCGGCTGGCCAGGGGGAGGTAGTTTTGGAGACCAGGAGGAGGGAACACGCCGCCAGTGCCCACAGCGTCCCCAGCGGGAATCGAACCCAGGACCTTCTAGCTGTGAGGCGACAGCACTACCAAATGTGCCACCGTGCCCCCATAAATAAAGAATCTTTCACTCAATAGGAACTGTATTTTAGTTATAGAGGGCAAGTATGTTTTAAGGCATATGTGTCTTATTAGCCAGGGATTAGTGATGCACCGAATATTCGGCCACAGAAAATATTCGGCAGAAAATGGGCTAAAAATGCATTTTCGGCCTATTCGGTTCCGGCCCGAATAGGCAGAAAATATATCACAGAATAGCGTATGCAATTAATGCATTCAAAAGAGCTGAATAAATGTTTTATGGACACATAATAGTGATTATTATTTAAGTTAGGTTTTGCCATAACCATTTATTTTGCCATAAATCAGGTAGCTTTAAGGTACGGCCATGACAGCAATGGTAGGAAAAAGATATATATATATATTAATCATATTCGGCTAAAATATTCGGTCCAAAAATAAACAGGCTGTCTCAGCGTTGTCAGGGAGGTCTCTGTATCGTTTGTGACAGTCAGTCACTCATATAGTCCGTTTCTAGTGAAAATGTAACTAATTCAGTAGCAGTAACAATAACATTTTCTCTCAGTCAGTTGATTCTTCATATCCATATGAGTGAAGCGGCCTGGATGATTTGTTAAAATCCCCCTATGGGGATTACAAGCAAATAAAAAGTACATGAACCCATGGATTTGCGCCCACTACCGATATTGACGTCAGACTTCGGTGCAAGGAGAATCATTGGTGCAGTTCGGGCCTAAAGTCTGAATCATCTGTCTGTGTTTCTGATTCAATAAATAATTATCAGCAGTGTTTTCAGATTCAGTGCAATATAACAGTCCTACCTTTGCTGCATAATATGTGCCAGTGCTGGTGAAGAGTCAAAGACAGAGTTCACAAGAGTGTTTTGAACAAAAGACGTTGTTTATTAATATAAGCAACATTATCACGCACTAGAAAAAAAACATACCTGACTATTTTTCACTTTGGATCCTGCATTCACGAAGTGTCTCTGTGTGGGAGAGCGCTGCTCCAGAAATCTATGCTGGACCTTGAATCACCAGTGCACCCGTTAACCCATGAACCATAAGCAAAGAATTCAGCACAAATAGCCAAAAAAAACCATTTTTGGCGACGAGATTTGGTGTAGAGAGAAGACAAGGAGAAGGTGAACGAAGGTACGGACCCTAAGTGGTTAAAGGGATAGTTCTGTCTATATATATATATATATTTGGCTTTGATATCAAACATCCCAAGTGCAGAATTAAATGATATCGACCATGACACTGACCATGATGCTGACACGACACTGACATGATTCTGACCATGATGCTGACCTGACCATGACACAGACATGATATTGTCCATGATACGGACAAGATACTGTCACTTACATGATACTGACCAACCAACCATGACACTGACATGATGATATTGTCCATGACACTGACATGATACTGACTGACCATGACATGATACTGACATGATATGGACCACGGTACTACTGACCATGATGCCGACACAATAATGGCCAACAACACTGATGCATGATACGTATCCTGGTCACAGGGTTCTGACCAGGACCTGCCACAGCCCTTTCCCTGCTGGGATGACAGGCCCTATAGCTGTCACAGGGATGACAGAGGGGTCTGAAAGTCCTGTGACACAGCAGGGCCCCGATATCCCTGTGACCGTCATGGTAACATGACAATGATGACAGGACCGTGTCAGCTCTGTCATTCAGTGCTGTGAGAGGGGCCTGATGTGTCATGGGCAGGCCTGACAACCATATACAATTCTACTAATAATCATAATCACAATCGTTCCTCTCCCTGGGAAGTAGACTAATACTCACATGGCTATTCATGTCAAATCTGTCATAATTTGCAAATCGATGAGAGGCTTTTTAATTTACATAAGCAGCACAATACACCAATAAAGTATTCATTTTAATTGGGGTTTTCACCCTGGTGGTGTGGGGGGGGTATAGACTAACAAAGTACATTAGGTTTAAGTGGTTTAGGTAGTGAGCCCTGTCTTGCGCCACCCCTTACCCCAAAACCTATTTGCCTTTTTGTTGTACTATTTTGAAAAGAATAGTTCAACGAGCTGATCTACATCACCACGCTGTGAGCTTGTAGATTGGCTCTTTGAACTATTTAAAAAGGTTTAAAAAAAAAAAAAGCAAATAAGTTTAGAGATAAGGGCTAAGCAAGACATAGCCCAAACTGTTTTAATTAAGAGAGCCGTGGATATCTCACAGGGAGTCATTTACACACCTCCTACACTCCTTCATCCTTGATCTGGGGTCAGACCTCAAGCCCCCTCCTTAAGTGTTGGTGTTATACTGGGGCCACACCACACCTGATCCCGGGTCAGCGCTCCCATGGTGGAGATACTGGATGAATGCAGGCTCCCAGTCAGCTGAGAACACACAGGTGAGGTGAGCTCCACAAAGATGTATAGAAAATTGTGTGTATTTTATTTTATTTTAATTGAAATATATCCTTAACGCACTAGCACACTTATAAAGTGTAGTAGAAATATCAGCATAGAGAAGTTAGGATGGGTTTAACTCCAGCGGTCTGTTCATGTTTTTGATGGTTTGTTTGCAGGCAAATCCCATTTGTTCCTCAACAGCCACCTTTTAAAGCCCAAACCACCGGTAGGGACACCTTAGGACAACCACACCAATGCAACTCGTTGAGTTGCAATGAGTTGCATATTGGTGTGAATGACCTCAAAACAGTCCCTATACAGAGCTTAAGGACTGACTGTCCATACTGTTATTTGAAGTATATGTTGGATATCGTTGCCGTTGGGCAGAGACCTTGTTATTTAATGTTTATGTTTGTGCTTGTTTCTTTACTATGTCACACAAAATAAGCAGAAAAAATAGGTCAGTCTACAAGTTCGCAATGAGTCGTTTGTATACTGTATCTGCTATTTTTGGAAATAGAATATAAGTTAATTGAAGTTACACAATATCCATATTGTCCATTATGTCCATATTTGGGCAGAGCTGCAGTGGGAACTCCTTAAATGGTCATTGGTTATGGCTTCTTTTTTGTGTCAAACTAGGGGGTTTTCTGAATCCATTGCAAACATGAATTTTGCACAAAAAACCTCATTCTGTAATGATGGCTATGGCCGTTTGGTACTCCGGCTTAGTATGCTACTTATGGAAATTGCCCAACATATGCAAGTTAGCATCCAGCAGTTTCTAAAAGCTGGGGACCCATACTCGACATTTCTAACAGAACTTTAGGGTACTCAAAATGTCCGGGTTCACAATGGGGCTCTATGGGCTGGCAAGTAGACTCCAAAAATCCCCATGGATGCAAGATCCATGGAGATTTTTGGATTTTGTCACATTCCTAAGCCAATCATTTGATGACCAGATCAGTCTCCATTGAGACCTGCATGAATTAAAGGCTTCATGGGGTGTGTAATTGCTATAAAATAAGGGAGAAAATCCCTTTGAGCCAATTTTAATATAATATTCAACCAACAAAACGTAGTAACAAGATAAATGTTTTTCTTTGTCTGTTTTTGCTCTACAGATTGGATCAACCAACACCAATGGGTCTATTGGAACACAAGTTACTTTCCATTGTCTGAGAAGTAACAGTTATGGATATGCAAGGTTTCCACCCAACAGCGACTACACTGTACGTGTATTAGTATTATCTGTTTTAGTTGCTGTGTTTACAACGTTGACGACACAGGCTGCGAGTAATGCTTTTATGTTCCGTCTGGCGGTGCTGCTCGCCGAAAAACATCCGGTCTACAAACTCACAACGTATGGCGCCACCAATGCGTTGTGAACTTCCAGACTCTAGGTCCTTGGGGGGGAGGGGAGGGCAAATACATATCAATTTGGGGGTCCTTGACATGAAAAGGTTTGAAAAACACGGCTGTATAGATCAGCTTCGGGAAGCAACACTGTCATTATGTCAAATAATAACTCCATATCCATTGATATACACCTTCAGAAAGGAGCCAGCCTGAGCACAGCCTTTGAGTTCAGCCGGTTCATACCGGACCAACCCAAACCAATTCAACCTTTAACAATACAGATACCATCGACGGAGGGATAGATCAATGTACAGTATAGATAGATACACTGATGTTTTCAGCCTCTACACAGCAATTAAAGATTCAGTCAAGGCGACATCATGTATACGGCTTGATTTATACTTGGTTGTGTGCTGGCGTGGCGCGCCGAAAATGGTCGATTTGCAACACGTGACACATTGGGAGCTTGTGTCGACGCCTGGACAAAGTTAATGTGGGCTAGACTGTTTCATACCTCGGTCCAGAATAAACAACCGGGGTATGATACAGGCTAGCTCACTTTTACCCCATGTGGTAGACTAAAGCCAAACATCTTATCCACTAGCCTTATATCCTGCATTGGCTGGTGGAGATATTATGCTTCTGGTCATCAGCAGTTAAGTAAAAGCATCGACACTGCAATGTCGAAGTAAAAGTCTGGGATTCAAAATGTACTTCGGCAAAAGTGAAAAAGTATTGGCATCAAAATTAAGTACATATTAACATTAATGTCCCGTTTCAACTTTCCAAATGTATAAAAAAAATCTATTGAAAATAGCAGATCCACAAGCTCAGCTTGTACAGTAGATCGTCCATTTTCAAATGGCCGAAATGAAGTGGTTAATGTGTGTTTTGCAATAATAACTAGTAACTAAAGTTTTCAAACAAATGTAGTAAAAGTACAGTATTTGGATCCGAGATGTAGCGGAGTAGGAATTTGGAAATACAGTACTCTAGTAAATGTACTCGGTTACAGTCCACCAAGGGACAGAAGTTCCGAGCCGAGCGTGCTCTATACGGTCAACTGATTAAGACTCTCAGTGAGCATGAGTCTATAGTCTGCACTTTCACCATGAATGTTCTTTTTATTTACTGCATGCAGCAGCATGGGTCTCTGAGGCTCCCGAGCCACTCTGCTCTGCACTTGTAGATTGGCCATTTTCGGTTCCGCAACCCCGGCACACGACAAAAAGTAATGCCAGGTTCTTCGAGCAGCGAGCGAGTAAACGACACACTCGCAAGCCGGAGAAGGAGAAGGAGAAGACCCCCCTCACCCCCCCACCCCCCCCAGTCTTTCTCAAGCCTCGCAACCCGAGGCGTAATTTGCAAAGTACAAACCTTATGGACATGCAGGGGGGCAGAAAATTGTCTCGAGGTCACATGAATATGCAGAAACCACCCCAACCCTCCCCTATACTGCATGTATATATGAATTCATCTATGCCCCCCTCACCCGCCGGACCGACTCAACCGGAAAAATATAAAATATAATAAATAAAAACGACAGAGAGAGAGGGACTCTCCGCCGGGCCCTCGCTACTGGCCTAACATACATTCCATTAATAACCAGTATGAAAATAGAAACATTAATTAGGTACACCTTACATAAAAGCTTTTTTCTGTGTGCGCATATACAAATACGGGAGGGAGAGGCGCGGGGGGGGGGGGGGGGGGTAGAGGGGGTTTCTGATGGTTCATTGTTCTACAAAGCCAAACAACTGCAGGAAAACACCATAGAACATTAAAAAAGAGGAAAGAAATAAATAAAAAACAAGTTTCCCCGTGTCTTACAAGCTTCTGTGTTTTTTTCCCCCTTCTTCTCGCCCCCACGCTGGTCTGTGTCGCTCCTGCTCCCGTACGGCATCAATATTACAGTCCATGAGGCACTCCATCAAGACCCATCAACAACCATCACACTTCATCCATCTTTTATCAAAGTGCTCCGAGAGTGTGTGCGTGCGTTTGAATGTGTGCGCTCGTGTGTGTGTGTGTGTGTGTGTGTGTGCGTCCGTGTGCGCCGCTCGTGTGTGTGTGTGTGTGTGTCGTGAAATCACAATATATAGAAATCAATTTTACAGCACCTGTTAGTCACACTCGCAGGAGATGGACATGAGTGGAAATGCCTCCGCTCGCCGCGGTTAAAACCGCAGGACATTGCGTACCCCGTTCATTTTTCATAAGGGGGGAAAAGTAATATAATGGTATTTAAAAAGGGTCTACTGACGCGAGATGACTTTAATGGAAAAGTAAAATAGGCTATGTACTGTACTGTACTGTACTGGACACATGGATGGACGGACGGACGGACGGACTGACAAAAGGGATACGGTGAAAATGTTACGTGGTATAAAGTCTTCGTTGGGAGGCAAACGGAGTGAAGTGGCTACCAAACAGGCCATTGACTTACTGCTATAGGGCTTGTGGTCTAGATTCACATACTGTAGCACACACTTTGCCGCAGGGAGGAGGTTGCTACAGCGTGGAGTGTATGTACGCATGCATGTATGGACGCATGCGAGCGTGTGAACGAGTGTATGTGCACAGAATGTATGTTTACTGTATAAATGCGTCTCGCGGGTAAGATCCATTCGTCCAATAGATCCTTCCCAGGTCAAATTGGCTTCTAGTCCTCCTTGCCCGCCGAGACAGACAAGATAATCGAAAATAAGAGTTCTTAACAAAAATGACCGACTGCCGGTTTACGTAACTCTTTAACGATTAACAAACAGGCTCTCGCCGTGAAAATACAATACTTCCTAATTACTACCATTAGAAAAAGGGAAGTTACACTAGCAGTGCAACTAAATCTAAATAGGCTAGAGAATGAACGAGAGCGGTACTTCTAAAAGAATCCCCCCGTCGGTTGAAGAATGTCGTCCGTTTGCCACGATGAAAGAATAAACAACATGCGTGATGAATGAGGCGTAACAAAGCAGAGGGATCTGGATCTCAAAAAGCTGCGTCTCTCAGATCGGCGCATCTTTTTTTTATTTTCCTTATTTTCCTTTTTTTCTGAGAAGGCACTGTGGACGCGCTCACCGTCCCGGATAAGCGGCGGGGGGGGGGAGGAAAACGTCTGCGATTGCAGCAGCAGCGGGGCGGCGGCTCGTCCCGCGAAGATGTCGACACTTCCCAAAAGGTTGAGATTCTACGGCCGAGCGTGTCCCGTCTTCGCTTGGCTTGCCCCCGTTTATCCCTCAAAAGGTTCTCCCGCAGGACCCCCCCCCCTCCCCTCCCCTCCCCAAACCAACCACAAAGACTCAAGACACGAGTCCCGCCGTCGTCCGCCTCGGAACCGCGGCGGCAGCAATACCGCCGCTCGCTACCGCCTATAAAAAGCGACTTCACCTGTCCCGACATCCCTCTCCTCCTCCTCCTCCTCCTGCGGAACACGATCTCCTCTCCCCTGGCGGCGCTCCCCACCCCCCCGCTAGAGGTAGAGGTAGCTGACCCAGTAGACGATGTTGAAGAGCAGGAAGGACGTGGGGAAGAAGACGCGCGCGTAGGCGTCCAGCTCGTTGATCTGCACGTGGACGCGGCCCTTCCGCCAGCCGCCGTCCTTGCACTCCTCGTGGCAGCAGAAGAAGCTCTTGCAGTCCTTGCCGTCCAGGCACTCGTA
This sequence comes from Protomyctophum bolini, assembly GCF_963924005.1. Taxonomy (NCBI): domain Eukaryota; kingdom Metazoa; phylum Chordata; class Actinopteri; order Myctophiformes; family Myctophidae; genus Protomyctophum; species Protomyctophum bolini. The sequence continues at coordinate 11,941,098 of NC_137885.1, read as the reverse complement.
CAGGCAGCCGTCGTCACCGCCGTAGACGCTGTCGCTGCGGCGGTGGTGGTGGTGCCAGAAGAGGGAGTTGTTTCCCGCCGCCAGAGGCGGCAATGGCGAGCGGTGGTGGTAGCCGCCGCCGCCGCCGCCCGCGCCACCGCGGTGGTGACCCCCCGCGTGGAGGGCGGAGTAGGCCTGCGTTGAGAGACACACACACACACACACACACACACACACACAGGGAGGGAGTTAACCCATTTAGGCCTTAAGACGTCGAAATTTAAAAACGTTCTTCTAAATTCTGACAGTTTTCTGAAATACCTCTTGTTTCTGTATCAGTGGTGCTCAATATTTCATGTCAAGGACCCCAAAAATTATATGTAATTGGCCACCGACCCCCCCATCTGAATATATGTTGTTCCAGGAACCCGTTTTTAGAGAGAGAGAGAGAGAGAGAGAGAGAGAGAGAGAGAGAGAGAGAGAGAGATGTGTCATGAAGGAAGATAACTGACTGAGGGGGCGGCACAGTGGGTGGGAAGGCGCCGAGGGGGTTGGGGGCGGTGGTGGTGAGACAGACAGACAGACAGACAGACAGACAGACAGACAGACAGACAGACAGACAGACAGACAGAATTTCAGTATACAGTATATACAGTAGAGAGAGAGAGAGAGAGAGATAGAGAGGGAGGGAGAGAGGACAAATCCGCCACTATCTATTCATCACTGCCTAGCAATTTTCAGGGAGAGAAACCACATATTACATACTTTTTAGTCTCCTCAAAAATTCTCTCTCACACACACACACACACACACACTCTCGCGCACGCACGCACACACACACACACACACACACACACACACACCCACACACACACACAGTATATATACAGACCTTGTTCAGGCATGAAGCAATTACTGAATATGACAGAATATAAAGGATCACACCCATGGCAAACGTGCCTGTCAGTGACAAAACCCATGGGAGTTGTAGTACTATAATTATGTCTACTGTACAAAAACCAAAACGACACAACTAAGGGTCCACTGAGGCGGGAAATAACACCCAAAAAACAATAGAATAGAAATAGGATTTTTTTTTTGGTTCAGCAGTGTGTCTGTGCCACACTGCACGCATGCCCGCACACACACGTGCACACACGCGCCCGCACACACACACACACACACACACACGGTTCCCACTCGACAGTGGCGATAATAATGAAGGTGAGTCTAATGCGGAGAAGGGGCGAGAGGCAGGGGTGGAAAAAGTATTCAATTATTTTTACTTACCGCAAGTATCAATACAGGAATTGTAACTACTCCATTACAAGTAAAAGTCTGGAATTCTAAATGTACCCGAGTGAAAGTACTAAAGTATTGGCATCAAGGTATCAAAAGTAAGAAAGTACTCACTAGGCAGAATGTCCCATTTCAAGTTTTGTGTATGGATATTTGTGTATAAATATCCAGAAAATATTTTCAAATGGCCGAAATGTGTATAGGGCTGAAATGTTTAATTACTTTTTATTTTTTATTTTAAGTTTTGTAATACTAATCAAAGTAAGCAAGTTTTCAAATAAGTGTAGTGGAGTACAAAGAGTACAAGATTTGCCTCTGAGATAGTGGAGTAGAAGTAAAAGTACTGGAAATTGGAAATACTCGAGTACTTTACAGCCATTCAGTTGCAAAAACAGTTAAAAAGATTTTCTCTTTTATTTTTTACCCCCCAAAATTATTTGGCGACCCCCTGCTTTACACCACTGGGGAGAGGCACTGACAGCTGGTGACTCAGTCTGAGTGGCAATGTGGCGCGGCTGCACATTAAAGTGGTTCTGGTTCTCTCTCCCTCTCCCTCTCGGCAGGTGGAATGCCAGGATACTGCCCCCCCCCCCCCCCCCCCCACACACACACACACACACACACACACCATTAGGCATAGAGCAGGGATTGTTAGCTAGAGATCAACGGCTGTCGTCGATGGTGGAGTGTTCTCTCTCGGCAGGAGCGCAGCGGAAGGAAGGCTGGGTGGGGATTCTCATGCGTGGGTCCACATGCATCGCGCTGTTGGCACTCGTTGGAAATGTGCCGTGCATTCGTGCGTGCGTGCGTACGGGGAAAAACGTGGGGGCGGCATCATGCCACGCATGCACAGAGGCGCCATCATGCCACGCATGCACAGAGGCGCCATCATGCCACGCATGCACAGCAGAGGCGTCATGTGTGACACACTTGAAACATGAAAGGACACGCTCGGTTTGTACAGTATGCGTCTCATTGCTGTGGGCCAGGAACGTATCATATATTGCCTTTTTTTTGTGTTGGTTTTAAGTACATTTATGTCCTACTTCATTGGGGTTGAACAAAATGTAGCAAAAAGCCGACTTGTGATCTCGCAGATCAGCTATTTTCGGGAACATTTTGAAAGTGGAAATGGTTCAAGCCAAGGTGTCTGTGGGTTTTATAATACTGAACGAATGATAAAAAATATAAACCTATTAATATGAAGAAAAAAAGACGAAAATCACACAAAAACGAAAATAGAGTTTTCTGCCTTTTCATTCTAGGCGAGTTGAGGACCATTCTGCCAGCACCAGTCACATATATGAACAAGAGCTTGTGACTAAATCATTTCTAAAACTTCACTGGATTAATTTTAAACTCTTTTCCCCCCCCTGAACAATAACAGTGTTGTTATTTTGTCGGTGTAACAACACTGATATGATACATGATATGATATAGTATTTGTCTTGGCTGCTGTGTCGCAAGACAAATTTCAGTGTGAACTGACAATAGAGTACTATATCATATCATTATATAATATCAGTGTCGTTACATTTTTCATCCGGGCGACACAACAACAGCAATACTCACGGCCATTCTCTGTCTCTTGGGCGGCGGGGCTTTCTGTGCACTGTAGGCACAGTAGTTGATCATGGCGTACTCTATCATGGCGGCGAACACGAACAGGAAGCAGACGGTGATGAACAGGTCCATGGCCGTCACGTAAGACACTCTGGGCAAGGAGTTCCTGGCCACCGTGCTCAGGGTGGTCATGGTCAGCACCGTAGTGATACCTGGGGGGGGGAGCAACGCCATGTCCATTATAGATTCATGTGGTTGTAGTTCACTATGAAAACAGATGTATCAAAGTCGTACGATTTGTCACACGTTACCGCCGTGAAATTTGTTCTCCGCATTTGACCCATCTCTTGGAGCGGGGGGGGGGAGGCCGTACAGCCAAGGAGCGGTGAGCTGCAGCCGTGCCGCACTCGGGGATCATTTGATTAGTAGATTTGACCCCCAATCCAAACCTTTGATGCCGAGTGCCAAGCAGGGAGGCATTGGGTCCCATTTTTACAGTCTTTGGTATATGACCCGGGCCGGGGATCGAACCTCGACCTCCCAGTTTCAGGGCGGACACTCTAACCACAAGGCCACTATATGCTAATTAAATTTGCATTATGTTGATTTGACAAGTCTCAGGGTTCTTTGCAGTGAATCTCTCTCTCTCTCTCTCTTTCTCTCTCTCTCTCTCGCTCTCATTAAATTGAATCCAGTCACTCACTTTGTCAACCATCATCAGGGCTGGGTCATTATCATTTGATTATTATGATTTTTACCCTTCTAAAAAAAGCCTTTTGGGAGCAGCTAGACACATGGAAGTGTTGAAATCTCCCCCGCCTTGCTGACAAAACGCCGCGATGGAGAACAGCTCCTTTTTTTTTTTACGCTGTGTCTTATCGCCGTGTTATCAACGTCGCCGTTTGACACGCGGCCCTCCCGCAGTGTCTGAGAGAGACAATAATGTCTTCGCTTTGTGAAATGAAATCAATTCTTTCAGAGGGAGATGAACTGTGTGACACGAACGCTCGCCATGGGCTGTCACGCACGCACACACGTACAGGCACACAAACACGCGTGCAACCGCACGCACGCACACAAACACACTTTTGTATTATATGCTTGTGAGGACGATTACATGAATGCCATTTTTAGAATGTTTTGCTATTGTTAACCCTTGACGATCTGCAAGCTTGTACTGACGCAAGCACCCACGTACAGTACATATGCACGCACGCACGCACAACCAACTCACTTTCTTTTCATTTCATTTCTATTCTTGATCTCTTTCTCTCTCTCTCTGTCTCTCTTCCATCCTTTCAGACCACATCTTCAACATGTCTTTATGTGTGCATGTGTGCATGTGCGTGCATGCGTGCTCCACACTTTTTGCCTAGTGGTTTCCATAGAGACGAGAGCTCCTGTCTATTTCGAGCTATACCTCCCCTGGTCCACAGAACACACGTCTAGACTGTCTGTCTGTCTGTCTGTCTGTCTGTCTGTCTGTCTGTCTGTCTCAGTCTCTCTCTCTGCCTGTAGTACAATAAACTGTAGTTTTATTTTATTTTTTCCCTTCATTTTTGGAGTTTTAACCCATTCTGACCTGAGATCCGATTCATACGAGGTTTCCACTGGACACACACTGGTCTGATTAACCCATTCTGACCTGAGATCAGATTCTAAAAATGTCAGTCGTTCTTCGATTTTTCAAAAATAGCAGACCTACAAGCTCGTAGCGCGCCACTCGGTGGCGCGCTATGAGCTTGTAGATCTGCTATTTTTCAATAGCTAAAGCATAACATGATGCTAACACCAAAACGGGTTCCCGTTCAGAATGGGTTAAGTATCATCGGGCAAACACATAAAGCGCGTGCAAACATGTATTTGCCGCATCCCATCCAAGTGCCTTTCTCTGCAAGGCAGAATCAGCACACACAATAATCACATCATTAAAACTCACATCCAGGGAGAGCCGAGAGAGAGCAAGAGAGAGAGAGAGAGAGAGAGAGCGAGAGAGAGAGTATTTATATAGTATTTGGCCGCCGACCCCCATCTCAAAATAGTTTTGTTCAATGGATCCCCGGAAGCAAAGATTTGTGTTGAAAATTGACTTTTTAGATTAAAAGGTATGGTAATTTTCTTTTGTTAAAATAAGAGTTATAAATATAGCTCCATTCCGGATATTATTCGTTGTTAAATAGTGTGTCTGTTCAGTACAAGGAGTATCCATGCCTCTCCATATTTCTTTTTACTGGGCAGAAAATATCAGACGAACTTAATTGTCAGGATACGGATTAAACAAGTGACTGGAAAATGGTAGGATTGTGAGAACAGCCTCAAAAATAGCAGGAGTACATTTTAGTAGCCTGGATCATGTCTTTAAAAACCAGGTGCTTAAGAAAGCCAAGTCCATTTGTACGGACAAATCTCATCCCCTCCTGCTTCCTTCTGGCCTTCGCCTAAACAAGGTTCCAGGGGGCCAAAAGTAACAGGCCTAAATTATCCTTCGCGCATGCGTCTATCCAGGCTATAATACATGCCGATAGGAGGAGGTAACTTTGTTATGAAACCCCAATGCTACACCGATACATTGAACTACCATCCTGTTTTTATTTTCTACGTGTACCATGCTCTTTTTTACGGTGTTTTATGTGATTCATGTTCTCTGCCCGTTATGCTTTGCTGTACACCAAATCGCCCTTTGGGGACAAACGAATAAATTAACCTGAACCTGAATGAGCAGACAAAGTTGGAACTGGAACACTATAAGATGAAGCTGATGAATGGATTTAGGGTTTATGAAAGAGCTGGAGAGATAGTTACTGTTACTGAGCAAACACTCTAGACTAGAGCAATCCAAAACTTCACTTACAATTCAAAATATCACTTATCCTACTTTTAATGTTATGTCGTCATTAAACCCATTCAGGACGGGAACCCCTTTTGGTGTTTTTGCATTATGTTATTATGTTATACTTTAGCTATTGAAAAATAGCAGATATATAAGCTCTATAAGCTCACAGACCTATACAAGCTATGAGCTGGTAGGTCTGCTATTTTTGAAAAATCGTGAAATTGTGGCGCAAATCTTTGAATATACTGTATATTCTTTCAAATCTTTGCTCCTGTGGGGAGTTCCCTGGACTTGAGAAAGCCTTGAGAAAGCCCGGAGGGGCGAAACGTTGTTGTATTAAGGTTGAAATCAAAACGGACGGGGATCAGAATTATAGTCCCTGGAACAACATATTTTCAGATGTGGCAGATGTGTAGCCTACAGATCATTCTGGGGGTCCTTTATATGAAAGAGGTTGAGCACCGGTGTCAGGTCTAAATTATTACTGTCAGGTTAGTTACTGCTTTGTCAATTATTTGGGGGCCTACTTGAGACGGACGCGCGGCCCACACGTTGAGAACTACTGATCTACTGGACGTTGGGTAACTGGTAGCTGTCACAATGTACAGTGGTGGAAAAAGTACACCTTTTTTACTTATCCCATTTAGGCCTGACGTCGAAATTAAAAAAAAAATCTTCTAAATTCTGACAGTTTTCTGAAATACCCATGTTTCTGTATCAGTGGTGCTCAATATTTCATGTCAAGGACCCCAAAAATGATATGTAATTGGCCACCGACCCCCATCTGAAAATATGTAGTTCCGGGGACCTACCAGAAGCAAAGGTTTGAGTTAAAAACGTTCGCTCTGAAAGAATACATTCAAACATTTGGGCCACATTTTCACGATTTAAAAGAAATAGCAGACCTACGACGAGCTTGTAGACTTGTAGGTTAAGTAAAAGTATCAATAGTGCAAATGTAGAACTACTCCGTTACAAGCATAAGGTCCGGTAATCAAAATTGACTTGAGTAAAAGTACTACAGTATTGGTGTCAAAATGTATTTAAAGTACCAAAAGTACTCGTTATGCAGAAGGTCCCATTTCAAGTTGTCGAATGTAGGAAAAATCTTTTGAAAATAGCAGATGTACAAGCTCGCAGTGTGTGGCATTGGAGTAGAAGTAAAATAATAGAAAATACTCAAGTAAAGTACAAATACCTCAAAAGTGTTACAAAAGTACACACACACACGCACACACTCTAACACAGATTTGACAGTTAACATAATGGAGTGCCGAGCATGTCCCTGGCACTGACAGCCACTCACGGAGAATGCGTTTGGCTGGAAATCCGCGGGTAATATATTATGTTTCGCTGCACAATGTGAGTCTTTCCAAAAACGACTCGTTCCCCGTGGCAACCGAGTCCAACAGAGCTGCATGGGCTCTCTCGCCATGTATACAACCCCCCTCCCCTCCCCCACAAAAGGCCTCTACACATAGTTCTGGTGCAATCTTGCATGTCCCAAAACTTCCCTTTCTAATTCTACGCGGGTTACTCCTGCGTAACCCGCGTTCCACGCTATTTAATCCATGTGTCGGTGCTGCGTAATAACTTTGTTTGGACTACAACATGCTGTGGGGGCTGTGTTCGTCTCGCATCGTAATGGCGGCATGTTTTTCTCTTCAACAACAAACCATGGGACTATTTTCCGCCGGATTTTCGCCGATCAAAGCTGCAAATACTTTGGCTTAAATGCTCCAAAGGTAAGAAGACAATCTAGGCAGCCTAGGTAGGATATGGTACTGTAGGATGAATTTAAAGCCCCGAAAGTGTTAATATTATAATAATTATACTTGTTTAACCCATTCTGACCGGGCACCCATTTTGGTGTTGGCATCATGTTATGCTTTAGCTATTGAAAAATAGCAGATCTACAAGCTCATATCGCGCCACCGAGTGGCGCGATACGAGCTTGTAGGTCTGCTATTTTTGAAAAATTCGAAGAACGACTGACATTTTTAGAATCTGATCTCAGGTCAGAATGGGTTAATCAGACCAGTGTGTGTCCCGTGGAAACCTCGTATGAATCTGATCTCAGGTCAGAATGGGTTAAACCCCAGTGTCCATAATGTAGGGAAAGCTATATTGGCTGAAAATAGCCGATTGATGAGCTCGCAGTCAAAGATACCCATATTATGCATACTGCACCAGTTTAGGATTCTAACTAGAGTCTACTGTGCGCACACCAAAAAAAAAAACCTTGAGTGGGTGGACCAGCATGATATAGGCTACCGTATGGGCAAGTGGTACAGTATATAGATGTACTGTACAGTGTTAACCCATTCTGACCTGAGATCAGATTCATACGAGGTTTCCACGGGACACACACTGGTCTGATTAACCCCATTCTGACCTGAGATCAGATTCTAAAAATGTCAGTCGCTCTTCGATTTTTCTAAAATAGCAGACCTACAAGCTCGTAGCGCGCCACTCGGTGGCGCGCTATGAGCTTGTAGATCTGCTATTTTTCAATAGCTAAAGCATAACATGATGCCAACACCAAAATGGGTGCCCGGTCAGAATGGGTTAAGTTGCCTTAGGGGGTTTTATGGAGGGAAGGGAATTCCAAATGGGCAAACAGTGCCCAAGGCATTCTTGTAGTCCATGGAACCCTTTGAACAGGTTTTCCAGAACCACAAGTAAAAGTACTCATTATACATATACTGCAAGTCTAGGGCTGAAGTGGTGACAGTATGGAGATGTTTTGTAATAATATTCCAAATCTACAAAGTAACTAAAGTTTTCAAATGGAGTAGAAGTACAAGCATTGGAAATTATGAAGCAGTAAAGTATTTGTACTTTACTACTTACTACTGCATTTCCAATGGGAGTCACGTGGTTTGACACAACATTTGTGTTGTATGAGGGGGGGAGGGGGGCAGTCAAAACACAGCCGAAAGCCATACAACAGCTTGTAGTCCAAAATGTTGTATCAAACCATGTGACTTCCATTGGAAATGCATTGGTGCGGCCATGACACTTGCTTACATCTAGCATGCATCAATGTTGTATGCTAGATCGAAAGGTGTGAGTGAGGCCTACCTCAAAATTGTACTTAAGTACAGTACTTAAGTAAATGTACTTAGTTACTTTCCACCACTGCTTTGAAGCCACTTCTACTAGTGACTCTGTATAGAGGGGAAAATGAACGGGGAATTCTCGTCGTCATGAAAGGGGGCGGGAATGCGACACTCTTAGCACCACTCAAAGAAAACCAAAAGGTAGAAGGTTTCTGCCCGACAGCGACGATAATGTTTCAGAGAAGGCATTTCTCCGGGGGGGGGGGGGGGGGGGTTTAGTTTTAGTCATAGTCTTTGTCACGGGGCAGCCCGTGCCCTATAGACTAAAGAGGAACAAGCAGGCATACACTACTACACACAGCCGCTTCCATTTAACAGCAAGCCGGTTGGGAGGACTGTGTGAGACTGGACATTAGTGTTGCATGTTGTTCTTATTTTATTATTTGTACAAACATGAATTATAAAAAGGACAATGGAAATTGGAAACACCCGAGTAAAGTACAAATACCTCAAAACTGTGCTTAAGTGCAGTACTAGAGTAAATGTACTTTAGTTACTTTCCACTTTCCTCCGCTAGTGGCATCGGCCTACAGCCCGAGCACAGACAAAAGGGGGAAAAAGCAATAGGATGAGAGGATAGGGAGCGCTCTCAGGAGCAGTGCCTGCAACTCCCCATGTGACTATACTTCCATCAGTCACATTCAAGCAGCTCTTGCTCCTCGAGATTGATGGCTTTCGGGGGTAAAAGCTGACATATTGCTTTTCTTTTTTCATTCTTCTTTCCCTCACCGGAGCGCTGTCACTTATAGGGTTGTCGTCGCAGTAACTACGATATTGCAATGCTGTGCTATTGACAAGCCAGCCATGGGGAATATGGCAATAAAACACCCGCCACAACCACTATTGGTGGTGTCGTGTCTTATACTCTTCTTGTGGTTCATGAATCATGACGCTATACGTAGGCCCATATTGTGTTACACTTCGATGCATTGTGTATTGCATGCCACGGTTTCTGTCAAATAACAATACATACATTTCAGTCCTCAGTCGCTTTACAAAAGTACTTTATCGGGAAAAGGTTGATTGATTAAAATTGATAAAAAGGTTAGAAACTATAGAGGGTATGCGCATGCACAAAGTGAATGGCAGATCAAGTGGCAAATCGAGTGACAAAGTGAGTTTAATGTTGATTAAAGTCATTTAATTGAATGACTTCTCTGTTTGGATGTATGGGCTGTCAAGGCCAGAAAGTAGTTTTTTGCTCAGTAGGCATTTCCGCATAACTTCCTGGTATGATGATGATGTCACACGCATACCCTCTATACAAGTAATAAAGGTATAGGTTGTCAGAGTACCCATTGTACCCATCTGTCTGCGTCCCTTTTATGCCCATATATGGAGGTCACTGATGTCATTTGTATGCGGTACGCCCATACCCTTTTTTTCAATACTACTGTTCCTACTGTATTATACATTGCGGGTTCTCAGCAAAGCCATGCGCCTTCTGCAGGAACTGCTTTTCTAGTTTAGGTCTGTGAAGAAAGAAGTGAGTGGTAGAAGTCACTTTAATGAATTCTGATTAGATGATAATCTGATTCCGATTAGATGATGAATCGAACACATGGCTGGGACCACAATGGAAACTTAAGTCCCTCAGGGCTTGTGCAATATAGTACTTGCTGTACCGTTTGCAATTTGATCATAATAATAATAATATTAATAATAATTCAAAACAAAAGCTCCTGCGGTAGCTTAGTGATAGCTGTGGCGGGCTGTCGTCCTCGACTGCTCTTGAAAGGCTCTCGTATCCCGATGATGCATGCATTGGCACAGGCGCTGTTGTTTCTCCAACGCATTGCGCAGTCCAAAGTTCTCCGCTTTCAGCTGGTATATCTCGTTCTCCATGTTTGCCTTCTCCGAGTATGTGAGGGCGCCGCCGCCGCCGCCGGCCTCCTTGGAATGCTTGGAACGGGCCTCCGAGCCCCGCTTCTCCATATCCTCCCGTATGGAGTCTATCCTGTCGTTCAACTTGGCGGCGGTGGTGGCGATCAGTCTGGACAGGTCTGCGGGCGTCTCGGTCTGGGTGGTCGCCGCGGGGCCAGAGGCTTCGGAGGTTTCGTTAAAGGTCTGGTCGCCGTCGCTGTCGCGGGACCTCCGTTCATCCGTGTCAGTGTGTCTGGTTATCACGGGGCTGGTTATCACGGGGACCGTCGGTCGGCATGGGGCTGCCGAGGAGATCATTCTTCTCTTCCTCATCCGTTGGCAGTGGGTGTCGTTGTGGCCCAGGGACTGATCGATCTCCCCGTTCTTCAGCATTGCGATGTAGATGCGGTCGTGGCTCCTCTTCAGGTGTTTAAGGAGGTAGATCCGGGAATTGAAGGCGTACGAACACCAGTCACAGTGAAAGACTTGGGAAGTCTGGGGAAGTGTGGACGTCATTTTCTTTCCGCTAACCGGTGTCTCCCGTATGTCCTGTTCTGTTTAGTATCTCTCTATATTCCCTTACTGCGAAGGTAAAAAAAAACTGTCTTTGTCCCTTTTATGCCCACTTGCTGACATCCCTGATGTCATAAACATGACATCATAGTCCTGATGTCATCAGATATGCACACCCACACTCTCCATGGAGATCCACAGCTCCACGGAGGCTCTGGGCAACCACCGATCCAACCAACGTCCCACTCGGCCGGGGCCCCCACAGGGCTCTGTGATTGGTCCCCTTTGCAGTAGTCCATAGCAAATCTCTCCTGCCGAAAATGACCCAATCCACAAGCTCAGAATGTTCGCCTATTACGACATGGCCGGAATAGAGACAGACAATATAGAGCACCGAAGTCTGACGTGGGGGGGTGCCAGTACACAGGTTCATGTATTTTTTTAGTTGCATTGAAATCCCCATAGGGGGATTTGAGATCGCTTCATATAGGAACTGTGTTTGAAAAATAAACTGATCATCTCGGCCTTTCTGTCAGGGGGGTGGCTGTGCGTCGTTAATGATGTCCATTCATATTTGATACAGCCAGTTTCTGGAGAAAATGGAATTAATGTGGCCGCAAAAGTCTTGAAACTGAAGGCAATGTCGCTGCTAATATAAGTCACACCCAGCTGTCAACACATTGCGTTCCTGAGATTCTTCGTTGACGTAAGCTCAGCTGGTGCTGACTCGACACATTCAGTTTCTGTTGAGCGACGGGCAGATGCAGCCACCCGCCTACCCGGAAATGTATAGTCTCTGGGTTGTTTGACTCGTTTCTAACGCTTATTTTGTTACTCTTTGGGTATATTTGTACATTTCCACCTTCAGTCGATGCTTCATATCCATATGAGTGAAAAGGCCGGGGTGATCGGTTTATTTTTCAAACGCAATTCTTATATGAAGAGATCTAAAATCCCCCTATGGGGATTTCAATGCAAATAAAAAATACATGAACCTGGGGACTGACGCCCTCTTCTGACAGTGACGTCAGGACTTCGGTGCTCTATAGGGCTCATCCTACAACCAGTAAGACGCGCAAACGCGGGAAGCGAACGCAGCTCGTACATATTCGGGTTTTTTTAAGATTTATTTTTAAGTTATTATTTTTTTAAGTTAAGTTTTTTTTTAATTAAGTTTTTAACTTAGCCATAACCAAAGTCCCCAAAGCAGCTATACGTCCAAATATGGAGTGTGTTGCATCAATCACAAACAAATCACTCAGCTCCATATATGGGCACAAAGGTGGGACACACACAGACACACACACACACACACACACACACAGACAGACATGATCTGCTAGGTCTCATAGTAAATGCTCACTGCGTTCGCAGTAAATGTGCCACATCTCTGCGTGTGTGTACGGTTGTAATGCGTGTAACTCGAGAACCGTTCGCCCCACCGACTTCACATTCGACACACGTGTTCCACACCCCCACAGGGGGTGCAGTGCCCGGTATCACACCACAAAAGGCTCTGCTCTGCCAGTGGGCCTAATCAGCCTAAGTCCCCTCACCTGTGCAATTCACAGCCTCTGCCTCAGCCAAATGATTGCCATGGCAACCCCACACCTGCAAATTGATTACTACAGACAGAGGCAGGCAGACAGATACAGATCTAGTCCTACTTCTCTGTGTGTGTATCCCCACAGGGAGTTGGTCGGACCCACGGTTCTCCAGAACCACCACAAAAGGCTCTGCCAGTGGGCCTAATCAGCCTAAATCCCCTCACCTGTGCAATTTCCAGCCTCTGCCTCAGCCAATTGATTGCCATGGCAACCCCACACCTGACAATTGATCACTTAACCTTTTCACAGTCAGTTTGCACTCTTCAGGCACAGGCAGACAGACACAGATCTCCAGTATGGGCACAAAAAGGACCCAGACAGATAGTTAAAACTTATGCTATGACAAGTTGTATTAGCCTATTAGGTTCTCAAGTAGGCCGGTGGCCGACAGGCACGTGCAGGTCTAGTGTTAGCAATACACAAGATTAGCATTACTTTCAAAAGTAGAGGTATTCATTGTGTTGACTAGATACAGATCCGCCAGGGTTGGCTAAAATTCTCCTCAGAATAGGGATGCTAGATTTCGAGTCGTTAATCAAACCCTCCCCCCCCCCCCCACATTGAAGACCCCTGCTTCATAAGGTATTAACACTAGTATCACATTCATATCCATTTTCTTGGTTGCGCTATTATTGCTGTCAAGAACGATGGCAGCAGATGCACTGATTGCACTCAGGCGGTGATCGTTATCCACGACCGTTGACGTGAGGACACTCTTATCAGATCAAATGTCTTCTTTGTCTGCCGAGTGGAATTAAATTCCTTTATTTAAAAAGGACCACTTCAGCTTATTTTCAGCTTATCTTCATTATAATGTGGCACCATTGTCTGCCTACGCGCATCTCGTGTCTGAAGAGGAGGGCTGTGGACAGTTCCCAAAAGCCGCCTAGCAGTGACATCATCGGTAGGCAGGTCTGGAAATTTCTACAAAACAATTTCAACTGTATTAATTGCGTTTATTGTTGCGAATGCAGTGAGCACTTACTATGAGACCTAGCAGATCATGTCTGTCTGTCTGTGTGTCTGTCTGTCCCGCTATCCAAATATGGAGTGTGTTGCATCAGCAATCACTCAGCTCCATATATGGGCACAAAAGGGGCCAGGTCCTCTCAGCTCCATATATGGGCACAAAAGGGGCCAGTGATTTGTTTGTTGTGGACCTGGCCCCTTTTGTGCCCATATATGGAGCTATACGTCCAAAACCCAAATATGTACGAGCTGCGTTCGCTTCCCGCGTCTTACTCGTATTAATGCAATAACAATAGCTCTATTCCAGCATGCTAACTTTTCACTAAGAGAAAGGCTGTAGTTTCTATTAGACATTCGTAGGCAGGTTTGGCATGAAGTCAGATGGGCCGTTTTCATTTTCAGAGCCTATAGTTTATTTTCGATCAATCAATCGATCGATTCGGTTCTGTCCTGGATCAATGGAACCAACGTAGTTCCATTTATTTGATTGGCTGAGCACAGAATGTGATATATGATAAGATTATCCCCTCCTATATTCAGCTAGATTTTCGTCTTACACAAACATTAAATTCAATGAATGGAGAATTCACATCACGTTTGTCTGAGCAAATACACATGTTACACCATGATGATGTACGTCGATGATAAGAGCGCCCCTCACTTCACACGGGTGTGATTTGTTAATGTTATACCATCATTACAATGTTTGTGTTTTGCCAATTTTTTGGGAGGACACATGCAATACCCTCGCTGCCCACCATAGAGTAATAAAAGGATAGAGACTGGAACAGGAGCGACATATTGCTCATAAAAAGCATAAAAAGCATACACAATCACATGAAGGAATAATGCACCACTCAACTCACCCAGAGCAGAACTCCCACCACAGGACTCTGGCAATCAATTAATACAGTTGCAACCACTATACCACTATATTGGACTGCGCGCCTCGGACAGGGCGCAGGGAATAGAGCGCAGCGCGTTGTTATTGACAAACTCCTAGAGAGTGCTGATATTCTGTGTATACAGGAGACTTTTTTAGCCACACAAGACCTTGATAAGCTCAATTCTGTTCATAATGACTTCCATGGGGCATTATTTTTTTTTTCATGGCAGGGCCAAGCAGTCTACCTGCGCAGCGCTTGCGATCGACTGGTCGACCGCGATCGACGTAATGGGCACCCCTGCTATAGAGAATCACCGACGTAGTCTATTTTCACCTTAAAGTTATACTTAAACGAGTACAGCATGCGGTTTTCATTCTAGCCATGTACTATTGTCCAACCTGCAGCTGTACCAGAGACCTCTGGTCCCATATATCCCCGGTTCGTGTGGGGAGCTCTATGGTCGCTATGGGCCTTGCGCTCACATCTAATCTTGTGCTGTAGGTTGTTGAGTGCTAGCTTTTATATGGAGAACCGAGCAGGACATGTCATCAATCTGCCGAGGCAGCTAGCCTTAGGGGGATTGTTGGGGGGGCGTTCTGTCATCACCTGCCTTCTCCTTAGGGCTTAGAACTATAGTAACTCGCTAGTGCTAGTGTTAGTGTCTTGTAACCTCCTTTTTCTTCTTCTTTTACTTTTATATTGCTTACCCCACCTCACCCCCCAACTTATGAGAGAATAATAAAACGATAAGCATTTGCTTCAACATCTGAACATGTATTGAAAAGGTGCCGTCATGCTTTTTTGGTAGTCTCGTCCTCCGAGGATTTAATAAAAATAAAACGTATGATAACCCCCTCCACACTCGCACACACGGAAATTAAACAATATCAACACACACTATATATATATATATATATATTCAAAGATTTGCCAAATCTCTGCCATGCGTCAATCGGAGGTTTAAATAAAGAACTTTAATGAGAATGAGCAAGTGAATATTAATAAGTTAATGTCAAGATATCACGGATGTGTCTCACTTTATAAATACCGCCACTTTCATTTTTGTGAAAATCTAATGTCTAATCTGCGCGTGCCCCCTGGTGAAATGGCCTTTTCTGTCATTTAATTTTGAAACAGGTGCGTTTGGAGCAAACAAACAAACAGGTGAATGAAATCAAGATTAACTAAGTCATCACACAGTATGTTTTTTGTTTGACAAGACATAATATTAAGATTGGCTTTGTAGGGACTTCTGATGTATACAAATAGACCACAGATATGCTCTAAAAACATATTTTCGTCTTTAAAGAGAAATGGGAGAAAACAACCCGAATATAGAGCAGGTGTGCTTCCTCTGATCATGTCCTTGGCGGTGGGGTGCCCGCAGCTACAATCAAAGCTTAAAGAAAACGAAATAAAAGAGAGGCTCAATAACACATTTCTTTATTAACTCTGCTTCAGCCGAGCTGGAGGAAATAAAGAAATATGTGCACTTGAGTCTAGTCATGCACCTTAATTTTCGGAGGGCCGCTATTTCCACGTCTTTCACTGGTGTTCTTTTGGATGGGAACCCCTTTTGGTGTTTTAAGCATTATGTTGTACTTGAGCTGTTGAAAAATAGCAGATATACAAGCTCATAGCACGACACTGAGTGCCATCATCACCGAGCTTGTAGGTCTGCTATTTTTGAAAGATCCTGAAATTGTGGCCCAAATGTTTGAATATATTCAATGTGTATATATAACTCAACTCTTTGCTTCTGTCGGGGTCCCTGGAACAACATTTTTTCAGATGGGGCTCGGTGGGCAATTACATATATTTTTGGGGGTCCTTGACATTTAAATGTTTGAGAACGACTGACATAGAAACAAAAGGCATTTGTGGAATAGTCCTCGGGTCTAAATGGGTTAACTTAAAACAACCACATTTCCACCTATATCGCTGAATTTTGCACTACACAGTATAATTATAGCCTACAGACATGACATCTGACCTCATCGCATACTCTTCTTTAACAGAAAAGTATTGTCAATTACACTCCCTTTGTCTGTTACAATGAACAATCCACTGAAGTGCCTGATGGCACCTCTCTCTGAAACGTTGCACTGTCTGTATCTGTAATGTGCGGTCTAACGAGCACAATTGAACAAGTACACACCACTGAACCTATAATCATCATCCAACAAGGGCCCTTTATCTAACTCTCTCTCTCTGGGCTACAGTTTGATATTCTATTATCCCTCCATCTCTTCTTTTTTTTGGCATGTGCTCTCTTTCCGTCTCGAGTCCCCACGCATCCTCCGTCACTCTCTTTCTTTGTATCCGGTCCCAGGGTCAGGGAGGAGAGGGCTAAAAGTGGAGGGTGAAGAACAGGGTGAAGAGAGAGGCTAAATGACTTCCATTGTCGGGCCGAGGATGTTTATCTGGGCTGTGGCAGCCTGCAGACCTGTTGTCTGCCAGGGTGAGGGGAGGGAGGGGGGGGGGGATTACACCGTATGTCTTAGATAAGAGACACACACAAATACACACTTAAGCCCAGGCCGCCTTTTGGTCATTCCGTACCGAGACAGCCAAAGGACGGCTAGTTGACACACAGCTGCACTGCCTTTGATCATGTTATCAAGAAAGAAAAATCAGACCAAAAAGCCCCATTCACATACTTCATTGCACGGTGGAGTTGTGTGCCAAAGGTAGCAGACCTCACAACAAGCTAAAAACAATGCATCGTATCTAAGGCAGAAAAACATCCTATCATATCAGTCCTTCCTGTGGGACACTGTGTCCTAGACACAGACTCCAAACCAACCATATGGAAGTCCTCCATCATCTGCCAAGTCCAGAAAACCAACACCACCTGCAATAATGACTATACCGCCCTGTAGCTTTAACATCTCTGGTGATGAAGAGCTTTGAGAGGCTCATTCTACCCCAGCTACAGAGGGAGGTTAGTGGGCTCACAGACCCACTCCAGTTTTCATACAAGCAGCAGAGAGGTACGGATGATGCAGTGATAACCCTGCTGCATCACACCTACGCACAGCTGAAGAGGCCCAAGTCCTTTGTCAGGATGGTATTTGTGGACTTCTCGAGTGCATTTAACACGGTGCAGCCTCACCTGATGGGACAGAAACTCCTCCGGATGAATGTCAACCCCCCCACCTCATACTGCTCATTCTGTCTTTCCTCACAGACAAGACAGCAGGCCGTTAGATTCAATGGCAACTACAGCTCTAACAGGACTGTGTCCACCGGGGCACCACAAGGAGCTGTCATCTCACCAGTCCTGTTCACCCTTGACTGCAGCAGCCCAGACCCTGACACGCTATTCATCAAATACTCCGATGACACGGTTATTGTCGATACCACCAACACCAATAACCGCATCATTGGGGTAATGGACGGATTTGCTGAGTGGTGCAATAACAACTTCCTGGACCTAAACCCCAGCAAAACTAAGGAGCTGCTGGTGGACTTTAGGCAGGACCCGCCCACTCCACCTCCGGCCCTGGAGATAAATGGCCAGGCAATAGAACGAGTCGAAGAGTACAATTACCTCGGCACCACCATCGACCATAAGCTCACATTCAAGACCAACGCGGAGAACATTCACTCCAAGTGTCAACAAAGGCTGTTCTTCCTCAGGAAGATGAGGAAGCTTCAGAACAGACAATAAAGAAGGCCTCTCAAATAGTTGAGGACAACACACACACACCCTCTGTAACCACGACGAACTAATGCCCTCAGGCCAGCGATACAGAGCATCAAAACTCACTAAAAGGGGCTCCGCTAGCTTTGTGCCCACCTCCATCAGACTCTTGAACGCCTAGGCTGTGAACAGTAGACTTGGAATGAGCAGTTGTTTAGTTTTGGAAAAACTTAAAGTTTGAAAGAACATACACAGCACCTGTTGAGGGCCCTATTTCAAAGACGAAACTTTGTGCCATGGCACACCGTCTTAACACTTGTGATGCTAAAGACGTCTACAGATGTCTTATCAAATAAAACCGTAGGAGGTAAGATGTTATATATTGATTCATGTAGGCCAGACAGATGGGTGGAACAGGTACTCTGAAGGCTCATTCATAGTCTGGATTTTGGTGGTGAGGTGACTACCGAACTACAACATGACCGCACGAGCCACGGTGAAGAGCAAACCACCGCCACCACTACAGCCCTTCTCTCCGTTTTTACTCGCCACCGCTCAACGCTATTTCAGCTCCGGTGGTCACCTCACCACCGGAGCGGTGGTCACCTCACCACCGAAAATCCAGACTATGAATGAGCCCTGACACGGGTACTGCATAGCCAGTTGGGGCATGGATCTCCAACTTCCGTCCTTACCGACTCTGTGCTCTACAGCCGGGGCACCGATCTAGTCAAAATAATAACAATAATAATGGATTGCATTTTTATAGCGCTTTTCTACGTATGTACAGAGTGCTTACTCAAAGCGCTTTACAATGGTCCATTCATTCATACGAGGTTTCTGCACGACAACACTGATATCATACTACAGTACCACTGAAGCTTCACAACCATATTCGCTTCGACGTACCATTACAGTGCGTTAGTGTTACAGAAATGCGCGAGCGGAACACAAGTTGCACGCGTCCTGTTAAGTTAATCTCACGCTGACGGCAAAAAGCATGCAGTCCGCTCCGTGCCTGTTGGTTTGATGAGTAAACCCAACACAGTTCAACAGTCATTGTCTGTGGGGGAAACGTGACACGATATGAGGAGACATGATTATTATGCGACTGTCATCTGTGATTTGCTTTGATAAAGACCCAGAAAGGCACACTCCATATATGGCCATTACAGAATTAATTCCATATGTTGATCTGACCCCCCCCCCCCCCCCCCCCCCGCCATGCCAAAGCGCCAGCAGTCTGCCGTCACCCAGGCGGATGTGTGCACGCAACCTCGCCCTTCTCGCCCTCAGGGCGTCTTTACTGGTTAATATTATAACTTGTGCAATGTCGGGGTAAGAATGGTGGTCCCTTATTGGCTGTTGATGGTGACGTAACTAAGGTTACGTTTTAAGGTTGATATAAGGTCAATAATGGGTCTAAATGATTTAGAACAGCAGTTGTAATAGACATTCGTTTAATTTAGGCCATGTTTGGAATTCAAAATGCAATTGAGTAAAAGTACAAAAGTATTTGTATCAAAATGTACTAAAAGTACCAAAAGTAAAAAGTACTCATTATGCAGAATGTCTCATTTCAAGTCTTTTGAGAGCAGCCGATCGCACAAGCTCACAATGCGTCACATCACGACGCATTGTGAGCTTGTAGATCGACTATTTTCAAATGGCCAAAATGAATATAAGGTTGAAATGGTTAATGTATGTTTTGTAATCTAAATCTACAAAGTAAAAGTAAAAGTAAAAGTACAATATTTGCCTCCGAGATGTAGTAGGGTAGAATCACGTAACAAAGCTAGCGAAACTAAATGTTGTGTGTTTTGTTGCGGGTGCGGGATGCATTGCAGAGTTAGCTTGCCAAATTATGTGAGTGAAACAAGCGACCAGGTCTATGAAAACAAGCCCAAAAGAAGCAACCAGTTTCACCACTTGAGCCCTATATATTACATCCGCCATTTTCAAAAAGAATCATGAAAGCAAGCCCAAATAAGCAACTACACTTCAGAGATAAGACCAAACCAAAGCAATGGGGCAACTATGAATATTAAGCTATGTTACAGGAAAACTAGCCGCTTATAATAAGCAGAACTGGCAACACAACAAACGTTGCAAACTGCGCTGCAGGCTGATTTTTGCAATTTGTATGGAGAAAAATAATGTTTCGTCGGGCGACTGGTTTTGTGCCGATTAAAAAAATGCTAGTCTGTTGCAATCTGACAGTTTTAAGTAGTCTCTGGCTAGTCTGAACAAGTTTGCTTGTGTGGAATCACCTTAACAACAAAGACTAGTAGTCTAGTAGTCACTATCACATAGATTCCCATGAATGAAAACAAAGAAATGCAACTCCCGCTATGCATGATGTGTAATACTGTCTCTGAATGAGAGAGAGAAGTGTTTTAACTTGACTTCAGTTCCATTAGCTGTAGGTTCAAAACTATTCACTCAATCAAATTCACCAATACATCATTATTTTTGCTATGATTCCCTGCTTTCATAGGACATGAAAAAAACCAAAAATAAAAAACCCACAATGACAAGTAGTCATGTATTTTTGCCTTTGAATAATTGAAAGGAAACAGACTAGACTAGAGTGAAATTACATTTCTCACATCGACAACAGTGAAGGCCTGCTACATGCTGTATGTGTCTGAATGGAAAAACCTTATATTTTTGCAACCCACTGCGTGCATTCCGTGCAACAAAGTACTGTAATAGTACTAGAGGTTGTGAAGGTTTTCCATCGCCTGCAGTTGGAAGCAGCGGCGGGGCTCCTGCAGTCGGATTGCGGCGGGATATGGGGAAGTGAGATATGTACTCTTTCACTCCCCCAACGCTCCTCTGCTACTGTCGACATGCCCTTAAGCAAGGCATTGCTCTACTAACTGTTCCTGCTGAATGCCAGGCAATCCTTGGATTCATGGATGGATTATTTATATATAGCTCCTTTAACTGAAGTGCTTTATACATTGTTCATTACATTTACGCACGCACACACTTCTTGCTCAAGGAGAACTTTGACACTAACCCAGGAGGAGCCGGGGGATCGAACCGGAAACCTTCCCAGTTCCAAGCGTTACACTTTCTATTCCTAGGATGTTAGATCTCGTCCGCCGGGTGGAAACCGCGTGTCCACGACTCTCACTTTTCAGGATTCAAATTAACCCATTCTGACCGGGAACCCATTTTGGTGTTAGCATCATGTTATGCTTTAGCTATTGAAAAATAGCAGATCTACAAGCTCATAGCGCGCCACCGAGTGGCGCGCTACGAGCTTGTAGGTCTGCTATTTTTGAAAAATCGAAGAACGACTGGCATTTTTAGAATCTGATCTCAGGTCAGAATGGGTTCATCAGACCAGTGTGTGTCCAGTGGAAACCTCGTAATGAATCTGATCTCAGGTCAGAATGGGTTAACTGACAGCAAAAGTAGCAGATCGACAAGATTAAAAGCTTGCGGGTGTGCTGCTGCTTTTGATGTTTTTATGTGTGGCGCTGTATGATTATGAAGTAAAAAAATAAAAGAAAAAGAAAACCGGCAAAAAGCTAGAATACGGAGATGAGAGGTTTCTGCCCGACAGCAACGATCGTTATGAATCCGTGGCCCCTCGGTTTGGCATTCTGCTCCTCCAAAAGTATATAATTATGTCCCGAGGCCACATAGTGACCCTGATCTGATGCCCCTCAACTGTCTCTATCCTGTTGCTTAATTAACACGTTTTAAAACACCATTCATTGTCTTTAACTCCCCAAGACTACCCACTTCAGACCAGTCCAGTGGGTCTGATTAGTCCAGAGCTTAGCATATTATGTACGAACCTTTGGCCAATACATGATTCTGTGAAATAAATAGCTTTTTTAGCCTATTTATTTATTTAATTGGTAGTTATAATATACTGCGTGCGGGTAGCTCAGTCGGTATAGAGCTCTCGCCTTTGGACCACAAGGTCATGGGTTCGATCCCGGGCGCCGCCAACTCGGCGTATGAGCAGCACGGCTTGGGTGCGGCAAGTCGTGCGGTAAGTACTGGGAGCTGATGGTAGGTGTGGCGCTCCACCTCAGCATCATCTCCCAGAGGTCTAGCGCATTGTAACGGGGACAGACTCTCACGCGTGTTACCGGCTGATACCGACAACAACCCACTTCCAACTTACTTACTTATGATGCTATTCTGTGGACTTAAAAAAAACTTTGTTTTATCTTTGTTCCTTCCTGCCCTGGTACACCAAAGGTCAGGGTTCCTCGAACCCTAACATGATGAAATTCCAGGCCTGGCTATTAGTTTTGACCGCATGTCGCATTTACTATGAAAACGGGCATTTCCCATCAGTCAGGCCAGGCCGTCCGTCACCCCCAGATTTCATATATGGGCATGCCTCGTGACATCACAAGACATCATCAGGGATGGAGATCCATGATGTCTTCAATATTGGCCAGCAACTATACATCTGACCTCAAACATCAAACCCTTAGATATCCATATATAGAGCTGACCTGTTCTGACATTCCATATGTTGATCCTTCCCCAACCGTCCTTCCTGTTCGATGTCTCCCTTTTGACTGATACCTGTCCATTCAAACTCTAGACGGGCCCGCCCCAAAGTTACTAGTGCAGCCGCGCCCTGCAGCAGGCGAAAAATAGAGTTCTTAACAGGCCAGAGAATTAAGTCTCTGTCTCTCACAGTCTGTAGTCTCTCACTACTACATCAAACCCTAGTGTACACTCAAGACACTGCCCCCGCTGCCACCCTTATATCTCCATATACAGTATGGAGCTGACCTGTGTTCAGACATTCCATATGTTGATCTGACCTCCTCAAACCCTGTACACTCAAGACACGCTCCATATTCCTCCTCAGGGGCGCCTGATGGAGGGGAAAGGAACTGGTTGGAATAACGTGTTACTTCCACGCGCTACGTCCAACCAGGGAAACTCCCCCCTGTCAGGAGCAACTTGGACACTCAGGCATGAAGGAAGCATGAGTTCAAGTCCGTTGCTCTCCCCAGGTTGGCGGAGGGTGTGTAGAGCCCAGGATCACATTAGATAATTGACACAGGGGTGAAAAATGGGTTACAAAGTCGTGGGATAAAAATGAAAAAAATATCGCCCAGCAGTCTGCCGTCACCCATGCGGATGCGTGCAACTAAAGGGCACCCTGAAGGGCGAGGTCGCTTCTCGCCCTCGGGGAGTCTTACCGGTATGAATAAAATATGCCGCCCTAAAGTTAGGTTAAGAGCAACGTCCCTTTATCGTTCACTAAACTCACCCCACACACACACGTCAGTTTGTTCCCCCAACAGCAAGAAGCATGGATAGTGGTGCTGGCTGATGACGTAACAGGTGACGTTATGAAATGCAAGTCTGCTGCCTGCTGGCCAGACTTGAGTAGCGAGTGACAAAACAAATCCATGGAGCGCAACGAATCAGGCTGGAACCCAGGCTAAGAAACCTCAATTTATTTTTGTAAATTAATGCCCTACTTTATTATCATACAAGAGTGTCGCACACAAGTAGCCGATCTACAAGCTCACAACGCAAGGCGTTGTCCAAGCTTGTCAAGGCACCTATTGCAGTGCTTCAAGCTTGTTGAATCTGCTGATTTTTATGCTTTTGTGTGAAGGTTTCTTCCCAACAGACAACATTGACTGTACAGTACAGTACAGTCCACAGCACAGTTTCTAGGTGAACTTTTCACAGACTTACCTCCAAGCAAGCGTTCGAAACGGGGAACGCTCAGAAGCGTGTGCACAAGCATATCATCCGGCAGGACGCCACATGAACTGACCGCAGGCAGGCATGCAGTGAGGATGAAAAAAACAAAACAATACAACAACAAACAAACAACTGATGCTCAAATAAGAAGAGGGTGCAGCACTATCATCACACACGACAGGACAACTTTGAACATGAATGTCAAATAGGATGCATGGGGAATAAACAATTAAATAAACTTGACAGACACATACCTGTACATGCATAATAGAAGATTCCCAACCTATGGGCCGTGAGGATAATTGTGTGCCCCCCCCCCCCCCCCCCCCAAAAAAAAAGAATACTGTATGGCAAAAAAACTGTATGATTTTAATGATAATATAACATTAATATTTTTAGGCCCTGATCCTGAAAAGGTCAGTGACCTCTGAAGTATAACATGCATGCTCAAGTGTGCAAACAAGCATGCTTTGGTCTTGCTCAAGGACACTTCGACGCTTACCTCTGGGGGAGCCTCGGGTTCGAACTGGCGACCTTGCGGTTGCCATTGGGCCACTCTACCGCTGAGCCACCGCCGGCCCCCACTATACAGTACATACCTAGGGCGGTCCTGGCGGGCGTGGCGTCGCTCTTGATCCAGAAGGACACCCAGGAGAGCACCACGGTGAGGATGCAGGGGATGTACGTCTGGATGGTGAAGTAGCCCATCCGCCTCCTCAGGTCAAAGTACACCGTCATCAGTATGTAGTCGCCTGCGGGGAGAGAGAGAGAGAGAGAGAGAGAGAGAGGAGAGGTTTATGTCTGCATAATGTCGTCTCTGTCGGGTGGAGGTACCTCATATCAACACTGTTATTGCTGATCTACAGCGGTGCTCAATATTTCATGTCAAGGACCCTAAAGATTATATGTAATTGGCCGCCGACCCCCATCTGAAAATAATGTTGTTTCAGGAACCCCTCGGAAAAACGAAACAGTGATGTTCTTTTTTTTGCGGGGATGGAGGCGTGAAAAGTGAATAAAGAAGAAGGCCGTCCTCTCCAGCTTGGTTCACGCAGTACGGAGTGGACTAGGATGAGGGCGAGATAGGGACGAGAGGGCGCGAGAGAGAGTTGAAGCTTCATATCAATTGATTAGGGAGACGGGGACATGGAGGGGAATAAAGCAGCAATCCGGAACTTATTGCGACCGTAGGTCTCAGATTTTATATGAAAACCGGCAAAACGTCAGTCAGTCCGTCCGTCCGATCGTCCAAAACCTACCCAACCTGGGCCCTTACTGGGCCCAAACTGGGCTGGTCCGAGGCCCTGCCTTTAATTAGCACACATTTTACGCCCTACTCTGCCCCTAAACACAACAAAAAATAAAATAAAAAGTCCATATATAGGACCTTCCCAGACCTGACCTCAGGGCATCTTACTGGTTTTAGTTTATAACATGATTTTAACCAATCCGTACAGTGGAGTATGTTAATACAACACAACTCACACACCATCAACATTACAAAAAAGGATGTCCACTTTTGTTTGGCTTACGCACCATGACCAGAACAGAACAGATGTTTTGGGACAATTCAACAAGAGCGCAAACCTTTCTCTCACCTGTGTCAATGCAGTATAACTAACACATCTGCAGTGGTTGGAGGTATGGTCTCTCACTGCTTAACTCAAATGGTGTCGTCGGGCACCATGGGCAAGACCTACGCTGTAGAGGCTATCATTTGTTTGGGCGGAAGTTGCGGGATTTTAGCGGAAGTATCGCCCAAGGAAATGACGTTGATGCTTTACAAATCAGTTTACATTCCCCGCAAATGAAACATGTGTTGTGATTGGTCGGGGAAATATCGTATCTGGGGGAAATACATTTGACGGATGTTCCGGAGGATACATCCGCCGATAGCTTCTCTCCCTTAGCTTGTGACCAGGCTTTTCTTTTCGCAGATGAGTAAGCCTGGGACAGAGGCTATAGTCGTCGGGTAGCATATCTACTGGTTGACACACAGCACTGCCCGAAGCTCATGAGAACAAGACACCAGGCCAAGTAAGCTTTCCATCTCGGGAAGAACGGATAGGTGAAAGTTTGGCCTCTACTGCAGTGGATATAGGCCCCACCAAAGAGTTACGGATTCTATCTTTAAAGCTTGATAGAAAGAGGCAAGGAGGGAAACCTGGAGAATGGAGTGATATAATGTAGAGGGATGAAAGCGCTTAAGGGTCACTCTCCTACTCTAAGGTCAAATGAGACTGTGATCAGCACATGGAGATAAGAACAGTCTGAGGGAGAGAGATATAATATAAGGGACAGAGACATGAATATAGGAGGCAGATGAGAAAAGTGTGACACTTTGATAGGAGCCATGAAGCCATTTCACATAAAGGTGTGCCATTCCAACTCGTAGCGCTTTACTCATCTTTTCCTGAAGGTTTTCTGAAAATGCATGTTTCCCTGCTGGTTTTATTCACTTCCATGCAGCAGAGGAACGCCATCTATTCAGGTAAATCTGCAGACCGCCGAGCCGTTTGTAATGCAACACGCGCTGGACTCGCAGTACATTTGTTAACACGGGTGTCCCTATTTTGTCAAAGCGAAATGTTTCTAAAGGTTTTCTGAGATTCAGTGGTGTGAGAGTGCGAACTATAGTAATACAAATATTATGGAGGCAAAAGACAAACAAATGTAATTTTAAAACGATAAAACCCTACAAAGCCTGAAGGCGTATTTTGTAGTGTGCGTGTTTGTGGTGTATAGGGTGGGTATACGGTTGATGAATTTCTTCTCCCCGAGTTGCAATTATTGATTCTTAGTCATCATGGCATTTGACCAAGGTGCAGTTGAGTGAAAGATTGAACGCTGTCTCAAGGGAGCCCGCTAATGCCATATTTAATTATTTCTTTCTTATCAAAGGTACTCGCAGCGCTGCAGGGTGCGAGGGAGTACACAGGGGTTAAGAATAAAAAAGGTTGATTTGCAGACACTGGCTGGTGCAACAGTTGGCCCCACATAATGACATCCCAGAGGAGGCGGTTAGGTAATAGCTAGTATCATCTAAAAGGTATTGATGTTAAAGAACGGCTTGAATCGAAGGAAATATTACATGTGCATTTGCATTAATGGGACAATTTGAATTGGAAAACATCACATTTGAATATTACCTAGATAGACAAACTGACATTTTAATAAGTACAGTACTTGAGTTAATGTTAGGGATGCGCCGATCAATCGGTTGCCGATCGATCGGTGGCCGATCACCGATCGATCGGATCGGATCGGCCGTGCAAAATCCACCGATCCGCGAAACCGATCTCCAAAGCAAAAATCAGCGCCGTTTACATCCAAAAATAATGTGTCACTTTCTCGGTTCTGCACCGCTTAATGGAGAAGTATAGCACTGGCAGCGCAACGAATACCCCCCCACACACACACACCCCAGGGAGGGACGGGGGAGAGAGAGAGAAAAGAGAGAGAGAGAGCGAGAAAGAGCACGCACGTCTTCACCCCAGCGAGGGAGGGAGCTCATCATCTCCAGTCCAGTAGTTAGCAAAGGGAGCTAAGTGCTAACTATAATCCAAATTGTTAGACAAGTAGTGTGCCCTGGCCTGACACAACTTTCTTAGAAATGTGCATGTTGCAGCCAGCGCCAGCCAGTAAGATGAGCCTATGCATTTCACGGTTTTCGGGGGGGCAGTCGGTTTGGGGGGGTTCCCGACGGCTGCGCGTCGCTTCCTCCTCTGACAGAGGGGAGGCGAGTAAGCGACACAGTCAGAAGCCCCCTTTGTTCAATCGAAGGCCCCCTCACTGCAGCTGTGTAGGGGTGAGGATCGCGTGATGATTCTAATGTAGGCTACAGAATTCTATAAGTCACCACATTTGGTGTGACACACAGCTTCTGTTTCTGTTTACAATGCGTTGTCAACACGTGTTGAGTTGACAAAGATTGACAGATTTCGGATAAGACTGATAGTTTATCCGTTAGTAATTAGCCTGAGGCACACAGAATCACACTACTTTTGGATTTATTGGGATTGGCTTTTTGGGGAAAAGAGGGGGAGGAGGTGATCAAGCAGCTCCACAAGACCACAACATATTTGGTAGGCTCACGGCTGCATTTATTTTCCTTTTTTTTCTCTCGAGGGTGCATGGGATGATGGGAGCCCCTCCAGCAGGCTAGGGAGCTCCGCTCAGGCTAGCGGAAAATGACCGCGGGCGCGGGTTGCCAGGTTTTTTTATAAGTAAAAAAAAAAATAATAATAAAAAATTTACAATTAAATTAAAAAAAATATTAAAAAAGATCGGGATCGGGATCGGAATCGGCCGATCTTTTTTAAAAAGATCGGTGATCGGGATCGGCCCCCAAAAACGTGATCGGAGCATCCCTAGTTAATGTACTCACTTTCCACCAGGGACAAAAAATCCCAGATGAGTTTAATAGGGCTCTATTACTCCTATCCACACTTTTCCTGGGCTGTGTGTGCGCTCCAGTTCCTGTTGATTTCATTGGATATCATTGGTCATCTGACCAGTTTCATTGGCTTTCATTGGATCAAATCGACAGGAACTGGAGCACACACAGCCCAGGAAAAGTGTGGATACAGTTATTATAAATACTCTGGCAACCTTCCAGAGGCTTATAATTAAAGTCTTGGCTGGTCTAGAAGGTATAGCAGTAAATAATATCTGCATGACGTTGATTGTTCAAGTTTCAAGGTTGTCTTTATTCGTCTTCCCTTAGGAG
The DNA here is from genome assembly GCF_963924005.1 of Protomyctophum bolini. NCBI lineage: Eukaryota > Metazoa > Chordata > Actinopteri > Myctophiformes > Myctophidae > Protomyctophum > Protomyctophum bolini. Next base: position 11,912,379 of record NC_137885.1, on the reverse strand, counting down.
AAACGTGTCCTATATCTCCTCCTGCCAGAAGGCAGTAGATCGTACTCTCGGTTCAATACATGCAGAGGGTCAGATACAATATTCCTAGCTTGTCTATTATTACGGTTTGTTCAAACATGGCCTGGGGAGTGATGAAGTTCCACGAAGCTCCAAGGCGACCTGGTTGTTATTGCTTTGACGTATAGCAAATGTCGGTTCTCTTGCTTTTTAGTTTATTAGCAAATTTCCTTGCTTAGTTTTAGCCTTTATTGGTCGCGTTATTAGACGTTCCCGTTCTCCCTTTGAGCTTCTTCGGTAGTGGGTTCTGTATTTATGAATGTTACATGTCTTTCCTGTTATTCTCTTGTATTTATCGTTACTGGCAGAGCTGTGTCACTTATTTCGCCCTCTTCTCTTGGCCAGTTCACACTTGTAAAGGAGACTTCAGTATCAATGTGGTTTTTACTGGTTAAATAAAATAAAAAATAGAAACATATAATAGCCGCGTGCACACACGTGCACGCACACGCACGCGCGCGCACACGCACACACACCCTCTCTCCTCCTGTTCTGTCTGGCAGCTCCATTGTGCGGTGAACTTTGATGCTTGTCAGGGGAGGTGTTCTGTTATACAACAGGAGGCTCTTATTATTTGATGCCCCCAGGCATTCAGAGGATTATGTTCCCTCAGGTATAGCTCCGCTGTGGTCATTTATACTGAACAGTGACCACCATTAACCTTCTTTAACAGCACCAAGCCAAAGGATGAGTGTGTCCCCTTTTTTTCTGTACAAGCCAATATGTCCTAGAAATCAAACGCATAAAAGGAAGCTTAACTTGCTTGCTGATGCGCCAAGTCGTGTTCCAGTGTGAGAATGACATTGCTGTTGTGTCTCAAACTTCCCTTTCTCTTTAATAGATGTGTCTCCCAATACTCCCAAAACACTGAACCACAGTACTAACAAAGAAACAGTGGTAAACAGCTCTGTTGTCTAAAACAAAACAAAAAAAGCAAATAAGTACTTCATACCAGAGGCGTATCTACAATAAGGCAAGGACAGGCCCAAAATCCCAAATCCATTTCTGGCCTGGCCAAAAATCCATACAATGAGAAAAAAAAAGAGGACAAAAACCAAACCTGTGAACTATTAGTGGACAGCTGATTGGCCGTTGCGGTAGAGCGCGACCCTCAATCACCCGTTGGAATGTAAATGAATTCCTTTCAGCCTTAGTATCCTACTGTCTGGCAGGTATATCTCTTTGAAAAACTTTAGTGCTATGATTGTGCGCGGGGAGACGAGAATGAACACGTTGCCTCCAACTGTGTTGGTCTTTATCTCAACAAGACGAAAACTGAATACGTAAACATATGCAAATCCAACAATAACCACATTATAAAAACACTTAACACTCCTTTGAAACGGGTTGATGACTACAGGTATTTGGGTTCATATATATCTTATTGTCCAATGTCCAATGTCCAATGTCCAACTGATAATAAATCACAGTTTTACTTCAGGTGTGGTTCCGACTTATTTTAAACAGGCGGTGGTGGAACCCCTGATTAAAAAACCGAACCTTGACTCCTCTGTATTGTCCAATTTTAGGCCCATCTCTAAACTTCCGTTTATCTCCAAAATTTTAGAAAAAGCTTTTTTTGCTGTACTTTTGCAACTTTTATAACTGTACGCTGTGACGCGTTTTGAGCTTGTAGATCAGCTATTTTCAGCAAGTGTAATCAGTCATTACGACGCCATTGAGGCCCGCCAAAACACATTTTAATCGACTAAATCTACACTTTCTACAGGTGATTTAGTCGATTAAAACTAGACCAACACTAAAACATTCCAGTTGACTAAAATGTGACTAAAACTAAATGAAATCTATTCAAAAGACTATGACTGAAACAAAAAAAAATCTGACAAAAACAAACAATGTGACTAAAACTAAATGAAATCTATTCAAAAGACTATGACTGAAACAAAAAAAAATCTGACAAAAACAACACTGCTGGAGAACAAAACAACGAGCCCTTCCTGTCATGCCTGCCTGTGGAAGGTGTATCCTCACTTGACACATCACTTTCACGTGCGCCGTGTGTGTGCTGCTGTGTACACTGGCACCGCAACATGGTGCCAACGGGGGGGGGACCTAAATTAAGGTACATGAGAAGTAGGACCTTAGTTTGTCGCTGTGCGGCAGAAATCTTCTCATCTTTTTACAGTTTTATCTTTTTCCATAAGCGAATGCCCCATTTTATCATAGTATAGTCCTTACCCGTTCGAATATATGCACACTAATGTGATTTAATAGATCATATTATTCATGTATGTCTTTTGAGGTTTAATTAGTGTGCTCTCAGAGGCTCTTGCCCGCCGGGCGAGTAGTACAGGAACGGTGGGGAAATTGCAAAGTGCGGTTGCCAAGATCGCACAGACGCCTTCAGAAATATAGACCCCTCCCACTGATGGTTTTTTTGTGGATTTTGCCTTGATCTTATATTAAAAGGGTGTTTTTGCAGCGCCCCCTATGGATGAAAACTGCTAATTGCTTTTGGCTCTCTGTTGATGAAACCACCCTCGACATGCGATTAACATTTGAGGTGGATTGGACATTCCGTTCGTGATTTGTGACTAGCTCAGCAAATATGGAACTATTCCTTGACATTTTAAAAGGTTGAGAAACTGCAATATCGAGGCTGTATCTCACCGTTCAAATCAATGGACAGCCTATCACAGTTTGTTCCAGCAGCACATCAAGCTCCGTGTTAGCTCTCAGACACAGCAGGTAACCAAGGAGACCATGCTGCTGGCTGTACTATAAACCCCGGCCAACCGGGAAGAATCATTGAAGCTAGATAAGACATGCTGGCCGATCGTATACTATAGGCACTGCGGCTCGAGCCAAACGTGACCCCGCCAGATGGTGGCAGTAGTGAGTTCCTCCCTCCTGCTTCCATCTGGTCTCTCTCGGGCAGAGACGATATATGCGGCCGCTAGAGGCGGGATCAACGCGAGAGACTAGAGCTGGGCCTAAAACATGAACGTGCAATATCGTAGTCGACAGCGGCGGTGCTCAATCATGACTCGCACGCACGCACGACTCGCGGTGCTCTTTCATGCCTTCGACCCCGGCACGTTCATGAACTTTACATAGACTTTTTAGGCCGAAAATGGGTGCGCTGGGTGAGCAACTCCATGTGCAGTGGATGGGAGGGGAATTCCGGTGCCGCCTATATAACTCCATGGCTGCACTGTACTGTAACTGTACGCGTTCCACGGCTGCAGAACTATTTTGGATTATGTTATGTTTTGAAAAATCTCTAAATCTTTTGAAAACATGTAAATTGCTCTCTGGATTACGAGCGTCTGCTAAATCAGGGGTTCTCAACATTTTTGGCTGGGGACCCGAGGAAATGTCCAGCCATTCAGTTGCACAAAAAAAAAAGAAACAAAAAATTGAGGGAACCCCCCCCACGTTTCTTACAAGGGGCTCCGACACGAACAATAAATCTCAAAAATAAAAATGGATGGGTGCTTCTGGGACAGGACTATATGATAGAAAAAAGGCCAGAGGCACTGCAACGCCTTCACAATAGCACCGTGTGATGAATAAGCACGGTAGGTATAGGGGGGGGAAAGAGGCTCGGGCTGAACCGACTGTGAATTGAAACGTCAGGGATTCTTGGCAACAGAGTCAGGGGGAAGGACGAAAGTTTCTGGAGCGTTTCTTTGGGCCGAATTCCAGCACTTTGATGGGGAACAAGATACCAAATTTAGAAACAATTGCCGGGCTCATGGGCAGATTCCCCCACAGTAGCGCAGCAGTGTTGTGCAGGGGAATGTCCGCAATGTCCTCATTAAAATGCACCAATACCCGTTCTCTGTTTTTTATTATGGAATATCAGCCAAAATAAATGGGAAAATGTCTAATTTCCTCTAACAGCACGAGGCCTCAGATGTATACGTTTGCCGTTGTTCCTTTTAGGCATCTCAGCAAAAAAATGTCTGTCGCGGGCCGTGTTTGGAGGGCACAGTGGAAGCCTCTGGAGAGTAATCCTTCACAGCGTCACCGAGGTGTAACTATAGAGTGCTAACTTACTGTACAATACACATATTTATTCTGTACAGCACACGGCAAACTGAGGCACTTCTGTTGTTTTTCTTGTTTTTTTTTTTCAGGGTTTTTTGTTTTCCTTTCTTTTTTTGCACACAGGTCCCTTGAGAAGCTAATTAAAGCTCAGCCTCAATAATATGCCAGTATGCGTATACGCCAGGATTGGCCTTCAGAAGCAAGAGGGGGAATCGCCTTTTTGAGACTCATCTAAATTGGCCTTTTAACCACTTTTTTTGTCATTAAAAAAAATGGGGGCTTTAACAAAGTGGCGGTTGGAGGTGGCTTAAGGTTATACGCTCTGTAAAAAAAAATAATAATAATTGGGACAAAGATATGAGAGTTTGAAAATAATAATGTACTATATCGTTTGACTAATGACTTGCTCCCGGTCTGTGAATGGACAATCATGGGGGACTTTAACTCTGCAGGTATTAAAAAGAGGGCATTCAAAAGTCATTAAAAAAGAGGAGAGGGGGATTGGGGCTGGGGGATGAAGGGGGTGGGGGTTTGGGGACGACGACACTAGATTTTGTTCAGCACAAAATACATAGGATCCTTTGTCCCAGCATGCACCTGTACTACCTCAGAGGTTCCCAACCTTTTCTGCAAATTTACGTCATATAGCAGCCAAGTCTATATGGACTTTTAATGTTTGTTCAGGGCAGCGGTTAAATGAGCATTCAGTGATTTGGGTCCGCCCCGGTAACAAGATGTGCACATGCACGCACTACAGTGGGGGGGAGACGGGGTGGCCCGTCAAGGCCCGCCCCCCGCTTGATCATGATTGGTGGTCACGTGACAAGTGTCCATGGCACTTTCATGGACACTTTCATGGGAGCCAAACTACCCGGACGTTTGGCAGAATGCACTGGAGTCAATGAGAGCTCAGTGACCAGATCAGGTTTTTTTGACCCCAGGGGTTAAAGGGTGGGAAGCAGGGAAATTTACTTAAAAAAAAAATGATGCATATCTATAAGAAAAAAACCCTAAGGATGTCCAGTTAAAAAACAAAGTATAGTTAGCCAGTAGATGGCGCCATTTCACCATGTCGATGACGTAAGAAATAGCGCCTTTGCTATGGACAATGTTCAAGTCAAGATTGATTGACATTTATATTCACAGAAACTACTCTGAGCGGTAAAAACAAGTACAGTAAAAGCACTAAGACTACATCAGGGTTCTCCATTTTCATTTTTTGTATGAATTATTCTGCTCGGAATTATCTAATTCTGAGCCTACTATAAACCAATCTATCCATCCATACAAACACACGTCTGCTTCTGCATCGGAAGTGTATCAACTATCAAGCTTGTTTAGGCATATAAATTGATACGTAATGCTTTGCAAATGTTTTGTTTCTAGGCTATAATAGCTGCGGCTGTGTAGTAGAATAAGTAAAGCCTAAAACAGGGGGAGACACGATCGTTCTTTTTTTTTTTTTCATCGTTTTTTCCCCCCCTTTTGTATTCCATGCAGCTGTATGACTAATGACAGAATCACTGTCAGAACATATCACTCCATTCGCGACTCTATACACTGCATAAAGACTAAACAGTATTCACACAAAACGGAGCACAATGATCGATTCACTTTGGCCGCGCTGATGATCAGCGTTCGTTCAGCACACAACCGGCCGGCCGCGGGGGGGGGGTGACAGTAGCCCACTTCACACCATCCTCCCCGTTTGGGTCATGATGTCACGTCAATAAAACAGTAACCGTCTGCGATACCATTCTGTGTTTTATTCTGCTTTTTGTCGAGCAGCAGACAGAAAAAAAAAGTCATGTCATTGATCACCATCATCCTTGTGTAAAGTTTTTCTTTCGCTAACTCTCATTCCATTAAAAACATATATATATATATATATATATAGGCCAATAGTCTACGCCTCTACCACTATTAATCGAATATAGTGTCACTGTTGTTCCAGCCACACACAGACACAAAAATAGAGAAGTCAGATGCGGAGAAAAATAAACCCTCCATGAGACACCGAGTCATTTCACTAGTTACACCCAGAGAACAGCACTCATCGTGGGGCGAGCTGATCCCCCGTGAGTCTAGCCTGGTTAATAAACCAGACCGAATCAGCCGTTGGCAAAAAAAATGTGCCTGCCGGCGGATTACGGTCTGGAGAGGCTCAATTTCCTACACCAGAGAAATGGGGCGGCCAATCGGGACACGGTATGCAATATGGGCGGGCTTTGGTACAGTGACTTTCAATGCTTGAGACCTTTGACTGACAGTAGCTCTGACCAATTGCGTCAAAGAGAAAATGTTTCAACCCGCCGCCCTGGAAATGAAATCCAAGCTGAGCCTCCCCAGACTAATATCCCGCGGTCCGTGCGATATTAGTCTGGTTTATTAACCAGGCTACCGTGAGTCCGCTGGCTGGAACCGCCTGGTTGCGATGGCCACGCCCCCAATCCAGTACAAGCTCTGTTTCCGTATCGATACGAAGAAAATGGCCGGCACATTATTTACAAAAAACCTTGAGTGTATAGCAGACATGTCATTGGTCATGGTAATCAAAAAGGTTATTGATTTATTTCATTATGAAGACGCTAAAATAGTGCAATCCCAAGGGGCTTTTAACATGGGATCTAATGGGATGACGTAGGGGAGATACTATCGATGACACGCTGTTTTGGCTCGGCCTATCTCCGACGCGGTGGGAGGGATGTTTCAGAGCAGTGGCCACTAGCCCGCCCTGACTTCACACAGCATTGAACAGGCTGTATAGTCATAATTAAACTCAGACAAAGTAGATGCCAGCGTGAAACATTGACGACGAGACGTCATGTGGCTGTATACTGTAAATACAGTGGGCGGCCCTCACTTCACACAAGATTATATTAATCTTAGTGTTTTGCCAATTATTTGGCATTTATTACTCTCTGCCAAAAACAACACTGGGCCCACTTGTAATATCCTGCCGGCGCTCATGCAGGTTTTCACTACCTGCTACATAACATAGTAAGACACCCCCCCTCCAACTGAGATACTACAGTGCCTTATAGTAAGACACCCCCTCTCCAACCCCCTCCTACTGAGACACTACAGTGCCTTATAGTAAGACACCCCCCTCCCACCCCCTCCTACTGAGGTACTACAGTGTCTTATAGTAAGACACCCCCCTCCCACCCCCTCCTACTGAGGTACTACATTGTCTTATAGTAAGACACCCCCTCCCACCCCCTCCTACTGAGGTACTACAGTGTCTTATAGTAAGACACCCCCCTCCAACCCCCTCCTACTGAGGTACTACAGTGTCTTATAGTAAGACACCCCCCTCCAACCCCCTCCTACTGAGATACTACAGTGCCTTATAGTAAGACACCCCCTCTCCAACCCCCTCCTACTGAGGTACTACAGTGCCTTCCTTCATCCCTATATTCCAATCACGCCGAGCACAATATATTCATGCACTCGTCCGCCTCTCTGGAAACGGTGAATCACGTCGTATTATGCAGACCTCGGCTCCCGGCGATAATATTCCCCCCAGAACAGACGTAACGACCATAATGGCCCCGCAGCATCGCACGCGCTCAGTGGTGGAGAACGGTACTCAATTCTTTTACTTAAGTAAAAGTGCCAATACTGCAATTTATTAACTACTTTTCGTAAAAGTACGGAATTTAAAATGTACTTTAAGTACTAAAAGTAAACGTACTCCTATTGCAGAATGTGCCATTTTTTCACAAGTTCAAAATGTGTACAAAGTCTATTGGAAATAGCAGATCTACAAGCTCACAATGCGGCGCAACGCGACACATTGTGAGCTTGTAGATCGGCTATTTTCAAATGGCCGAAATGTATAGGGTTGAAGTGGTTAATGTATGTTTTCTACATCTGTTTTCTAAATCTCCAAAGTAACTAGTAACTCAAGTTTTAATAATTGTAGTGGAGTAAAAGTAAAAATTCTGGCTCCGAGACGTAGCGGAGTAGAAGTAAAAGTATTGGAAATACTCAAGTAGAGTACAACTACCTCAAAATTGTACTTAAGTACAGTACTTAAGTAAAATGACTTAGTTACTTTCCACCACTGCACGCGGTGGTGCAGCAAAACAAGGTTAACAGGGGTTAATAATGGCTGCCCCATGTCGGCGTACTTATTATGCCGTTATCACCTGCATTCATCTCTGCGGGTGACAGGCAGCCATTAAAAATGTATTAGGAGTCAGGACCCTTCTCTACACTCGTTACTTCCAATGTGACGCACCTGTTGACCCGACGTCATGGGAGAGAGAGAAACAGAAAGGGAAGAAAAACAAGAAATTTTAAATTACGCATTGAGCTTCATTGAGACGGTTGGAGTTGAATGGGAAAATGTTTTATTAATATTGCATAAGTAACCCATTAAGACCAGGAAAGCATCTGTGTATACAGGTTTTAGATTTTTGCGTTGGCTATTAAAAAATAGCGGAAGGCGAAAGGGGGCCTTTCTGTGTGGAGTTTGCATGTTCTCCCCGTGTCCCCTAGGTTAGGAATACCCTCACATGTTCTCCCCGTGTCCCCTAGGGTAAAGTAACCCTCAAAAAAAAAACATGCAGTAATCCTGGTCTCTAAACTACCTCCCCCTGGCCAGCCGGGGCGCCTGATGGCGGGCGCCAAACATGCCGGTCTGTTCAACACCACAACTATAAACCTTGATGGCTGCCCAATAACTCACAAACCAACAGTCATTTTTGACTCGTCCCTAACCCACATTAAAAGCATTACAAAATCCGCCTTCTTCCATCTGCGCAACCTAGCTATAGAATCCGTCCAATACTATCACTTCCCGATAGCTGAAACCCTGGTCCACGCTTTCATCACCTCAAGAAGAGTTCACGGCAATGCTCTCTTCTCCGGTCTACCGATCAACAATCAATCAAGGGGTGCAACGATACATTTTAACAGCGATACGATACGTATCACCATACATGGTGGACGATACGATACATGGACGATATTGGTACAGTAACTATTTAACATACATTGACATTATTTTAAACTAAGTAATGAATCCCCTCTTTATCTTCATGAAAAATTGCTAAATACCATGCACAAGAATATAGTATTGATACCATCGATTATTTGCATAGCAGAACGATTCGATACCGATTATTTTCATTTGCAAAACGATACGATACATAATCAATGTTGCCGTTTTCATTTTTATATACTTCGATTCATGAAATGAAAAGCGATGTTTCGATGCAGTTACTATATGGTTACACCCCTACTGGTTACTCATACAGGACCACATCACAGCCACACTCATAGCACTACACTGGTTACCCATACATGCCAGAGCAGACTTCAAGGTGCTCCTCTCCTGACCTTTAAATCTCTAAATGGACTAGCTCCACCATACATGTCCAGTAGGCATGTGGAAAATAATCGATACGTATCGATACATCGATTATGACGTGCGCGATGCGAGTGAATCGGTTCATTCACTGTGTGTCGGTAGAATTGACGGGTGAAATCTCGATGGATCGTTCGCGGAGTGCTTGTATCGGTAAAATCCGTGGTTGCACTGTTTTTTCATGGTAAATTTCACCCTATCCTGTGTTTCCGAGGCGCATTCAACGTACCATCAGAAAGGAAGAAAAAAAAAAGGTCTCTCGCGAGTCGCAGCGCAGACACAGGGCGCGTTCGGAAATAGCGCACTGAGCCCACTGTGCAATGCAAACTAATAGGAGAGTGTGCTCCGGTGTGGTATTTCCGAACGCGCCCACAGTCAGTGAACAGAAGCTACCGTACGACGGTGCAGAGGGTGCTTCCCGCAGAGGAGACACGTTGAGAACAGACAGACTCAGACTATAATAGCACCCGCGACTAACAGAAGTGAGCCCCACGCATTAAACAAGAAGCACCACCTTTACTCTTTAGCTTTATAAAATAGCTGTCCGAGTAGCTTTGTCCGTCGATCAGTTGACTTTTCACTGTAGCGCTGCGTGCTGGACTGCTGGTAATGAGCCACACTCCACAGCTGTGCTTGCTGATTATCCGACGCAAATCTGCGTCGCGATCATTATCAATTTGTAATTAAAGAAAGCTTCTGCAGTCTGCACACACGTGTACAACAACAACAACGCCACAGCAACTTTCCACTGTCCAGCTTTCCCCTGCTGTTCTCTGGGATAGAAGCCTTATTTATATTCTGCAGCAAGACGGTGTCGCACGCCTAAAATTGCAGATCCACAAGCTCACAGCGGGGCGTGGATGAGACGCGTTGTGAGCTTGTACATCTGCTATGTATTTATAACGTTAATAATACATGCAGGCCAGGGTCTTCAATGTTTTTCAGGTCAAGCCAAGGACCACTTAGCTGAGAGTGAGAGATCAAGTAGGGACCCCCATATAGGCAATTATATTATAAAACTGTTGCAGATTAAACTAGACATAGACTTGTTTGACAGCACTACAAGTGTGACCTGTAATTTTTGTTTTGTTTATTTGTTTCTTTTCTATTTATATGTTGGTAACATTAATTGATGAACGATAGGCTATTACATTTTAATCTCTTGAAACCTCTATACTCAAAACCTCAAATTGACCTTTGAGATATAATAATTATACTATAGCCTATGATTATTAGTAATCTAACAATTCCACAATAACCAGCAGAGAGCAGACCCTTTGTTTACTTACAGAATTCTATAAGTTGGGTTGTTTGAGATGCAGAGCTATAATACTAACCTACAGTAAAACAATAAATTGCTTTGAATTTAAATGTAATGCATTTTTACATGTTTTTGGGAAATTAATAGAGCTTTAATATAAATCCTTTCTATTGTGATGAATCGCCATCAAATCGTATCGGTAGAGGGGTGAATCGCATCGTATCGCATTGATTTGAACTAAATGGTTATCGCATCGCATCGGGAAGAGGGAGAATCGTATCGCATCGTATCGCCAGGGGATTCCATGTATCTCTAATGTATCGTATCGCTGGCAGTGCATCGAGATGCGTATCGAATCGTGAGATGAGACGAGATTCACATGCCTAATGTCCAGCTTAATAAAAGCATACAACCCCCCCCCCCCCACGACCTCTACGCTCCAAAGACGCTGGAAAACTCACAGTCACACATATACCACAATAAAATAACGGTTGGGGGCAGAGCATTCACACATCGTGTCCCCTGTCTCAGGACATGCTCTCCCAACAAGCTGTTAGAGATGCCAACTCTATAGACATTTTTTAATCTAGACTTAAAACACATATTTCTTTCCCTGCATTATGGTTCCCCCTAGTTTCACTGAAACCACTATATTCACCCTGTGACTTTAAAACCCTATGTTGTATTAATGGACTTTCTGAACGTATCTTTACACCTATCTGTTGATGATTCATATAGCGGTGTCCTATCGCATGGTACTTGTTTCAGCCATGTGTGTAGGCACATTTTATTATGCTTTACTGTGTTTCCTTGCTATTGTGTTATTGTACTATTGTGTTTTTTTGCTGTGTATTGAAGTGCACAGAGAGAGCATTGGGTGACGTTGCACTATAAATAAAAATAAACTGAAACTGAAAGGAACTGGTCGGAATAACGTGTTCCTTCCGCGCGCTATACGTCCGGCCGGGGAAACTCCCCCCTGGTCAGGTGAAAAGTGAAAAAATGGGTTGCAAAATCGTGGGATAAAAATGTAAGAAAATAAAAAAAATAGCAGATACAAGCTCACATGACGTCGCGTCATTTTTGTGATAACGATTTTTAGAAGCATTCGTAGGAATCGGCCTCAGGTCTTAATAGGTTAAACCTCCTCTTTAATCTTTAAGCCCAGTGATTTATGTCAGTGGGGAAACCTACGTTGCTGTTACACACCTGAGAGGAATACTTATGAGCCCCGGGAGCGCCTCCTGGTTGTGTGATTTCATTTGAGGGTTCATGGTGTCAGGAGTTCAGGACTGGTTAGCACCAGCGCATTCTGCCCACGCTGACATCTTGTCTCCCTGAATGGAGTCACTTCTCACTTTCATTGAGACCTGGGGGGGAAAAAATACCTCCCCTCGTGACTAGGGTCACGAGGGGAGGTATTTCTCCCCCCCCCCCCCCCCCCTCGGCCTGATAAGAGTCAGACGAAGCCCTATCTTGCGAATCTCTGAACGTGAAAAACACTCACTTCTTTTTGTACAGATTCCAGTTAGCGATAGCTGCAGGTCAAACACCGTGTCTGTTTTAATGTTCCCCCTGCTTCGCAGGAAGGCGGTGCAGGGTACGTGTTTTTAAACCTTCATCCGAGTGCTGCGATCTTTTAAAGTGGTCTATCGGTTTGGCTTGCAGGTGCTCCGGGTAGAGTCGCAGCCTTGTGTTATAAGGTCAATCTAATTATGAGGTTATTTTTTGAGCGACTGTGGAAGGAAAACGAGTAAAACCTTAGAACATTTATTTTGCATAATATTTTGCAGAGGGCAATCTCATCTTATCTATATTTAAGCAGTCTTTTATATTTAGGTACAGCATGCATTTGTAGCCTAACAGCTTTGGATTCCCAGTTCCCACCCTTTTCTGAAAACAGGAACATGAATGTGACCACTTAACTTGCCCTAACCGCTGCCGTGTTAACCGTTTCCGTGCGGTAAAGGTAGATTTACGTGGTTCCATTCCCAGCGCTTCAATGCGGGAACGGGAGATTCACGTTTACAGTGTGTTTTTATTGATTACTTTCAATCGCCTTTCTACACACCCGAGCACTTTATCTACTAGCACAGAACGGTAGCACAACACTCCGATCACCTGATCACAAAAAAAAAGAAAAAGATGCCTCTCCCCCCTCCCTTCCTGAAAACTCAGGACAGGAGGGGCTCAAATGCTCACTATCACACAATGGCGGCCCCCATTGCGAGCGTAGCTACTAGCTAGCCCTTAGCCAGATCACATTTCATGACATCCGATCGTATCTAGCTAGGCTTGCTGTTTCTCACTCACTGAGACATGCCCCTGCATGTCCTGAGACATGCAGGGGCATGTCTCAGGGGAGGGAGGGAGGAGGCGTCTTTGTGTAGACTCTGTTTCTCTCGGAGCATGCTCGCTCGGACTTGTTGCCACTTGCCATAATGGACACCGCACGGATCTAAAGTCTGGTCTCCCTTCCTTCATCATCTCCGGGTGACGGCACGGTTATTTTGTTATGATGATCATGTCTTTACAACTAAGACGCACGCGCCGCTGTTATGACTTTACAAGTCAGCAGCAAAAACAACCTCGGCGAGCCAAGTTGGAACGATACACAGCGACAGATGGATAAATAATGACAATGCGTCTTCGCATCGTTCCATCTGCCCGCCGGGGGTCTTGATCAGTCATCATCATAATCTTCATAAAAAAATAAACAAAACAGTAGTAACGTAGCCCCAAGATGTTCCAGTCCCAATGTCCCATATGCTCATTCTTTAGCTCATACAAACGCCATTTAGTCACAGACATTGACAGGCAGATATAAAAATGAACACAAATAATATCATATACATACTATACACTGAATGAAAGCCCTGAATGTCTACTTTTAGGAGGAAAACAATATACACATTGATCCCATGTACAGTTTGTCTAATTGTTTATTGAATGCAGCTTGCGGCCACCAGAGAGAACTTTAGAGAAAGCATGGACCTGAAGAACTATTATTCACAAAATAAGGCCTATAGCGACATGTACATACTATATACCGTATGAAACGGAAGACTCTCTGCTTTCATAAGAAAAATACTAATAATAATAATAATAATAAAAATCACACCCCTGTGAAGTGAGCAGTGCAACATTGCACTGCTCACTTCACAGGGGTGTGATTTTTATTAATATTACAGTATTAGTATTTTTCTTATGAAAGCAGAGAGTCTTCCGTTTCATACGGTATATAGTATGTACATGTCGCTATAGGCCTTATTTTGTGAATAATAGTTCTTCAGGTCCATGCTTTCTCTAAAGTTCTCTCTGGTGGCCGCAAGCTGCATTCAATAAACAATTAGACAAACTGTACATGGGATCAATGTGTATTTGTTTTCCTCCTAAAAGTAGACATTCAGGGCTTTCATTCAGTGTATAGTATGTATATGATATTATTTGTGTTCATTTTTATATCTGTCTGTCAATGTCTGTCAACTTCAAGCCTCCATATCTCTGTTGTTTTTTTTCACGAGCAGCATGCAGGCAAAAGCAGGTGTTAGAAAAAGGTCAATATCTCCAGAATGGAAGATGGTAGAATCATAAAAAAAAATTAAAATTGAAGTGGACAAGTTAGGCTTTCTTTTGATTTATGCGGTGTGATTCTCGCTATAAGAGGCCCCTCGCTGTGGGCCCCTAAAAAAGTTCAAAAGTCCATAGAAACGTTCAGCATTGATTGGGTGTGCAGCCCACAGCCCGCCAGCACTAAAAGTGTTAAGAGGTCAAATGGGTGGGGCCATGTGATGCCATGTGAATGATAATAATAGCTTCAATTTATATAGAGCCTTTCGTGAACCCAAGGACGCTTTAAATAAAATCAATGAACAACCAACAAACAAAGCCAGAAACAACCATGTGCCATGATAAGCCTGAGAGAGCGGTCTTTGAAAACCAGCCTTAGAAGAGTCCAGTTTTGGAGCATGGCGAGAACTCTTGGCTTATATAACCACAAACCCAGCATGCAGTGTTGCCACCCCCGCTTCCCACAACACCAGAGGGAGTTCAACAAACCATGTGCAACCCAGATTTGGCAAAAAAAAACAAGGGACTAAATTAATTTCGCTCCTATATGGCACCAAAATGTGGAACGCCCTACCAACAGTCATTAAGACATGCAAATCCCTTGACTCCTTCAAAACCACTCTCAAAGCGCACCTACGGGCGGCTAGAATTCGAAACTGGCCCCCGTAAAATCTGAATCCCCCACCCACCCCTTTTCCCCCCTTTTTACCTCCTCTATGATGATTTCCTGTTTTTGGCTATATAGAAGTGTATTATTTGCATACGTCTCTAAATTAAATGAATTGAACATGGTGGACCCTATTGTAAACAAGTGTAATGCTTTATGGTGTCGTACACAAAACAACAGTTTTGTATTGAGTTGTGCTTGAGATGTACTGTAATTTTCCTAATCGGTAATCTGTTACCCCATTTAGACCTGAGGACGATTCCATACAAATGGTTTCTAAATCATGACTGTAACGGTGGGCTCTCTTTGCGGAGGACTGAATTCTCTTTCAGGAAATAGGGCTAGAAATACCAGGGCTCGAATGTGTATTTCTCAAAGGGTGGGCAATTAGATCTGACTGAGGATTGTTTGCGCGTTTTCCATTGGCGTTTCCCCAGGGCGTCGACCTTCAGTGCGTTTCCCCAGGGTGTCGACCTTCAGTGCGTTTCCCCAGGGTGTCGACCTTCGGTGCCGTGTTCCCTGGAAAGGCATTGGAGAGCAGGCATGATTTCCTCTCGGAATTGGCGTCTGCTTTCCTCCAGGTGTTCCCTGCCAGATCTCTTTCAGAGGGCGGCATTTTCCCATTGCTTCTATGAGTTGTTTGATGTCTTTCCTAATGTCTTCCATTGTTGGGATGGGTGTGCCTCAGTGCCTCAACTTGGAGTTGGGGCACACCCATATGAGAATGACCATAACGGTGGGCTCTCTTTGCTGGAGCTAAGCTGTCACTTGAGCAGCTTCTAAGCTTTCTCAGGGAGGACTGAATTATCCTGCAGGAAAGGGCTAGAAATACAAACAGGTCTCGAACATGTATTTCTCAAAGGGTGGGCGATTAGATCTGACTGAGGCTTCTGGCTCCATACGTTTCTGGGCTCCGTCCTCTTCTGGGTCAGCTAACTTATATTCCACACACAGAGCTCGGCTGCCTCACCCAAGCCCTTATATACAGTACATGTATACCGCTGACCGCCGCCCTGGCGACGTCCGTGTGGCATCACTATCCGCGCTGTCCGTTGTCGAGGTAACAATGACAGTTTTATCAAAATAAACTCTGTTTCTATGTCAGTGGTGGTCAACCTTTTTCATGTCAAGGACCCCCAGAATGATCTGAATTCGGCCACGGACCCCCATGTAAAAATGTGTTGTACCAGGGATAGGAGCAATGTTTGGAACTACAGGCACCCTGCAGCGAGATCAAAGCGTGTCGCTACTCCTCCTACTCCACACACTGGTTTGAACCATCCAGCATGTAGTTTCAGTAGTTGATGTTCAGTAGTTCAGTAGTTTCAGTAGTTGATGTTCAGTCCGTCAGTGGCCTCAGGTCTTGCTGGGTTAATAAACACAACATCCTGCCTCAAGTGATGCCAGATATTTATTCAATTGGGCCATAATCCCTTTTCATCACAGCCCAATTTACAACACGGCTCCTAAAACCCTCTGTAAATCAGACAGGTGACCTTGAGCATTTTGTCCTGCATTCACCACCGAGCTAGCATCACAATATCATTCCCTCTCCTAAACACTCCCCCTTTTACAGCTGTGGGTGCGGCATCAGTTCAGGTGGATCACCGTAATTCACCACGTAAATAAGTAATTTCTTTCTGTACACTTAAAAAAATAAAATAAAGAAATAAAGAAATCATGATGATCATGTGTTATCTTAACTGGAAGAAGAAAGAAATGGATTAATGTATTCCAACAACTTGGTTTTACTGATAACATTGCCGAGCCTTGAGATTCTGACTTGCCAATAGAAAAACACTGATCTAATTGTATGGCCTGTCTTAAGTTTATTTTCCCCTCTATATAATGTAACGTTGTTCACTCTCTCATTGCGACAAACAAGTAGATCAGTTATTTGAATCAGTTATATGGAGAGTAGCCTCGATACCCAGGCTTTCATTTCGTCTGCGCGAAAAATGAAAGCCTGGAGGAACGCATTGGCTGCCTTGGTCTAGAAGTGGGAGTCAACGCTTCCGGGTGGGTGTCGCTCCAAATTATGTGACGTAGCACTTCACTAGGTGGGAGAGGAGTGGCCAGGGCTGACGGACAGATCGGTGAGATCCAATCAGCCCTATAGACTAGAAACTTAACACGTTAGCTCAGGCTATATGGAGAGTGTCAAGTGCAGCACCGACTGGCCCGTCAGCAACGCTTAAAACTATATAAACTATCCATCTGTACACAGAACCAGAGTGTGTCTGTGTGTGCGTTAACCAGGACCCAAGGGAGTGCAGTGCTGAGTGTGATGCTGATTGCATAATGGGCCTCTTCTCAGTAACACCGCGTACAGCCACTCTGTACTCAGCCGAGTACAGCCACTCTGGGGGCAGAGCATCCCGCCCGCCAAAAAACAACAACTCAGAGCTGCTGTCCAGGCCATTAGTGGCAGCTGTGCCTGTTCAATTTGAGGGAGCTTTGTATTGGTGTGGGAAGACGTACGTTTGCGTCAAAAGTGTCAAAGTGTCGGACTCAAAACGTAATGAAAACAATACGAAATGGAAATAATAGGGAAAGTATGTATTGTGTTAGACAGACTACCGGTATGCAACGTTATAAACATGTTATATATACAGTAGGGGTGTAATGATATAGTAACTGCATCGAAAAATCGATTTTAATTTCAAGAATCTAAGTATATTGAAATGAAAACAGCATGTTTGTAACTTTGTATCGTATCGTTTTGCAATGGAAATAATCGATATCGAATCGTTTTGCTGTGCAATTAATCGATTGTATCAACACTACCTTTTGGTGTGTGGTAAAAAAATTCAATGTATTTTAAATAGTTACTGTATCGATTTCAAATCATTGAATCGTATCGTATCGCCATAATGAACCAATATCGTCCATGTATCGTATCGTCAACCACGTATCGTATCACTGTTAAAATGTATCGTTACACCCCTAATATACAGGGTATACAAACTAAAGCCTTTTTGAGACAAAATAACAGCAATCTTATTGCAGTCACTTTTGGGACAATTTAGCAGCATTTCCCCCCAAACCATAATATACAAAACAATCACACCCGTGTGAACTGAGTTATACTGTTATAGTCGTTAGTGCTCAGTGCGAACGGCCCTTTTAGGCTGCTCAACAGTGTGACGCAAATGTGACCCCAATCAGCTGCAGGGGTCAATGGGTCGTACTACAAATAGACGGACGCACAGAAACACTCGGTCACTCATTGGAGCGGTTTGGCACCGCGTGTTTAAAGGTATAGGAGCTCTGTGCATACAGCATACTACATATAGGTCAGTGCAGGAAACACAATGGTTAGTAGTCCTCCACATTTTACACGATTGCACACCATAATATATCCCCAAATCCAACCGTTGGCATGCCATGGAACTGTAACAACGTGAGAGAGACCCCATGGTCTTTCCTCTAGAGTACAATGGATCACAGTGGAAGTTTTGTGTTTGGCCTTTCAGCATAGTTATGTTTTTTTTCTTCAAAGACTCAATCAATCAATTTCACCCACATGGCCAAAATGTCAGCACACAAGCTGATAATCATATAGTCTCATACAGCAGTTAGTCCACTAAGTTGTTCTTGTGAATCACAACTCGCAACGCAAGGCCAGTTTACAGTAACATTATAGGCTCGTCTCTATGCAGACATAATGCAGCAAACTTTATAATCTTCACCAAAAGAACAAAACTAGTCCGGAAGGTACACATTTTTCTAACCAGTTCGTTTGCCCTTCACCAGGCGCCCTGGCTGACCAGGGAGAGGCAGTTTAGAGAACAGGATTACTGCATGGGGAGAACATCCACACAGAAAGGCCCTTTTGCCAACCCCACCTATAGGGTAACTAACTATGGATACTAGAGACCAGCGCGGGTGGCGTATTTAGCCGCGGTTGCCGCGGGTGAACCGCAGTTTAGGGTGGATTTGGGTCAATTCAATATATTATAAATTAATATTGGATAAACCGCGGGTGAAATAATGCGGGAAATAAATTAATGGCATCGATCTATATGCTTATTATAGCTTTTAAAAACGCACAAAATATCGGCGTGCGTGCGTTAGTAGTATTTTAATTTCATCATTTTCCATGATCTGGCACAAATTAGCCGCAGATGAAGTTAGGTCCTGTTGCACAACAACAACAACACAGTGGTCTCCTACAGCCTACAGGCAGCTACGCTAAAGTTACAGGCAGCTAGTGAGTCGGAGAGAAACTTACAACTAAGTAAAACAGAAGGGAGGAATATACGTTTGGCGTGGGACTGGGAGTGATTAAGTTCTTTACCCTGCCGATGACCTGCTGGATAGGCTGTATGAAAATACGTTGCAATATGTGAGAATGTGGAAGGCGGGTTACCATAGAAATGGATAAATACAACCACTATGTGAACTGTCCAGAGAGTGGTGAGTGACATTGTTTATACAAGTAGTATAAATAGATTGGCTATACTGTATACGCTGGGCGCTTCCCTGCGCAGCGGATTGCGGGTGGTGCGGATTAATACATTGGATTAATTAGTAAATTGCGGTCGGATAACGGGCGGAATATAATTATGCACACGCGGAGTTGGGTGACAAAAAAGCTCGGATCTCTAATGGGCATCTGTGCTGACGAGGAGGAGAGAGCACGCCCACAGCGAATCGAACGCAGGACTGTCCGACCTGCGACACCGTGCCCCGCGGGTGGTAGTAATTTATTTATTTACCTGCGGTGGTCGTGAGGAGGCCGGTGGTATTCCGAAGCCCCATGAAGTCAAACTGGTACAGTCTCCAGTACTTCTTGTCTGACGTCTCCACGGAGTTGCGCTTCCATTTGTATATTATCTCATCTCGCGGGTAGCCATCTAGAAACGGATAGTCAGCAAAATGAGGAGGAGAGAGGGGGGGGGTGAGAGGGGGGGTGGGGGAGAAAGTTAGTATTCCAGTGATCTGTAGTCTGTAGAGCCACCAAGGAACTCCCTACGAACGGCATCCCATCATTTTATATGTCGGAATACTTGAAATACTTTCCCATAAGCAAGGCCAAAGCATGCCGAGCTTGCCATGCCATGAGTAGCTCAGCATCAGTGTTGTTTTAGTCACCTGGAATGTTTTAGTGTTAGTCTAGTTTTAGTGCTGTGCGATTTTAGTGGGCAAATCTACAGTTGATTTAGTCGAGTAAAATTAATTTTGGTGGGCCTTGATGGCGTCGTAATGACATATTTTACACTTGCTGAAAATAGCCGATCTACAAGGTCACAACGCGTCGTGCTGCAACGCGTTGTGAGCTTCTAGATCAGAATGCAACCAAGTGTAAAATGACTTATAGTGGATCTCTTGTCCACTAGTCGTTTCATTCTAGTCTCAGTTTTTGTCATCATAGCTTAGTTTTCATTTAGTTTCCATGCCGTTTTCGTCAGTGAAAAAAGGTAGTCGACGAACATTTGTCGTCTTGGTTTTAGTCGACGAAAACAACACTGCTCAGCATGCTGCAAAGCTACTGTAGCGATGGAAGGTTATCACTCCTGTGCCTGTTCTGCGCTTAATGCAGGGCATGCACTTGTAAAGTTTTTGTTCCCAAGGCACACCGAAGTGCAAGTCACCAGTACATTGCAAAAATATATTAACTAATGCCAAATGAAAGACAGATATGCGTATCGAAGTTGTATTGCTGATGGTCAGACGGTTCATGAGCTATGCCTGTTCAAAGTTTGCATTTACAATTGAGTGCTATAGCGCAACCCTTTGTTTTGGCCAATGGTTGTGGGCTTCGCGTCCTCCAACTCTTTTGCGAAAACCGACTGCACGCTTCAGCCAGAACTGCTATTTTTGGCGGAAGGAGAAGGAGAAGACAGACAAGAAAAAACAGACGAACAGAAAAACAATATAGGGACCTTCGGGCTTTGTCCATTAAAGAAAGAAAGAAAGAAAAAGAAAGAAAGAAAGAAAGAAAGAAAGAATAGAGAAATTACCAATACTAAGGAAATAAGCCATTTCATAATAAGGGGCTGCAGTCAGATATGGCTTTTTGGGGATCCTTGACAAAGAAAAGTTTGGTAATAACCCTTCATTTACGGTTTGTTATTTGTACCCATCGGCTATAGCTGTAGTGACAAACGGTTATCTTTGCAAAAAGTTGAACACAACGAGGAAGGAAATTCAGTGATACTCCAGTAATAAGGAACCAGCCAGCAGTCTGCCCTGTTTTGGCTCTGTGGTGGAAAGCTCAGCTAATTATGTAAATTATGTCGTTAGGAGGATAGCCATCTCTAATCAAAGTGAGCCATCGCCAAAGGCCTGCAGAGATGAGAGGTGCCAACATTTTTACCATAATTCAGACTATTTTAAAAGCCCCCCAAAGCATGCTTATAAACTACAGCTATCTGCGGCCTTGGCACTTTTATTTCCCCTGTCTATCCTAAGAGGAAGCGCAGACTGTTGTACACCTGTAAACAAAGTGTATAACGGCAATAGCCTTCTAGAAGCCTGTGTGTGCGTGTGTGCGTGCGTACATCATTATCTATCGAGGATGGCTGAGTGAAATTAAATAATTTGTTCTCCTTTATGTGCTATGTCAGTACGCTTCAGCGGAACCATGGCCATTAATCAGTTTAATCTCAGTTTAGGATGGTACAACACGCAACTTGTTATCTCTGTTGCCATTAACAGACATTTATTTTTCGGCACGCTTTGTTTGTGCCTGTGATATTGTTTAGCTTTTAACAAAGTCGGCTTTTTATTCTATCTTTCTTAGTGTGTTATTGTGTTATTTTAGATGGGAGAGTGGATAGGCAGGAAGCCAAGGGCAGCGCGGGAAAGACATACACAAGACCACACACACTCGCCATTCGCCCATGGTTACACACTCCCAAGGGGGATTGGCTGGTAATTGGGAGACTGTAAACCATGTGTACTGTACATACTTTTCTGTCATGTACTTAAAGGCATATATAGTTCACCCCCAAAATGATTTTTTCCCCCATATCAGTTCCTCACCCCATGGAGACTTGAACCAGCAGTGGTTCCCTATGGAGACACAAAGAGTCTCCTTTGTGTCCCAATAGGGAACCACTGCTGGTCATCACATTATTGGCTTAGAAATTTGACAAAAAGTTTTAAAAAATCACACCTGTGTGAAGTGAGCGGTGCAACTATACACTTCTAGCCTCTCCTATATACTGTACAGGTTTAATGTTTGTTTTTAGTTAAACAAACATTAAAAACGCCATTGACAATGAAGGGAAATGTACGTCATCTTGTCCCTACACAAACATAAAATAAAGAGAGTTTAATGTTTGTTTTCATCATAGCAACATGACTTTTGTTATAGTTACTGTAATGTGGTCTGTATACTGTATTGGAGTGCACTGTGCTCTCTACTGTACTGCCACTTTACTCTGTGCTGTACTCTACTGGCAACTTTAGGTGGTGCAGCTTTCCGTGCTCGGACATACATACACACAGGGACAGACACATGGACACACATAGCTCCGTAATGGAGTGGAGGCACCGCTAAAAATAAATAAATAATTAAAAGCAGATGCGCATAGACATTATAATGATCACAAGGACATTTGTCCTCTGGGCTTTCTGTCAGAAATTATAATTTGATTGCTTGCACCCAAATCCCAGAACCTATCGAGGACCACCTAAACCATGTTTAAGCTACCTAAACGAATGCCTAATGCTAGCCCTACCAAAAACATGCCTAGCATTGACCAAACATGCCTGGCATCAACACTATTTGAAAAATACTTAATAAATTAAATTAAATACGTATTCAGGATTAGACTGAAACGATTATGTGAGGGTATACTGTAGCACAACATTGTGTGGCTCTATAAAGTCCAAACCACACCAAAGGGTCGGGTTGGGACAAAACAGTTTTAAGGTGAACCACACCAATACAACTCATTGAGTTGCAATGACTTTGTGGTCTACCTTAAAAACTGTTTTGACCCAGCCCAACCCTTTGGTGAGGTTTGGGCTTAAGTCTCTGAATAGACAGATGTATGGTTCAATGTCCACACAGCAAGTGTCTCTTGAAAGCCGACGTCCAGAACAACACTTAGCACACCTCACTATTGTGCCACGAAACCTTCACACACACACACACACACACCTGTCAGGTTTCTAATATACTCGTGCTTTGAAGTGTTCCTCTGTATGAAAACCGTTGAAACATCCCTCGTTGAAGATTTAAGAGTGGATCTTAGCCGAGGACATTAGCAGAGCACTCACAGCATTCAATCAATTAATGGCGGAAGGCGTGGGAACAAGGCATATCCTTGTGCAGGGGACTCTATATACGCCCACTAGTACTCCCATGTACAGTACGTTCACACATTTTGACAGGTTTCATTTAGGTGTTACTGTGGCCAGCATGGAGCTCCTGTGCACTGCACATTAACACATAAACGAAACGCACCCGCAATTAATGTTATTATCTCCAGCTGAGTTCACCCGGCAAAATGGTTGCAGCGAAGAGCTCCCATTGCCAGAAAGCCCTACTAGTACTACTGCTGTATTACACCCATGCTTGGTCTTTTCCCACTCCATTCCCCTCAAGTCAAGACATCACTCTATAAGCCATATATGGCTTATAGAGTATCTCCAGAACTGGTGGGTCAAACTGTACAACCGACAAAGGTATTGTCAATCTGTAGGTATGATTCCCTGCATTCATGTACAATAATTAAAAACACAAATTCAAAACTGTGTGAGCCTGTAGATAGGCTATTGACGAAATCTGACGATGAATGCATATTATTTTTGCGGCATGCCAATTAAGAACCGGAATGCAAGGGTCCAGGTCGAAATGGAATGATTACTAGTAAAAAAAAAACCTGATAAGAGTGGATAGGGTGTAAGAGAAGGATGGCATATCAGAAGCACAGGTGTCAGGCCAACTCATTAGCGGATGTCAGATTGATGTACAATGACTTGAGGAGACAATACGGCTTCTCTCCTCTCCTTTCTTCTCCATCTCACAAGCCATCTGCCCGGGCGTATGTGACGTGTCTGCAGCCAACGCGCATTTCCCAAGCACTGGACCTGAAAGACGCTTCTGGCTGATCACTTAGTTAGCTCGCTATATAGCTCCTGCCTCCGAAACCATTTATAGCTATCGGATATTTGATCAAAGAACGATGAGTCACTCTCAGGGACGTCAGACAGGGTACATGATAAATCTGATTTATCACTTAAATGGTTTTGCTGGGGCGGGGAGGGAGGGGCTGGGCTATTTGTATGACCCATCTCGAGAATCTGTATGCCGGAATATTCAGGGTGAGCGACAAAATAGCAGCCAGGAGAATGAGACTCACAGGACACTGCCAAAGACACCAAGAGCTCCCAGCCAGCAAACTGGTGCTGTGGGAACCAACACACGGGCACCGGTCACCAGGAGTCCAGGACGTCCCATACTAACATATGTGGATGTACTCAAGAAAGATGCAGGTGCGCAAAGCACCAAAGAGCTGGTCGGATGTATGGAGAACCGGGATGACTGGAAGCGACGGTGGAGGGCTCGTCCGAGTATGACCTAGAGATCTCCATTCCTTTTGCAAATCGAACGCTGTCTAAATGTTTGCCAACAGAAAAACAAAGTTGCTGTCTGTTGGCTCGCATTGCTCGATCGACTGCCAAGTGGTCAGGTGGACACTTTCAATATTTTCAAGTGGGCTCTGATCCAGAAAAGGTTGAGAACAACTACTGCAACATAGTTTACACAGGAGAAGAGTGACAGTTGTCCACCACCATCTTTCGTGCTGTTGTTGCCTATGTGAGAAATCAAATGTGCTTGCGGTTTGTTCGCCCATTGCGGCTCGTAAAATAAATAAATAGAGGGCATACAAAACAAGCTGTAACATAATAGAAAGCCATTTGTTGCCGACAGCTAAAGAACAGATGGGTTTCCATTATGTTACTGGGCCCTATTTCGAAATGGCATTAAATGTGCTTTACAACGTCTGAATGGGTACTGCACTAGATGTACCATCCTCTGGTCAGTATAATACAGTGGTGGAACTCCCAGTTTTCTATTTAACTCCATTTATTTCCCTAAATGTCGAAATATTAGACCTGCCTGCATGTGACCCACAGAGGTCACATGAATGACCTCCCGTGTCCGCATAGCGCGAAACAGAGTGATGTGCAAATGTACGTACATGCCCTGGACAGCAGTGTTGTTTTTGGCAGCAAAATTCTATTTTAGTTTTATTCACATTTTAGTCACCTAGAATGTCATGCGGTTTTAGTCGATTAAATCTACATTTGTTTTAGTCGACTAAAATGTATGTTGGTGGGTGTTGATGCCATCGTAATGACTGTTTTTACACTTGCTGAAAACAGCCCAATTGTAAAATGGATCTCTTGTCCACTAGTCCCTTTTATTTGTTGACGAAACTGTCAGTATATTTAGTCTTAGTTTTAGTCAACATAGCATAGTTTTCATTTCGTTTCCATTTAGTTTATCAGTGGTTTTCGTCTTAGTTTTAGTCGACAAAGACAACACTGGTACACGCCCTGGACAGGACGCTACGTCGCAGGGAATGACCCCCAATCCAACCCTCGATGCCGAGTGCCAGGCAATGACGGCACTGGGTCCCGTTTTCATGGTCTTTGGCATGACTCGGCCCCGGGGGCTGATTATATCGTCTCTGTCGAGGTGGAAAACTCATTTATGTCCTAAACACTTACTTTTCAGTGGAGATGCGATCCGATAATCGGCCGTATCAGGACGATGTTCACTCCGATCGGTGATTGATTGGCAATTTACCCTATCTGGAGAAACAGATCTTTTACACCATTTAAGTGGTATAAATGTCAATCGGATGTAGAGTATAATATCGTTTTTGTGACAGGCCTAAACATTCACACACAGGAACAAGTATTGACGTAATAACTTTGGAAATATTCAAATTTTCCCCTCACGCACAAGATCGGCGGCATGATCGAGTAGGTCGTTGACGTACGGGAAGAAATAAAACTAAAGACAAAAAGTGAAAATATATTTTATGAGATAAGGATGTTTCTGCCTGACAGCAACGATATCATGGCTGAGCCTGGCTGGGTGTATGACGTTAGTGGTTCACTGGTTTGCACTCAAGATGCTGGAACGTCAAGCTCTACACTTCGACTGAGATGGAATAATGAAAAGGACATTGTGTCAATAATTATGTTGCATCGATGCATTCAATGTCATACCTATACAACCCGTGTCATTTTCAGCTCCCTGAGATGCACACAAAAGCTGTGTGCGCGCGCGCATGCGCACGTGTGTGTGTGTGTGTGTGTGTGTGTGTGTGTGTGTGTGTGTGTGTGTGTGTGTGTGTACGTGCGTGTGTGCGTGCATGTGCCAAAACTCACAGCTGGAGAAGACAAGGGGGCAGGAGTGTTCATCCATTGGGAAATTATGGAGCTGCAGCTGGCATTCTGCATTTATGGTCATCCTGGAAATACATGGGAGAGAGAGGAGAGAGAGGAGAGAGAGGAGAGAGAGAGAGAGAGAGAGAGAGAGAGAGAGAGAGAGAGAGAGAGAGAGGAGAGAAGAGAGAGATACGTGATAAAAAGCAATCTCAGATGTGTTCAAAGGCGTCCCCAGAGCGTCAGAGGCCTTGGTCCCCCACACTCTTTGGAACACACAGAGAGAGAGAGATCACGCTTTTTCTCTTATGCTTCTGTACTTTGTCGCTGCCTGCTGGAAAACACATACATACAGTACAGTATGTCCGAAACCGTTTCTTTTTCCACTTTTTCCATTTACACCCGAGGCCGATTCTACAAAATGTAAGTCTTCTAAATCCTGCCAGTTTTCAGAAAAACCTCTGTTTCTATGTCAGTGGTGCTCAACCTTTTTCTTGTCAAGGACCCCCAGAATTATCTGCATTTGACCACCGACCCCCATCTGAAAATATGTGTTCCCTCCACAAGCAAAGATATGAGTTAAAAACGTCTGCTGTGAAAGCATTATATTCAAAGATTTGCGCCACATTTTCACGTTTTTTTCAAAAATAGCACACCTACAAGCTCGTAGCATGGCACTCAGTGCCACGCTATGAGCTTGTAGATAGCTACAAGCTAAAGCAGAACATAATGCTTAATTAACACCAAAAGGGGTTCCCGTCCAAAATGGGTTAATTGTTATTATTTCAAACATTTGAACACCTGATCGGCCGATTCTATACAAATACCTTCTAAACCAGTAGTTCTCAAACATTGTCTTGTCAAGGACACCCTCCGTGAAGAATGGCCGCGGACCCCCATCTCAAAATGTTTTGTGCCAGGGACCCCCAGAACACAAGATCATTTGTGTCATTTAAAATCTGCTATTTTTGAATAGTCAACAACACTAAAATCTAAAAGGAAAGCTATTTTTGCTACTTTTTTGTGACACTTGTAGCACATTGAAATATGCAATAATAATAATAATAATAATAATTCCCTCTCCAGAGCAACATTAGTGACTTCCTCCTGGGGGATCTCGAGACGTTCCAAGGCCAGTGAGTCGATGTAATCCCTCCATCTTCAACTGATTGTGAACCAGGGGCCACCACCCTGACTTCGAATCAACCTGGGGACCACTATTGTGTTGGGTGGGGAACTGGGGATATGGGCTAAGATTAGTGCTTTTGTAAGTTAACACTTGCTACGCATCCCGTGTGTATACATCCCGCTGTTTTCTCAACCGTTGACTACTACTGGTAAAATGTCCTAATAATAATGACTCAACCAGAAATATGGGAGATAGAAGGTTTCTGCCCCCGACAGGGTTGGTATTGGAAGACGGAAGGCGAGCTTGGGGACAGATGGCCAGATATGCACACTCGGGATGCTTTGTTGACGCATGACGACAGAGCTGTTTTATCATGGCAGTGACCTGATGTCTTTTTGTGTGGACTGTATTAACTCCTGGGTGAGGGAGACACGGACTCAACGGTTCTAAAAATATAAATAGCTGAGCAGGGTGAAGCCACCGGTGCATATGATGGAGTCTGAGTCATGAGGAAAACCCCATGACAGAATGGGACGTATATCGTTTCATGTGCTATAGCAGTGGCTCTCAAGGCCCAGTTACGTGCAGACATGCAGAGTGCATGTGAGAGGGGCAGGGGCTGAAATCCCGTGAGAGGGCACTTTTGGACAAAAATAGCGAACATACCGTAGCAGATCTACAAGCTCTCAGCACGGCGCGTTGAGAGCTTGTAGATCTGCAGCTATATATGTTCGGGGCGCAACCCAGCACTCCTTAGCTAGTGGAGATGAGATGTGTGTACGACATGGATTTCTAAACAAATTTGCTCAACGCAAAATACTGTGTTCAAGTTCAGGAGACTTCGGAGAAAAAAAAAGCAATTCTCCTGAATGCTGCCTTCCGGGCATGGCATGGAAAGGAGTGGCATTTGCATTCTTTCTTGCCCCATGGTAAATGCTGCATTCGTGGCCTGGAAAGGGCAGTTGTTTTACAGACGGGTAAAAGGGCAGGGGCCGAAGCCCCCTTTGATGTCTATGTTTGCACGTCCCTGCATGTCAAGGCCCATTATTCATTCAGCATTTAAGCCACGGACCACTATTTGAGGAGATTTTGCATAAAACCTAGAGCATTATTTTATTGTCATTGTATAAGATTTCGCCCACAATTATACATGCTGTATAGAGCGCAGCAGTCCCGCCCCCTTTCAGAAAAGCGAGTGGCCCAGGAAATGAAACCCCAATGCATTTTTCCATCGGCACTTCGAATATAATTTATTTAAAGACGGTTACGCCGCGTACAAAGCCAATTCGGATCATGACAAATCATGACAATGAACACAATGTTTTGGGACGATCAAATCATTAGAAAGAAGAAAATAAAGGCAGGAGACAACACTATTTGTTTTGTTTTTCGTCTTATAAATTATTTGATCGTCCCAAAACATTGTGTTCATTGTCATGATTTGTCATGATCCGAATTGGCTTTGTCCGCGGGGTAACCGTCTTTAAATAAATTATATTCGAAGTGCCGATGGAAAAATGCATTGGAGTTTCATTTCCTGGGCCACTCGCTTTTCTGAAAGGGGGCGGGACTGCTGCGCTCTATTGACGTGGTACCTAGATATAGGATTAGGAAAATTTGAGATTAGGAAATTTGTCAAAAAGACAATTATTTTACATGCTCTAATTGTGTAGACTTCTTCTAAATGAAGTAGCCTAATGCAGGTATTTAACAATAAATGAACTCTAGAGAGCGTAAAATGAAACAATTTAATTTTACACTCTCAAGAGTTATATCTATAAGGGTCCATTTGGTTACCAACTCTCCATCATTTAGCTGGGGACCACCTGGAACTCCCTCAAGGACCACTGGTGGTCCCCGGACCACTGGTTGAAAACCACTGTGCTACAGGATGCATGGAATAAGGACAGGGTACGTGGTGTTCCTAGATGTTTCAATGCCAGGCACTATAGCCCCTAGGGGGCGCTATCCCCTGGCTGTGGCCCCCCCTGTTGAGGAATGGTTTGAAAATAACATTAAGTGTGTTCAAAAATGGCAGAGCTGCGAGCTTGTTACATCTACTATCTGTTAACATGTTTTAAAGTGCACATTGTTTTGCCACAAATCTTCCCTTCTTCCCTGTGGCACACTAAACCATTTTCAGATGGGTGTTCCACGGCAGAATACACGTCAATGTGGGGGTCCTTGACACAAAATTGTTTTGAGAACTACTGACTTTTGTGGAATTGCCATCAGATGGATCATCTGTGGGGTCGCGAGGGGAGGCGACACCCAGGTCTCAATGAAAGTGAGAAGTGACTTCATCCAGGGAGACAGGATGTCAGCGTGGGGGAGAATGCACTGGGTGCTAACCAGCGTACCGATGATGATGGCCGGGTCCTGAACTCCTGACACCATGAACCCTCAAATGAAATCACACAACCAGGAGGCGCTCCCGGGCCCATAAGTATTCCTCTCAGGTGTGTAACGGCAACGTAGGTTTCCCCACTGACATAAATCACTGGGCTTAAAGATTAAAGAGGAGGTTTAACCTATTAAGACCGGATTCCTACGAATGCCTTCTAAAATCGGTCGTTCTCACACTTTCAAGAGTTCAAAAATAGCAGACCTGCAAACTCTCAGAGTGGCACCAAGTGACGCGACATGAACTTTTATATCTGCTATTTTAGCCATGCAGCCAGCACATCACTCAGGTCTGTGTGAGCTTTGTGTTTGGAGTGGCACCCTCCATGCATGCATAATTCTGTCTGTCTCCAGCTAACCCTCGCAACAACAATCCACAATGCACTCAGGTTTGCAGTCAATGTTAGTTATTGTCAGCAGGCAGCACACACTTACAAAGAGCCGTATTAATTATGGCCTCTTCATCCTATTGATTGTTTTTGTTGAGTACTCCTTAAGCATACTTTAATTAAGCAATGACAACCAGGGGCAAGTGCCAATGTGTGTGTTTGTGTGTGTGTTTCTTTTAACAATGACAATTACCTAGTCTGAAAAAACTATAGTTTTGCTGTACCGTTAAAGTGCCCTTCTAGGCACAGGTCTCCACCAGGAGAATAGTAGTGTGTGTGTGTGTGTGTGTGTGTGTGATGTTTGGCAAAATGTTTAGGAGTAATAGAAACATGTTTTTTTCTTAATTTTGTTGAGGAAATGCAGAGACGGATCACTCATAGCATCTCTGAGGATAGATTTCAGGACATGTGCAGCATTTTGTACAAAACGGGCCACTCCTGAAAACTTTGGAAGGCAAAGTCTTGAGCACATGACTACAGAGAACAAGTGTACTGATTTGCGTGAGATTTGGATGAAATCTGTGCGACTAACATGTGTTACTAACAATGTGTTTTGCAGAAATCAGCCTCATGGTGGAGCTATAACCGGCAGATGTGGAGGGATGCAGGGAAATGTTTTTCCATGGCCTCTAGGGAGTGCGCATACATAAGTTGTATACAGATCGATGCAGTTATAGGTAAAAACAGGAATTGACCCGTTATAGTGCCACCGTGAGGCTGATTTGGAAAAAAGAATAGTGGCATGCCCTCCTCGAAATGTGTGTGTATAATTTCACGGACATTGCACCTGTGTTTGTGATTTGTGGCATTTTGTTCAAAACGGACCAATCATGTGAGCTTTGGAAGCCAATCTTAGCCTATCAGGATGGAAGATGGGAAATTATGCAGATCCGACTATGGAGATAGTGTATACCGAATTGTGTGATGTATGGATAAAATGTGTACGAGTAATTTACAGAAATGTGTTTTGGCTAAATCGGCCTCATGGTGGCCGTTGAGGAATATTTGGGGTAGAGGTTCATCGTTGGCATCCAGGGAGTGTGTGTTTGGCATGGATCGGGCCAACGGTGCCAGAGATTAGCTGGTAATGGACGGACGGAAGGAAGGAAGGACGGACGGACAGACGGACGGACACACACACACACACGGACGGAGTGCAAAACATACTCTCCCCCCATGCCTTCGGCCTGGTGGAGACAATGAGACCTCTCACACACACCCTCTCAAATTAATTCAATTTAATTAAAATATGCTTGGCAAGCATTCTCATTATTCCCAAAGCATTAATGACTTGCTTCTGTATAGTTCTGCTGGCAATCGCTGTGATTTGGAGCAGTCACAGTCGCACCTGTGACTGGCACACATCGAGACTAATTACCCACAGAAGCACATTGGGGGATTTGGCCAATATCTTTGGGGGTTTGGGTGTGCCCATTCCATGATTGTGGTTAATCAACGATAATAAAAAAATATCAAATAAAATTATACTAATTGGTTTTATTGAAAGGGAGAAATAATCAACTGAAGTTAAGTTTAAATATTTGTGAAAAGTTAAAATACACACACACACACACACACACACACACACACACACACACACAAACACACACACCCCCCCCCCCACCCCCACCCCCGTATAAGACTAGTTTTTACCTCAGCGTATAGAGGATCTTCCCATTGTTCCAGATCCTGAGCAGTTGATTGGGCGTCGTTATCCAATGCGAGTCAGCGTTCTTGGAATTTCTGAAGATGGTGTCGGGAACCCAAATCAGTCCCACCATGTTGCTATTGGATGTTTACATACAGAGATGGGGGGGGGGGGGGGGGGAAGAGAGGATTCATATGACCATAATATTGTACAGTAGGATTACTCCACAGAATTCAGTCCAACTACTATATGTCATTGAGAACACACATCCCCCACCTGTTGAGGGTCAGAATGCGCATGCTACTGCTGTTGTACCGCAGTCGTGTGTCCACCCACGTCTGGGCGAAGATTATGTCGATCTGGTACTCCTGAGAGAGCGAGAGAGAGAGAGAGAGAGAGTCAGGAAGAGGACAGATGCTTATTTGAATAGATGCAGTTTATTTTAACAGTGATGCAGTTTATTTTTCAGTGAAAAAACAAGGTAGTCGACGAACATTCTCCGTCGACGAAATCAACACTGTTTCGTTAGGGCGTCAGGAGGGCTAGGGGCCATCACTGTGTATGCATATGCATGTGCACACACCTGAGCACACACACACACACCTGCGTGACCTTTTCCGAAGAGGGTGAGGTGGGAGTTGTGACTTTCCTGACGTGAGCTCCCATTGCAACAGTGACCTTTAGAGTGGGTGAGAGAAACCCAAAGCCCAATGTCCTTCACACACACACACACACGGCGTGCGCACACGCGCACTTATGGATTTCAAATCAAATCAAATGTCTCACACACTGACCAACCACAATATTTAGGGCACATCGCCGATACTTGGAGAGGCCTCTCGTCAAGAGTGAGCCACAGACATTTGGCATTGCGATCAAAATAATTTCGGCAGCCAACACCCCATTTACCTCACAGCCATTCAAGCCTCCATGTGTCACTCTCACACACACACACACACACACACACACACACACACACAGCCAGCGGAGTGTGGCGTTGTTACGTCTGCCAGAGATTAAGTATACTCTGGAATCCCCAAGAGGCATCTCTGTCTCCGTTGCTTCCTGCTGTGTCTTGTTTGGCGGATAAGCCTACAAGACAAGGCACTGAAGCAGCCCCCCCCCCCCCCATTATTCACGGCTATTATACGCGAAACAATGAAGCGTGGCGTCTGATATGTCCGACTGAAATTAACTACCCCGTGTGCCGTGCTCGCGTAATTCCCTCGAGGATTCAGGAAAGCAGGGAAGAAAGTTCAGCAATAGACAGTTTAAGCGAGGCTATCGATGTGAAAACAAGGACCCCAAGAGACCCACGGATGATCTAGCTTGATATGCCATGCACATATTATTACCTTGGTTGGGAGACTTTGAACCCCAGACCAAAGTCATAAACACAGCTTGGCGAGGTCGTTATCCCTTCTCTGGCACTCTCACCTCGCAATATATTTGATTTGATTTCCCTTTTTTTTTGGCAGCATGGCTTCTTGGAGGCGAGGAGTCTAGAAGAAAGTCTGTGTAGGTTATCTGGCAAACCGCCGGACTGCTCAGAATGCATGCTGATATTCTAACCGAGGCAATACAACATTTCGGGATTTGATTGGTTTGGTTTTTGTTTGTTCTGCTCATGGTGATGCAAAAATAACTATTAAAAAGTGTCTGTCAGTTCCAATTAGGCCTACATAACCAATACTTGTATACAATACAATAACAGGAGAAAGAATAACTATCATTCACTAGTATCAACTATAAGGAAACCTGTGTTACCATTACAACTTCATATATTCTAATCACTCTATTCTATTCTATTCTTTCTATTTATTTGATCTACCCAACTTGTTCTCTGTCGAGAATTACAGTTTCAGGCCATCACTGCACACTGCTTGTTAAAGGAGAATTCCATGCCAGAAGGCTTTCTTACCTTTATTTGTAGTTGTTACATCCCTACCAAAGAGGTCCAGGTGTTATTTTGTGCAAAAGCTCCTTATTGGCTATTTCCCCTACCATAAGCCCTCAATGAATTGCATTGAATTGAATGGAGCTATGGGGTGTTGTGCTAGTTTGCTTATTTCCATTGCTCAATTTTTTTGTTTTAAATATATCCTCTCTTCATAATGTAAATAATATCCCAAGCGGCACACTTTACTACTAATTTCGATGGAAATAAGCGAATTAGCACAACACCCCATAGCCCCATTCAATTCAATGCAATTCATTTAGGGCTTATGGTAGCGGAAATAGCCAATAAGGAGTTTTTGCACAAAAAACCCCCTGGACCTCTTTGGTGGGGACGTAACAACTTTAATTAAAGGTAAGAAAGCCTTCTAGCATGGAATTCTCCTTTAAGACTAAAAGTCCTGCTCTGCTCCTCTCAACTACAAAAACAACGTTTTGTAAGTTCTCTGAATACTAATGATACATAACCAAATCTTGAGTTTAATTTGTCCTTACTTAATGAAACAAGTCTGTTTCCATGTTCCCCAGATGTACAGGTAGGCCTACATCCCCTGGACATGACGCTAGTATGTTGCAGGGACTTACCCCAATCCAACCCTTGATGCCGACTGCCAAGCAGGACTGGGTCCCAGTTTTGCAGAGGATCGAACCCTGATCTCCTCAGGGCCGACACTCTAACCACAAGGCCACTGAGCTGTGCTCTCCAATCTACTTGATGAATGCTTCGTCTTGCTCTTTGATGGAACTAAACTACTAAACTACTAAACTAAACTATGGCCTAAATGAACATTTACGACGGGACAAACTATATAGTTGCAGCCTGTCACCCCCCGACAAAACAGACATTTATTTATAGTTGAGGCCCAAACATTTACTCTCCATGAAAGGAAAGTAAATGCCTGCAAATTAAATGCAACGGATGTCAAACAGCCGAGCCAAATCTGACTGTAATTAATTAGCTTGGCCCGGAGTGCATCAGAACAAATCACTTCTCGCCTAATCCAGCCTCATCACTTTTGCATTGGGAGGGGGGTGTGAACTGGTTCAATGACACTAATCCTTCAATCATACTGGCTACTTCCAGCCAATGAAGCGCGCACACGCGCGCGCGCGCACGCACGCACGCACACACACACACACACACACACACACACACACACACACACACACACACACACACACACACACACACACACACACACACACACACACACACACACACACACACACACACACACACACACACACACACACACACACACACACACACACACACACACACACACACACACACACACACACACACACACACACACACACACACACACACACACACACACACACACACACACACACACACACACACACACACACACACACACACACACACACACACACACACACACACACACACACACACACACACACACACACACACACACACACACACACACACACACACACCAGAGAGAAAGAGAGAGAGAGAGTAACCCAATGTTGGGACTGCAGACATGTCTCGAGTTCATGATGCTCACTGACTGAGCCGCCTCGGCACACTGCTCTTATCCAATATCCGCACATATCAATTATATGTGAACTCCAGAAGCCGAACACTGGCAAAGAAAGGCAGGCAGGGAGGCAGGGAGGGAGGGGGTTGGTGAGGATTCGGAGAGGCAGAAAGCGCTCCAAATAAGCTATCTGTCATTCCTTGTTCACTTTCCAGACGTGCGGATCAGCACAGATGCAAATCAAATCCAAACGTGCCTGCAATGGTGGAGTGTATTTTTGTTATGAACAAAAAGAAAAGATATTGATCGGTTGGCTGGCTGGCTGGGTGGGTACATGCGTGGGTGCATAGATAAAGATGGAGATAGAGAGAGAGAGTCCATCTCTTTCTTTGTTCTCCTTTGTCACATAATCCATTCAAACCGGGTAAGCATTTGTCGTCATTTTTTTAAAATTTTTATGCCAAAATGTTTGACCTGTGTCAATTATCTAATGTGATCCTGGGCTCTACACACCCTCCTTCATGCCCGAGTGTCCAAGTTGCTCCTTTACACCTGACAGGGGGGAGTTTCCCCCTCCATCAGGCGCCCCGGTTGGCCAGGGGGAGGCAGTTTAGAGAACAGGATCACTGCATGTTTTTTGTGAGGGTACCTACCCTAGGGGACACGGGGAGAACATGCAAACATGCAAACTCCACACAGAAAGGCCCTTTCACCAACTTATTTGGTGAACTTATTTTAACCTTTTTAGGCACTGTAGAGTATTTGAATTTGTTTATTGTTGTCTTTTGTTGTGAAGCACTTTGGTCAACTTCGGTTGTTTTATACGTGCTATATAAATAAAGATTGATTGATTGATTGATTGAACCCCGACTCGGGTATGGGCACTGATGACGCAGAGGAGGACTAATCGACTATAAATCGATTTTGATGGTAGTCGAGTCGACTATCAAAAATCCCGTTTGGTTAATGCCCTAATACAGAGCCATGTCTCGTGAAATTGTGCATGTTTGGAGGAGGCAAAGCAAACAAGGATTACAGGGTGGCTGTTGGCAGCCATGCAGAGAATACAGAAACAGTGGCATAACAGGTGCGATATCGCTGTTATACAACAGCTCCATTGAGACAAACTGAGCGCTATCTCCGCCAGGCGATGGAGGTGATCGAGTTCATGTGTGCGCGTGCGTGTGTGTGTGTGTGTGTGTGTGTGTGTGTGTGTGTGTGTGTGTCAGTCAATCATTGGAATACGCTCAGACTCTCCTGCAGTCTCTTGAGCATGGCCTCCAACTGAGGTGGTCTTTAATTCAACGAGAAAAAAAATGAATACGTAAATACAATATATGCAAATGGTGGCCGTGTGCAAAGACCCTGGTGCTAGGGGTGGCAGGGTTGCCTAGTAACCGCAGTTAGGCTACCAGTTAGTAGCCGAACTGCTTCAAATATCGTGTAAAGGGGGAGGTGGCTTACGGATATATCCATAGCTGGCGTATAACGTCCCATAGGCGGGGGGTACGGATATGCACAGACTTGGCAAAAGAAAAGAAAAGAAAAGTTAAGAGTCCCTCTACAGCAGGGGTCGCCAAAACCGGCCCCTCGGAAATTATTTCTGGCCTGTGAGATTATTTTGAGAATTATGTTTTTGTTTTTGGACTAAGAATACCACATATACACTATGGCTATAATGTCTAAATAGAGAAAATTCCCATCTGAAGGATCTGATGCTTATTAAACGTATAATTATATCCGAGGGAGCGAGCAGAGCTGACAATCTAAACCTTGCGTTTCCAAATCAGTAGCAGCAGTATGCACACAGACAGGCCGGTTGCTTGCAGCGCATGGACCTCATCAAATTCTCGGGTGGAAACATTCTGAAGGTGCTGCTATCCATGCTTGAATGCTTCATCTTGCAATCTAAATTATATTGTTTGCAAGCTTGCAGCCAAAATGTCACGGCCTTTGTGTAACTTCAAAACGGCTTTGCATTGACGAAGAAGGTTTTCCTCTAAAAAAAAACATGTTTTCACTGATTGCAATTCCTCTTCTTTTACGCCCACCAAAATACATTTTAGTCGACTAAATCTAAACGCTAAAACATTCCGGGTGTATGGTCATTATCTCCATGCATATTCTAACTTTTGAGTGTTGTTTTTTTTTCCTTCTTTTTTTGACCCTGGCCCTCCTTGACCATACTACAGTGTCACACAAAATAAAAGCATCAAAAGTAGCAGATCTTCAAGCGAGCTTGTAGATCTGCCTCATGGACAAAATGAGGTTTCCACCCGACAGCGACGATATATGTAGTACCAAGCAGTTGTACTAAGTAGTATTAAGTAGTTAATCAGTTTCTTTCCCCTCCATCAGGCGCCCCGGCTGGCCAGGGGGAGGTATAGTTTAGAGACCAGGATTACTGCATGTTTTTGTGAGGGTACCTACCCCAGGGGACACAGGGAGAACATGCAAACACCACACAGAAAGGCCCTTTCGCCAACCCCACCTCGGGTATGGGCACTGATGGGGGAAACTATTAAGTAGTTCTATGCTGTTGATATAGGCCTGACAGTGTCACTCCTTTGCACTACAAAGGGCAGAAGGATCTTTAAGGCAGTCATAATACGAGGATTCCTTCAGGGTGAGGGCAAACTTACTGTACAGTGCTGTATATGCAATACTAATAATAAAACTGTGCGGCACCTGCAGACATGAATGGCATTAAGCCATTGTCTTTATCCCTCTCTCTACTGTATATATTGTACTTATTACAATATGCTGCTGCATTGTGAGAGGAGCCGAACAAACAAAAATAATTGTGTGTACACAAGACGTAACA
The DNA here is from genome assembly GCF_963924005.1 of Protomyctophum bolini. Lineage (NCBI taxonomy): Eukaryota > Metazoa > Chordata > Actinopteri > Myctophiformes > Myctophidae > Protomyctophum > Protomyctophum bolini. The sequence goes on along the minus strand of NC_137885.1, from coordinate 11,874,215 downwards.
ATAAAAAACCACTCTTAGTCTGTTTTGCCACTGACTAGAGGGCCCACATACCCTCCCCCAGCCCAGGACCAGCTCGCCAATGTTCCACGTGGCCGGCGCCAACGAAACCTCCCATCAGCCCCGGTGTGTTCCCTTGCATTGTGACTCTGAACTGTCGCTGTTGGACGTGCCGTCGTTGCCGCTGTGGGTGTGTCAGCAAAATAGTCTGCAGAGACGCTGACGAAGGGGCTTTGGGCTGAAACGCCGTTTGTCTTCCGACTGCTGCTGTGCACTGTAATAAATCACTTAAAAACCGGGCACGGCTGAAGGCTTGAGTTGACATAAGGTTTGAGTTGAGCACATTGTTCCTATATTATTCTGCCATATTCCATTCCCCTGACAATGTGCACGTTTGACTAATGACGGCTGTATCTAACTGGCAAACAATTACTTCCCGTCCAGATTTGGAGAACCACGTCAAGCGTAGACTGGATACGGGCCATACGTATATCATAGGCCATCAACGAGGGTCCCGGGCCACCTAGGGAAACATTTTAACTCAAATATTTGCTTCTGGGGGGCCCGTGGAACAGAATATTTGGAGATGGGGGTCGGCGGCCAAATACACATAATGTTGTGGGTCCTTGAGTTTGAACACCACTGGCAGACATTTGTGACCAGATTTGACTAAGAGCCTGCGCAAACTCCAGCTTTTCACCAGAGGAGAAAAACTTTTTTTAATCCAAAATGAGTTAATAGCACAGGCAGACTCTTCACACACTAGAGCATGTCTGAAATAAGTGGCAGAGCTGAAAGAGACCACAGAGGTGAACCTTTCAAGCCCGTCTTCTCAACTCGCCGTTTTCTGCCAGACATTACTCTATAAGCTATATATCCTAAACTGGTGGGTCAAACAGAACAAACAATATGTCAATTTGAAGCTACGATTCCCTGCTTTCATATGACATCAACACAAATTCAAACTCAATGGCCAGCCCCTTATGGAAATGGCAGATGCCATTTAGCAATAATGGACTTTTAATTTGACCTTCCATGGCACACCCGCTGCCAAGACACACACACACATCCATCCAAGTCAGTAAGTGCTGTACAGGTGATGCCATCACAGCTCTGGGGAATTAACGTGCCATGAATGAAACCATTGAGAGCATCCAGCCTTCACACGCTTGGCCCTTAAATGAGTCGTATCTGGAAATGGCAGGTGTCGGAAAGGCTTTTTGCACGCTCGCACTGTGCGCACACCCACACACACACACACACAGTGTTTACATACACTCATCCACTGCCAAGGGCTTATTTAACTGATTTTTCATGAAGTCCCTCACTGCCAAGGTCTTATTTAACTGATTTTTCATGAAGTCCCTCACTGCCAAAGTCTTATTTAACTTCTTTTTAAAGGGGCATTAATTGATAACGTTATAATCATGACTTACCGCAAATCTTACAACTCTCGTTCTAATAACATAGAACGAGTCTATGGTGGCAGGAGCTGAACCATCGCTCCTGCCATTTGGCTTAATTGCCATTTGGGAGTTAATTAAAAGGTGCCTTAAAGTGAGGCCTCTCATATTTCTGTGTTCCATTATGAACGCATGGCCGAGCGTTGCGTTTACGTGGAGTCATACAGTAGCAGTTAAGAGTGTTTTAATGACCCAGGGCTCTGCGTCACAACAATGCGTTGCAGATCGTCTGGGGTTCAAGTGGTTAAATGACTCACGGTGCGTTACCTGTTCAAATCATGCGATAGAAAATAACGACGGGTCGCACACACCAAGAACTGCTTTAGTTTTTTATTCTTGCATAGTGAATAACAAACATTAAGGCTGGATAGCCGAAACGTTTGTCTATTATTCACACACACGATTACAGTTTACCAAACCTCCCTGTCTCTCCCTCTCTCTCTCTCTCTCTCTCATGCCCAAGAATGTCAGGGGTTACCAGGGTTTGTTGTATATGTGTCAATATTTGAACGTGTGCTCACGCCGTTTTCACATGTTGGCAGCACACACACACACACACACACATCGCTATCGATTGGCATGGCCTATACAGTAGCTTCTGGTCCTGCCTTTGGCCAGATTGGAACCAAACCACCCGTATACGCTAAGGGTGTGTGAGGGATATCACGTTCTTTCACCTCCATCTACTAATATTCAATACTATGTGGGCGAGGCGGATTATAAGCTTTAAATATGCATGGACATTACCGACATTTGTGCAAATCGATAGTCAGGCAATGGTTGTATACGCAGAGAGATACAGAGACGGAAACGCATGTACACGCACACACACACGCACACACAGACAGACGAGACAGCGGAGTAGAGAGAGATAACGAGGCAATAACCCCGGACAATGCTGGGTACAGAATGTGAATGTGATGTTATTCTTCATAATAATACTGCTTGACCTTTATTATATAGACTGGTACCACAAATTCTTCACTGTGCCACAGTTTCTGCCAAATGTTACCTTGTAGATAGTAGTTCCACGGTCATCTTTTCAACACTCTATTGTAGACAGTGTTGGTATTTCCAAAGTCATCATTACACTATCACTCCGAACTACTGTATGGCTGCAGAAAACAGTATCAATGCTGTAAATGTACTCAAGTAAAAGTATTGGTATCAAAAGGTAGCAAAAGTAGAGAGTATGGTCCCATTTCACAAGTTTTCAAATGTATAAAATGTCTAAAAACATTTAGAAGAAACGTTGCAGATCCACAAGCTCACAGTGCGTCGCATCACAACACATTATGAGCTTTTTTCAAAATGGCCGAAATGTATATAGGGCTGAATGTGGGTTTTTGAGTGGTGAAACCACTCCTATAGACCGATTCAGAAACGGGTCTCATGGTCGCAGGCAACGTATTTCCTGTAGGCGGAGACGACATATCTGTTTACATCTGCACCTCTTCTACTACAGTGAATGGAAAAGTGGCTGATGTTAGTCTGCCTCAAACGTTACTCTTTTACCTGCTTTTTACTAACACTAACATTACAAAGATGCCCGGAACATCGGGATGAACCTGGGTAGTTTATGGCTGCTCCAACAGTAGTGGCAACATTCCCAAAAAAAAAAAGAAGAACGAATGTCAAAATATCTACCGCGGTGGCCGAGACCAGAGCCATAGAGTAATGGTTGAGACAAAGCAGTGAAAGGTCCTGAAAGACACATAACGTCAGTCTTACCCAAAACCCAATCTTTCTGTTTTATGAACACAAGGCTGCTGTACTTTATACCTCATAATGAGGTATAAAAGAGGAGGAAAAGCAGCAACTATAGTCTCAGCATTTTTTTATCCGCTTCAAAACGTATTCTCTATACTTTGAGGCACCCTGGTGTGTGTGTGTGTGTGTGCGCAACACACAAAGATGCGCAAGGGCAACAAATCGCTCCATTGCCAACAAAAAGCATGGCAAAATGCAAGCTGGATCTCTGTGTAGTATCCTTTCTACATTGCAGTATTGCAAGTAAAGAATGTGAGTATTCCCCCCCCCCCCCCCCCCCCCCACCACCACTGGCTATAACTGGATTCTGGAATACAATAACAACGAAAAATGCCAGTATTGACTGTAGTCCAATGTTTGTACAATTGCAGCCAGCTGTATCGCGGCGTAGATTCAGCTCCATTCTGCGAACAGCAGCCTCTGCTATTGTCAGGCAATGGCTCATTACGCGCTCCACTATTGTGGCCCGTATTTCATCTGTGACAGCGCTATGCCTTTGTCCTCTTCCTCCATTGTGCCGCAACTACACAGTTCCTGGGGCGTCCCCGCAGCCAAATGTGATATAATGTTAGTTAAGATTTAAAAATCTGTCTAGTAATTGATTTCCATTGAGAGGTGATAGTGTCCATTCAGGTAGCAACAAGAGGCCCTTGCCTTGACGCCATGGAATTGTCACGTTTGTGTCACACACACACACACACACACACACACACACACACACACACACACACACTCCCTCCCTGTGGGTCAATGCAGGTGTTGTATCGCTCCCTGTGTGAAAGGGCCTTTACTCCTCCTCCTTTGTCCTGCAACAGGCCACCATTTATCTCAGTGGTTCTCTAACGTTTGTGTGCCAAGGAGCCCGTTTTGTGCCAGCTGCGATTGGTTGATTGATTGATTGAAAATGCTATTGACAGTTTGTTGAACCGGGTACAGTTCAAAAGAAAGTACGGGTCAATATACAAAGACTGCTACTGCGAGGATATATCCAGGAAAAGCACTGGGCCTTCTTACATCAGGGAACCCCAAGAAGAGGAGATTTGCTTAGAAAAAAATATTAAAACAAAAATATAAAATGTTCAAGAGCCCTGTGGGCGATAAATCATTTGCAATTCAAATTGTGATAGTGAACAAGTGTCCAGTGGTTTGGAGCTTTTGCATTACCGCCGCTGTCGGGCAGAAACCTTGTATCTCCATGTCGACATTTTATGTTTTTCCCTAAATGAATGCCCTAACTCATCACGTAAGCCTTATATGTAAGGCCCTACAGAAACTGTTTCTGTAGCATGAGGCTGCTTGAAGTACACCCCCTGGACATGATGTACAAGTGCACCCCTTGGACATTATTATGTCGCGATTATTTACGATGGAAGAGTATTTGAAGCTTCTGAATCTGTGTAAGATCTGTGTTAACTCGACTTGGTGGGATCAGCTGCAATTAAAATACTACAAACTAATTTGTTTTTATTTAGATTTGTTGATTAGATCACCATTATCTTGCTGTACAGCGGCCTCAAAAACGGCATCAACATCGTCAAAGGTCTTCACATTGACATAAAAACAAATACCATAATATATTGGGATATTGGGATCTCATATCTCCTTTACATCTCCTGCGTGAACAAAAACAAATTTAACTTTTTCTTAAAACTCTCATAGCCACTCTCAAAAATAAATAAATAGGTAATGAGTTCCATGCCACCATTGCTCTGAAATGGACTGTTTAACATTTTGTTCCAGATGAAGGGAGCCTCCGATGACTGCAGAGTAAAATAATGATGTGTAACACATTCAAAACACAATACCTAACAGGGCGAAGGAGTAAATACGACAGAATACCACGCCTATAATCGTTAAAAATGACTCGTTACTGCAGTGACTTGACCTGTGGACATAGCAATTAACATTCAATAAAGCGCCGGATATCTCATCATTAATGAGCATCCGGCCAGTTGGACACATCATTGGCAGTTGCATGGGTTTAACAGCCTGGAGATAAAGACACACTCTGAAGCGGTGCAGCCAGTACGTGTGCTGGCTCTTGTCTTTAAAAACAAAAAAAAGATGGTGACCTGGCTAAGCGTTGTCCTTAATTATACCCTGCGCCCTCTTCTCTTTGAGTAAACAACACAACCTCAGAATGGACACATTTGACTAAAATCAAAGCAGCGCTGTGGGGGAACCAAATGTTCCCTCTTTTTTTATGTCTGAGCCTTGATGAGAGCCTTTGATGTCTGTCTGCTGCCTGCTGTTGCCTGTGAATGCATGGTGCGTGTGTGTGTGTGTGTGTGTGTGTGTGTGTGTGTGTGTGCATGCATGCGTGTTCACTGCCATTGCACACGTGGTGTGCTTTCTTTGCCTGTGTGTACATACCTGTTTGTTTTCATGCATAATGAATGAGAGTGGGCATGTTCGAGTGTTCATGAGATCACTGTGTGTGCATGTTGCGCGCGCGCGCGCGTGCGCGTGCGTGTGTGTGTGTGTGCTTTCTGAGTGTCCCCAGGCATAAAAATAGCCCTCCTTCTCTCTCAGATGAGAGGGTCAAGTCTTTCGTCAGTCCACCAAAGACTCAGTTATTCAGCGACGCCATCCCTTGTCACCGTACTGCCCATGAGATGCACCACATTGTTGGAAGCAGGTGCAGTTAATGTGTGCCCATGCACGCATGCACGTGGCGCACGGACACCGACTAAAAACCAACCAAAACAAGCAATATAATTGGTTTAAGGCTTAAACCAATTATATTGCTTGTTTTGGTTTTGGAATAGGCCTCAGTTCTTAATGGCTTAAACTTTAAGCCATTAAGAACTGAGGCCTATTCCACAACAATTAGCAGATGGGTTTTTTTGTAGCGTCCAGGATTACGATAATTGACACTGGGTGAAAAAAAAATGGGTTGCAAAATCGTGGAATAAAAATGATTCAAAATCAGCAGATACAGTATATATATAGATAAGGTCGCAACATGGCACATAGTGACAAATTATGTATCCGTGTCTAACCCCCATTTGAAAATGTTTTGTGCCAGGGAGGGAGCCATGCAGTCCCGTACCCGATTAGTCTTTTTAGAATAGTTCCAATTATTATCCTCCAAATATTCCACATTTAATTGCATCTACAAGCTCACAGCGGTGCGAGCTTGTAGAGCGGCTATTGTCAAATAGCCGATGTATAGACCGATTCCGTAGCGGTCTCATGGTCGCAGCCTACGTATTTCCTGTAGGCGGACTCGACGTAGCTGCGGGGTTTAAACCCTCACCAGGCGCACCTCTTCCACTACAGTGAACATCAGAGTGACTGATGTTAGTTTGCCTCAAACTTTACTCCTTTACCTGCTTTTTTACTAACACTAACATTACAAAGATGCCCAGAACATCGATATGTTGGCTGAGACCAGAGCCATTGAGTAATGGTTGAGACGAAGCAGTGAAAGATACATAACACCAGTCTTACCCAATACCAAATCTTTCTGTTTTATTAACACAAGGCTGCTGTACTTTATACCTCATACTTTAAATGCTTAGTATGAGTTATAAAATACAGCAGCCTTGTGTTCATAAAACAGAAAGATTGGGTATTGGGTAAGACTGAAATTATGTATCTTTCAGGACCTTTCACTGCTTTGTCTCAACCATTACTCAATGGCTCTGGTCTCAGCCACCGCGGTGGATATTTTGACATTCCGTATTTATTTATTCTTCATGTTGCCACTACTGTTGGAGCAGCCATAAACTACACAGGTTCATCTCGATGTTCTGGACATCTTTGTAATGTTAGTGTTAGTAAAAAAGCAGGTAAAAGAGTAAAGTTTGAGGCAAACTAACATCAGTCACTCTGCCGTTCACTGTAGTGGAAGAGATGCGCCTGGTGAGGGTTTAAACCCTGCAGCTACGTCGAGTCCGCCTACAGGAAATACGTAGGCTGCGACCATGAAACCGCTACGGAATCGGTCTATACAATAGGTTTAAAGAGTGGCCTATAGTCACACTGCCCCGGCGAGAACCCCCGACTCCGGCTCAGCAGATGGAGATGAAGATGGATGTCCTCCAGGCAGCGTGCACAGGAAACGTGCCACTGTACAGGGTACAGTACGCTCTGAGAGAATGACAGATGCACAGACAGTACGCGCCGGCGCCACGTCTTAATCAATTACCGGAATAATTAAAAGGGGAGAGGATAAAATGAGACGGTATAATTCACATATAAAAACCCAGGTAGTGAAAGCAAAGTCAATAGACGTGGGCTTTAAGCAGCGAGAAAGAGGATGGTGAGTCAGCAATTAAAAGCTTTCAGCGCAGCATTCATCACGGCAGAGTCTTATCTTGGCGGTATAGTTATAATGTGGGCATTCAGGGGAAGCATGTGGAGACGGAAGTAGTGCAGTAAAAGCTGCCGTAACTCATAAGACATCGTGTTGACGGAGGTCACACGGAGCTGTGTTAACCCACTTAGGCCCGACGTCGACATTTTCTCAAATACCAGTTTTCAGTTTTCTGAAATACCTCATGTTTCTATATCAGTGGTGCTCAATATTTCATGTCAAGGACCCCCGGGATTATGTCTATATTATATTCGGCCGCCGACCCCCATCTGAAAATATGTTGTTCCAGGGACCCCCCCCCCCACCCCCAGAAGCAAATATATGAGTTAAAAAACGTTCGCTCTGAAAGAATATATATAAAGATTTGCGCCACATTTTCACGATTTTTCTAAAATAGCAGACCTACAAGCTCATAAAGAGCTTGTAGAGAGCTTGAAGATCTGCTGTTTTTGAGTGGTGCAACCACTCCAAGGAAAAATCAATGTCCGTGTTAACCTATGTATGTATGTGACTATGTATGTGACTATGAGTACCAGCAGCGGCAAAAGTGGCGCTGTCGTGCCAGACTGTTGCCTGCTAATGAGAGAGAGAGAAAGAGAGAGAGACTCAGTTCACACGGGTGTGATTTTCAATAGCTAAAGCATAACCTAATGCTTAAAAAACACCAAAAGGGGTTCTCGCCCAGAATGGATTAAGACAAGGGAGACGCTGGAGAGGCATTTATGTTAATCAAATCATTCGTTACGTCTTCGTCTTTGCAGCGAGCCGACTTGGCTCCCTCCTCCATATACTCACGGAGCTGGTGGTAATATCGGAGAGCAGTGTTTCTCTAAGAGGCTGGCTCCCCGATCTAACCTCTACGTTATAGCCGACGTCTCTCTACCACTCTGTAACCTTCCTTCCTCTCCCGTCTGAGCCTATACAGTATAGCCTCAAACTGTCACCACTAACATGGGACCCGAGAGGTCTCTGAAAGCATGTACGGTTGGAGGTCATTATAGGTGTTCAAGTGGGAGAGTGGAGCGATATTACCAGCCACCGTGAGTAGCGGGCAGAAATGTCAGCTCCTTATCCCCAGGCACAACCCCACGCAGAGAGACAGACAGACAGACAGACAGACAGACAGACACAAACCCTTCCTCCTTCTCGCCATCTGCAGTATCCTCTCTTTTCTTCCCTCCCCTGATTGCCCTGCATCTCTCTGGTCTTTAGAATCACTGTGTCATCATTTGTCACACTAATAATTGCGATTGACGATCTAATTGTGTTTTTAGCTTTGGACATTGGGATATGAAAGGGAAAAAAAATACATTTCTGCATACACATTACTCAGATGTTTATGAATGTTATACTTAAAGTTGTTTTTTAAATAGCAGAAATAGCTGATCTACATACTATCTTACAACGCGTTGTAAGTTTGTAGACCAGCCATGTCTGCTTTTTCATGTATGTAAGATTTTTCAACATTACGACAATTAATTATCTCAAATAATAATGTGACCGACAATATTTTAATGGGGGGGGGCTGCCATCGTGGTAGAACTGTACTGAACTATAACTTTTCAGCAAAGGAGAAAAAAAATTCCATCTAAAATGCTCTGAAGTCATGTTCTGAAGGCTATATATTTAATATCACGCTACATTTCACTTAAATGTCAGAACTTAACTGGGCATGCAAACATGACGTTAATGCAATAACGTCGAAGTGAAATTGTGTCCCAGTCCTCCAGCCGTTAGCCGAAATTGGCTACATTACTCTAAAAGCCATATCACCAAAACCGGTGGGTCAAACTGAACAGCCAATGTCAATTTGAAGCTATGATTTCCCTGCTTTCACATGACATATAGCCTCGGGTTTCATTTTCACAAGAAAAAAGAAAAGCCTGGGCAAACGAGCCACGTTTCCTGGACTAGGAGTGGGAGAGGACTACAGTGCAGAGGGGGCGGGGCTAGAGGAGTGGGAGTGGACTACAGTGCAGAGGGGGCGGGGCTAGAGGAGTGGGAGTGGACTACAGTGCAGAGGGGGTGGGGCTAGAGGAGGGGGCGGGGCTAGAGGAGGGGGAGTGGACTACAGTGCAGAGGGGGCGGGGCTAGAGGAGTGGTAGTGGACTACAGTGCAGAGGGGGCAGGGCTAGAGGAGCGGGAGTGGACTACAGTGCAGAGGGGGCGGGGCTAGAGGAGCGGGAGTGGACTACAGTGAAGAACGGGGGGGGGCTAGAGGAGTGGGAGTGGACTACAGTGCAGAACGGGGGTGGGGCTAGAGGAGTGGTAGTGGACTACAGTGCAGAGGGGGTGGGGCTAGAAGAGTGGTAGTGGACCACAGTAAATTGGGGGCAGGGCTAGAGGAGTGGGAGTGAACTACAGTGCAGAGGGGCGTCGCTCCAAATTTGGTGATGTCATTGTTCTCCGCTGTTTTCCTGCCGGGGAGGGGAGGAGGAGGAGGGCGGGCGCTCAGATTGGTGAACCAATAGGATCCACCGCCGTGATCCCAGTGGCACCGCCCCCCTCCAGACCAACCAATAGGATCCACCGCAGTGATCCCAGTGGCACCGCCCCCTCCAGACCAACCAATAGGATCCACCGCCGTGATCCCAGTGGCACCGCCCCCCTCCAGACCAGAAATGACACTGGCTGGGCCAGGCTATACATTATGACATAAAAACAATCAAATTACTTTAGTGTTTGTCACGGTGGGTCACTTTGCGATTAGACGACTGTAATAATTATGACAGGCCTATCCAGAGATAGTCTTCTTGGAAAACCACTGACTGGACTGATCCGAGACAAACGTCTTGTGCACTATATCCACAAATAGTTTGTCGCACGTTTTATACTGTATATTTGTTTGGAACATTTTAACTTTAAAAGACCAATTCCACATGTACCCATGGTGTGGTTTAAATGCTCAAAGAGAGGTAAATCTGTATTAAAAAAAAGTCAATAATTCTTCTTTCCCCCTCCCCCCCTCCGCCAAAGAACTTCCCAAAAGAAGCTTTGCACAACCTTTTTTCTTTGATCCGTTTTTGCTCTCATTTAGTATTCCATAATCTATGAATTATGCATAGGTTAGATCCTCCAGAACAGTGGGTAATCCATGAGGATGCGCACCAAACGCACTGCGACCAAAACACCTCCATGCCAAGCACGGAGGAGATGTTCGGGTTATGAGGGAGCGCTTGTTTCGTTTCAATCAATGCCCCCCTGCGTGCATAATATCTCACTGCTTAACTCATTTACCGCTGATATCGCCTTTGGACGCCTCCTGGTCCAAACACCCTCCCCGCGCCGAGTTAGCACCTATTTTAATATGAATCGATTACGGTTCACAACTGTGTTCTGTGCGAGCTTGTAACACTCTGGTTGCAGTGAGATGAAAAGAGAAAAAAAAATAATGTCATGAAACCTTTAATGTACACCTGCAATGCTGCAGGAACTCGCCCGCAGGAGTGCATTAATGGAATTAAAGCACCCCCTCGAGTGTAATATTGCAATTATACAACAGTTACCCTTAAAACTAAGATTTAAGAGTAAAAAAAATCGTATTTTTGTAATGACAGATGTAGTCACTAGGACCACAAATGTCCCAAGAAACTCTCTAGCCTATAGCAACCCAGTCTGCTGCGAACAGAGCAGCTGATTTCTTTGTTTTGATTAGGTGTTAACTACATCACGCTCGTTTGAAGCACGGCTAGAAAGCCGTTTCAACCCATCAGATTGCTTCCTCGAAACAACCTGTTGTTTAACTGGTATTCTAGTTGTATCGTAGCAAATGCATTGCACTCTAATAGTACGTGACCATTTATACCCCGTTGTTTATTGCTGTTCATGACATTTACTCCAATCGTGCACTTTTGTTCAAGTCACTCTGGAAAAGAGCATCTGATAAATATAGCCTATGTTTGTTTACGTTAATTGGTAGAGAAAGTGGTTTTCTTTGAAAAGGACGAATGACATGGGAGTATTGTTAAGGGACAGATTACTATACTTTCTTTGTCGTGATAACATAACAACAGACTGCTTGTTTGCTTGATCCATTAGATCAGTGGTTTTCAACCCTTTTCATATCAAGGCCCATAATTTATTCTGCATTTGAGCCACGGAACACTATTTGATGAGATTTAGACCAAAAACTAAAGAATATGTCCACATTTCCATGCTGTATTGATGTTGATACCATAGGAGAGATAACAGGCAAACGCAGACTTCTTGTAAATTAACAGAAGCAATGCAGATCTTTAACAATAATTTAACTCTTGAGAGTGAAAAAATGAAACCAAATGGCGATTTGGACCTGTAAGGGTCCATTTGGGTTCATGTGGCACTCTCAGGAGTTAAAGATCTATAAGGGCCTATTTGGTTATTACCAACTCTCCATCATTTAGCTGGGGGACCACATGGAACCCCCTCAATGACGCACTGCATTAGTGAAAATGTAAGATAGCCAGTGACGTTCGCCTGTGCCCACGCAACTATACAGCCCATTACTATGTTCCATTCTTGACAAGCCCTTAGGGTGTCAGAGACAATAAAGGTGTCAGACAGTGTGGTCCATACAGTGCCACCCACACACCCTCTCCGTCATTATCTGCAGCTGAAATGGCTCACCGACGCTTTCGTCACATCCCAGCCTCGATTATCGCAACAATATCCATCATGGCACCGCCTCCAAAGTCCTTGATGAACTCCGATTATGTCCAGAACATATGTGTATTATACAGTAGGCTATAGAAAGCAGCGTCGTGCAGTGGATACAGTGCCATGTAAATGGAGAGCAAAAGGATCATTCTCCTTACTTTCCATGCACTAGTACAGACACACAGCTGTGCTGATATATTGTAGCGACGGCACTGGACATGGCTGGCACAAATTACAAATCACATCACAATGTATCCTAAACAAACAAAGTTCATAGACTTTGGCTGGGACGGGAAATTCATGATTGGGCTCCAAACAAACTCAGCTCAGCTCAGCGGTCCAGGCACCTTGGCTGGGAAGTGGGAATTCAGTCTGGCAGTGTGCCGCAGGCTCGACTCCCGATCCCCACGACCTTTACTGCATGTTACCCCCCATCCCTCTCCCCATTTCCTGTCAGCCTACCGTCTATCCCTCCATTTAAATATAAAATATAGGTGAAAGCAAAAAAACAAAACAAAACAACATTAAAAGTCCATAGACTTGACTGGCCTATGATGCAGTTTCGGAAAGCCATGCATTGGGGTGGCTAGCGGCCCTAAAAAACAAACAAAAAAACCCCTCATGCTGACCAGCTGCCCCATATACCGGCCACCGAATGGTGATCGTTGGCTTGCTGCAACGGAGTTGAAGGTCTAAGGACATACGACAGAAGAAGATCAAAATTGGCCAGCAACTGTACATCTGACCTCAATCCTCAAACCCTTAGATCTCCATATATGGATATACGTCAGAACCTGTTCTAACATTCCATATGTTGATCCTTCCCCATCCATCCTTCCTCTTCGATGTCTCCCTTTTGACCGATACCTGTCCTTTCAAACTCTAAACGGGCCTGCTCCACAGTTATTACTGGCAAGATGTAGAGTTGCTGGCCCAAGGCGGGGCCTCGCGCCAGCCCAGTTAGGGCCCAGGTAGGGCCGGGCCTTAATTTCCGGGCCTGTTGAGAACTCTAGTTCGCCAGCTGCCGGGCGGGCTCGTCTAGAGTTTCAATGCACAGGCATCAGTCAAAAGGGAGACATGGAAGAGGAAGGACGTGTGGGGAGGATCAGCACATGGAGTGAAGTATGAAGTTTGAGGTCAAGATGTAGAGTTGCTGGCCGGCTCCATATATGCAGATCAAGGTGATGATCCAGTCTTCTCCATGTGATCTTCATATATGGAGACGGCCATATAGGGAGCGTGTCACGAGGTGTGACGGTCATATATGGTGGCGTGACAGACGGACTGCATGACTGACTGACTGACAATGTTGCATTGATGCGACCTCTTGTCCAAAGAGCTGGACAAAAAGATGCACATGTTTCTCTGTGACAGAGCTAACTGGTCAAAGCGCATCTCTCTGTCCCTCCCCCTCCCTCCCTCTCTCTCTGAAATGGCATCGTAGTGTGTGGTCAGTGAATATATACAGTATGTGTGCTGGCAGCTGCCCCCCTGCGTATAAAAGAGACCCGTGATCTTCATTGAACTGATCCACAAATAAATAGAGATGAACAAATCAAACGCACAAGGTGAATTCACACACACCTTTTTATACAACCATGATGTGCTTCAGAAGATGTATTTATGAATTCAGTTAGCTGAGCTGCTGTGATCTGAAGGCCGTGCACGCTCACACACACACACACACACACACACACACACACACACACACACACACACACACACACACACACACACACACACACACACACACACACACACACACACACACACACACACACACACACACACACACACACACACACACACACACACACACACACACACACACACACACACACACACACGACAGAAAACTGTCTAAAAGCCTGAGAGAAAGAAAACACGAGACAAAGGCTCAACAAATAGGCTCATATCAGAGAACACAAGCAAGAACATGGTCTGTGTGTAGACGGCTTATCTGGCATTTAAACGTATGTGTTCTAAATGCCAGATAGACGTAGCCTATGTGTCTAAATGCCAGAAATGCCAGAAATCTTGGTACTGAAATGATCATAATTCATAATCATAATTCTAATAATTATACCTAAATGTGCACGCACGCACACACACACACACACACACACACACACACACATAGTGCTAAAACGTATACAGTATAGGTACATACGCACAAGTTATAGATTGTCAAATGTGTAATTATTGCACATATATTCAACCTTTTATGTAGAACATTAATTCTCTGTGGCTGTGTCATGTGTCATGTGTCATGGACTAGACTCCTACACTCTGTCAGCAGAATCTCTTTTAGTACATTGTATAGGATACATAGGTCTACATGGACGTCTTTAACTTAGCCAGTCAGCATAATTTGTCCTGTAGAGCCTTTATCTTCAGCATATAGAGGGTACGCGCGTGATATCCTTAGAGTATATATTAATAGACGCGGCACCAGAGTTCTCCTCCCATCCACTTGCATTAAGTTGCTCAAAAGCGCATGAGGCGATTTCACTCCTCCTTCCGGGTAGGAACAGAGTGCATGCTGGGATGGATTGCCCCAATAACATGAACGCGCTGTATGGCCGTTGACTATCGTTGCGCCGTTTGCGCACGTTCACGTATGAAACATTCGTTCACGTGTCATGGGCCCAATATAACATGAACGTGCGCAATGACAAATCCGGCCACTATGTCCATTTCGCCTCAGGGTTTCCTCCGGGTGCCGTCTCTATTAATATATACTCTGAGGTGACATCATCATCATAGCAGGAAGTTATGCGGGAACGCCTACTGAGTGTCAAAAACCTTCTTTCTGGCCTTGACAGCCCATACATCCACACAGAAATGTCATATCTGATTGCATTAAACAACGTTGAACGACACTAAATTCACTTTGCCAAGTCACTTTGACACTCAATTTCCCATTCACTTTATGCATATCGGATGTCGTGTTCAAATGTTTTACTTACGTTATAAAGTAAGCCTATCAATAATGTAAAATTCCGGATTTCAAAATGTACTTGAGTAAAGTATATCGGTATAAAAATGCACCTAAAGTACCAGAGAGTAGAGAGTAGTCATTATACAGAATGTAACATTTCACAAAATGAATAAAAAAATCCCCCTGAAAATTGCAGATCAGTATTCTGAATCTGATATTAACCTGCAGTTGCCCATGCATGACCTAAGGGTTCTACAGGGTTCATATGGCTCCAGTTTGTCCGATAGTGATATGTAGCTGGGCCCAGAGCCACAGAGACATTTATAAACAGTAAAACAGTATAGTAATTGTCCATTAGTGCAATGTACTGTACATTTCTTGTGTGAAAATGTCTGTATAACATACCCCTCCCATCCCCCTAAAAAGAAAGGCATGCAGGACCTCCCAATTTGCAGCTGCGGCACCCCCTGCCTTGCAGTGCGCGCGCTTTGCGTGGGCGTTGGATTTGCCACGCCGCGCATGGTGGTACTCAAGTCAACATCCCACGGTTGGCAGGTCTGTAATGTCTCTGTGCATCTCTGCGAGTTTGTACATCCATTTCTATATACATTTTTTATCTTTAAGTATATATATATATATTTTTTTTTTACACAGATTTTCTCTCTCTCATATGCATGCACGCACGCTTGCATGTCCACGCGTGGCCGCGCACACACAGTGGCTCTTTGCACAGAGGCACGGTACTGTATACGAGACCACACAGATCAATCCTGCAGACGCCGCTTATACGGCTCCAAATCGTTATTTACGTCACATGGCGAGCGTTCATCTGTGGCAGGTGAAAGGTCGCCCTGTGACGCGACAACCGCGTTATACGCAGACGTTTTGCAGACACGGCGCGGCCCCCCGAGGCGACGCAATGCACGTACAGGCGAGGTTTAGGATGTTTCATTTTGTGTGATAGATCATCGTGTTATTTATACATTAGCTTCAGATCTCATGCATTAGTTATGACCCGGAGAAGGTCTGTATAAAACTGCATGACTCCATTTTTGGAGGGGGGAAAAGAGGCACATTATCATATCAGCATCATGTGGTTGCTTGACGTGGTTAATGTTTTTCACTTTAGCAAATTGTACATTTAAAAAGGTAGGGCAAGTGATTTTCTTTGGATAAATATAGCTCTAAATATCGCTATAGTGTGCTCTTTGTTCAGTCTCGTATACACGATAAAACCGAAGCTGATAAATGGCTACTCTCTCCTGCTCGACTACACAGATCCTTTCCAGCGGTGGTGTACAGTAAGTAAGCATACTGTACTTACGAGTACAGTTTTGAGGTACTTTTACTTTAGAGAGTCTTCCTCCAACGGAGGCGCATGGGGAGCTTATGATGTCATCGTGTGCAGCGAGTGGCGAGTTCCTTTTGGTATAAAAGTATAAAAATCATCATTTTGTGTCATTTTTGTGTTCTTTTTTAATTGGAATCCTGAAAAGTAACATGTTTATTTAAAGGCGATATATAGACGAGTTTTAAGCCAACATTTTTAATATATCTAAATCTATTTTTCCCCTCCATCTTCCCCTATATTATGATGCTGAGGTGTTCTCCAATGCCCTTTGGCTCCCTCTGGGTCTTTATATCCACTGGTATTTTTCCGCCGGGACACCTCGGGGGTTTTAACCCATTCTGACCTGAGATCAGATTCATACGAGGTTTCCACTGGACACACACTGGTCTGATTATAACCCATTCTGACCTGAGATCAGATTCTAAAAAAATCAGTCGTTCTTCGATTTTTCAAAAATAGCAGACCTACAAGCTCGTAGCGCGCCACTCGGTGGCGCGCTATGAGCTTGTAGATCTGCTATTTTTCAATAGCTAAAGCATGACATGATGCGAACACCGAACTGGGTTCCCGTTCAGAATGGGTTAAACTTTTAGCCAATTGCAGCCAACACAAGGTGTGTTCAACCCAGCAGTGTTATAATGAAAACGCGATGCGATTGCAATGTATAATATATAATCCCCATGTGTTAGTTTTACCGACATTGTTATTGTGAATCAGCATGTTTATGATTATTTATTGAAATTATGATAATTGCTATGTATAGAGCCGGCATGGTCTGGGTGGTGTGAAAGCAGCAGCAGCAGCATGCAAAGCACCCCTCAGCCCTCACACAGACTGATTCCAGACAGAATGTCACAGACTCCCCACCAAATCTCCTGGTTACATCAATATCGTTATGTGAAGTGGGTTGCGTGTGTTTATTTGTTGAAATGGTGGAAGTCGATATAGTGAGACTGTCACCACCGCGGCTGCCAGCCAGCCTGCCTGCCGGCTTGAAGCCTGCATTCAACCACGGTATACATATGAATTACATAGGTTACAAATAGAGGCCAAGACCAATTTCAAAACAATCTAAAAACAGTTACATATTGTGGGGATCTGTATGTTAATTCAGCAAGGTTTTAAATCAAATTAATCTCACCAAATCGCTATGATGACACTAGATTTTGATCATTGCAATGAATAACCTTGGACAGAGCAGTTTGCATGAACGATGCTGTAGTGGCTGGGGTATTTGAGGGGCAATATATATATTTGATATGCACCGATTACAAATAAAAGAGAATATGTTGAGAGCCAGTGAGTCTCGTTCGACTACAGGACTCGTGTCAGTCAGCGATTATGCTACAGTTCCCCTTCAAATAAACATGTTAACTCAATTGACATTGTAACTTAGATTGTAATTTAGTCATACGAGCGCAATATCCCTAGCGTCCCTCCCAGCACTGACAACACCCCATAGCCATGAAGTGACCTGGCTCGGCCAATAGAATGACAGGGGGAGGGTGTGTGTGTGTGTGTGTGGGGGGGGGGGGGGGGGGTAGGGTGAAGCTAGATTTGAATTCAGTTTGGATAAATCACTAACTTCTGTGTACACTGGAAACTTGTCTATATCTCCTTTAATTTCAAATGCATTTACTTATGTTAACTTTATGAATAAATGCAAATACATTGACTAATGACTAATACTAGTCATTACTAATATAGACATGTTGGCATGTTTGGAACAGCTGGAATCAATACAATATCAGTATTAGGGTATTAACCTGCGGGCCACATTAAGGGAAGGTGGGGGGCCGCATGTAGGGCCCCGGCCACCAGTTGCCCATGTACAGTATGTACAGTATGTAATACAGCTTCACACAAAAGCATTTTGCTTTGGCTTTTCGAGCTTGTATATAGCTGCTTTTGTCATTGTTTTATTTGAATCCTGGAACGTAACCGCCTATGATTCATGATCTGACCAAGTATAGACAAAGATACTCTTACTAAGCTCTCACTTCAACTGTGCCCTTTTTTTTCCTCTTTAAGTTACTTTGAACACCTGCCTCTCTAAAGGCCAGGAAAAACTGCAAGTGTGACTGACGGAAGTGTTCCTTCTGTTCTGCCGGAGGTGTCACTGACGCACGCCTAGAGATAAAAAACCTCTCTCGTTTTGGACGGGCTGTGCCACGCACTTCAAAATAGAACGGAGTTCTGTTTCTGAACAGTGTTGCCAATGGGTTCAATCGTAGACATGTATAAAGGCTAGATGGCTCAAGGCGGAGTCTCTGACGTAGTTCACCCGGCGGCCATCTTGCTTCGGGACTACAGTACAGTATGTTCAATGGCAGCTCAAACAAAAACAGTCATAACTCGCTCAAATAGGATTTACAAACGGGTTGGTTTATTACAAACGTTGTCAACGTGGCTATGATTCAGGACGCTTATCTGCTTAATTTGGTTTTTTATATGAATGTCGTATAAAAGCATATATAAGTATGCGGACGTCTCTGACGTTTATAACAAACCAAACCGTTTGAAAATTGAGCAAGTTCTGGTTATTTAAAAGTACATGCCCCATAGACACAATGTTATGGTTATTTAAAAGTACATGCCCCATAGACACAATGTTATGGTTATTTAAAAGTACATGCCCCATAGACACAATGTTATGGTTATTTAAAAGTACATGCCCCATAGACACAATGTTATGCTGCCCAGAGGTAAGATGGCCGCCACGTAGCAACGTCGCTCTCCATTGGCCTGAGCGCGGGTGAGCCATCTAGCTTTCCTATGGGTTCAATGCACAGTGGGTTCCAAATGGCCCGGTACGGGTGTGTAACGCTGAGAGTGTATACAAATGGAGCCAAATGGACCATTACGGTACTTTTACCTCTCGAATAAATCAAACGTATTCACCGAAATTAGCAGATCTACAAGCTCACACGCCAACCTGGTTCCTTCATGCATGAGTGTCCAAGTTGCTCCTTTACACCTGACAGGGCAGAGTTTCCCTGGTTGGACGTAGCGCGTGAAAGGAACACATTATTCCAACCAGTTCTTTTCCCCTTCCATCAGGCGCCATGGCTGACCAGGGGGAGGCAGTTTAGAGACAAGAGACAAAAATGTTCTATGGCGGATCTCTATGGTAACTCTGAGGACGCCATAGGGGCCCCGGAGAACCTGTTGAAGAATGTACACTATAAGATTCATTATAGGGAGAATTAATTATCATTAATTTCTGCTCTTTTGTCAGTGACAGACAAAGGAGCATGCAATAGCAAGAGGGCATATATAGGGAACAAAAGACTGTGGCCTTTAGTAATAGTCGTCTTTGAAGAAACAAAGACGATTTTCATATCACACACACACACACACGTGTAGAAATGCAAGTATCCTCGTCATTTCAATTCAAGGCTCACACCGCTATTGTAGATCGAGTCACTCTTCATGTGGCATTTCCATTGGTTTACAATAGAGCGCACTCTTCCGCAACTTTTTCAAGCCGGCTTAGCACAATGCTAAAGAATTTATTTAAAAAATATGCTTCTCACTGCCTTCTGTAGCTTTTTGGCAAAAACAAGCCACATCCAACTGGAACAGAGCATCGCGATGGCACATTTTATTTATTTTTTCCCCCCTCAGATTCTCTATACTGTGTCTTTCTCAGTGGATGGATTGTTGTGGTCTTCAAAGGTTGGGGAAAAAAAATCAACTCTGGCAGTGAATGAGTTTTAACATATTTTGCCAGGGGGCTCCCTGGTATCACCCCCAAAGACCCCCTGGGGGTCCCCCAGACCCCACTTTGAGAACCCCCGGCCCCCCTACAGACTGTGAGGGTGGACACTGACAGCCACAGCACTTTACCCCCTGCAGCAACCCGAGCGCCGGATTCCTCAGGTTGCTAGGTGACAAGGATTCTATCCATCAGTGGAGCTGCAGATGCACAGTCGCAATAAAACTAGGGCAAGCGCAGCAGGCGTGCACGAGGGGGGAAACCCACTGCATTTAGACGGCGACATTCTCTTTGCCTGAAGTCACCCGGCTCTCCCCTCACTGTATATACCTATAAAATAACTGCTGGGAGTAAATGCATTTCAAAAGATCTGATTTCTTGTCGGAAAACATATTTTCTAAAGAATTTCAGGCATTTTCATCGGCAGATCTACAAGAGTTTGTACTGGAGATCTGCCGTTTCTCTGAACAGAGCTTAAGAGATAATGCATGCAGACAAAATCTTATATGAGCTGTAGCCTAACGTTTGTGAACTATTTATCATTATCGATCATGAAATATAACATGTCGCATGTACAGTAGCAGACTCACCACAATCAAAAGGATAACGCAAAAAAGAAAGAAGCTTATAGCTTCTTTCCATTGCAGTATTACAGTATGAGGTGTGCATGACGGCATGTAGTGTGGTGTTGGGTGTGTGCAACAAAATGTATAGAGTTCGTGATGTGCTAATGTGTCCCTGGGCACATATGAGGTGTGTACCTGCCTGCCTGCCTGCAGACACACGCGTGTCTGTGTGTGTGTGTGTGTGTGTGTGTGTTTGTAGGGGGGGTGTTGGGGCATTATTTACAATATCCCATCTACAGTCTACTACGATACAGAAGTCCTCCAAATACAGGCAAGGAACATGTACTGTAACCTCAAAAGAAGAAAAAAACACACAATTTTCCCACTGAAAGCAAACATCTCAGGAACCACAACATCTACTGTACTACTATTCTACTCCGCTCCCTGTACAGTACATGTACAGAGTGTAAAACCAGGACAAATGCAGCATGCATGAGGGGAAACACAGTGCGTTCATAATCTCTTTGCCTTAACCAATTCTGGGCGGGAACCCCTTTTGGTGTTTCAAATCATCATGTCATACTTTAGCTATTGAAAAATATCAAGCTCTACAAGCTCATAACTTTTTTAACTCAGATCTTTGCTTCTGGAGAGGTCCCCGCAAGAACATCATGTTTCTAGATGGGAGGGGGCCTATTACATAATGTTTGGGGTCCTTGACATGAGATATTGAGCACCACTGATATAGAAACATACAGGTCGGGCGGGAACCCCTTTTGGTGTTAGCATTATGTTATGAAAAATAGCAGATCTACAAGCTCATAGCGCGCCACCAAATGGCGCGCTATGAGCTTGTAGGTCTGCTGTTTTTTTTTGTTTCTGACATAGAAACATGGCTTTTTCAGAAAACTGTCAGGATGTAGAAGACATTTTTTTAATCTGGTCTCAGGTCAAAATGGGTTAAGTCACGCATCTCCCTACAGCACGGTTTGGAACAGAGACAGCCAGCCAGGTAACACCCTGTACTCACTGTACTACAACAGTACTGTACTACAACATTACTGTACTACACTGTACTACAACAGTACTGTACTACAACACCCTGTACTCACTGTACTACAACAGTACTGTACTACAACATTACTGTACTACACTGTACTACAACAGTACTGTACTACAACACCCTGTACTCACTGTACTACAACAGTACTGTACTACAACATTACTGTACTACACTGTACTACAACAGTACTGTACTACAACACCCTGTACTCACTGCAGTGGTGGAAATAAAGTAACCGCGTGCATTCACTCCAGTACATTATTGTTACCAGTGTTGTTTTCGTCGACTAAAACTAAGACGGAAAATGGTCGTCGACTATACCTTTTTCCACTGACGAAAACTAAATGAAAACTAAGCTATGACGACTAAAACTAGGACTAAAAATACTGACAATTTCGTCAACAAATAAAAATTAGACTAAAATGTTAGTGGACTAGTGGACAAGAGATCCAGTATAAGTCATTTCACACTTGGTTGCATGCTGAAAATAGATACAAGCATGTGAGCTTGTAAATCTGCTATTTTAGTCGACTAAATCACCTGTAGACATGATCAATAAAAGGTATATATGCCATCTATCCACCTACTTCTAACTCCACTACATCTTGGATCCAAAAACAGTAGTGTACTTTTTTTACTCCCACGACATTAACAAAATATCTTGCAATCTTCTTTTATGGGGGTTCCTTCCAGGCACAAAATCCTTTCAGCCTAGCACAGACTATCAGTTCTAAGGAGGGGGTCCTTCGTTTGACATGAAACCACGGTCCTTAATGTATTCCTGCTCCGATCCCCACTCCTGTGGGGTGGTGTGCGTGCTTGCTGTCTGTCTGAGAGCTGTAATTAACACATTTTGACCCGAGGACGATTCTACAAAAACCTTCTAAATCATGACAGTTTTTTTGGAAAACCAATGTTTCTATGTCAGTCGTTCTCAAACATTTTCTCGTGAAGGACTCCCAAAAATATATGAAATTGGCCGCCGACCCCCATCTGAAAATATGTTGTTCCAGGGACCCCCCAGAAGCAAAGATTTGAGTTAAAAATGTTCGTCTGAAAGAATGTATTCAAACATTTGGGCCACATTTTCACAATTTTTCAAAAATAGCAGATCTACAAGCTTGTAGCACGTCACTCGGTGCCGCGCTATGAGCTTGTAGATCTGCTAATTTTCAACAGCTAAAGTACAACATGATGCTTAAAACACCAAAAGGGGTTCCCGTACAGATTGGGTTAACGAGATTACTGTTTGCTTTCATCCCGGAGACATGCAGTCATGTCTGTTTCGTGTGACCATCAGGGTCTCTCGACTTTGAAAAGCTATCCTGCCTGAGGAGCTCAAAATAACGATTGAAAAATGCCACTTTTTACGGACAGGGGGGAGTTTTTATGTTATGGTTATTATTATTATTATTCCGGAGCCTGTCTTATTGTCATATTGTTGTTTGTCTTCGTGTTCTAGTGTCTGCATTCTTCCCCGTCTGATTGAATTTCCAATTTGAGACAAAGTTTGCTTAGCTTAAATTGATTTGGCGGATTGTTTCATGCCTTTACAAAGTGCTCGTTGACACCTTTCTTCGCTTGCCGTTGACACTTGTCACCTTTCTAAGCGTTGCATAGATCATGCAGTTGCAGGAACATTGCATACAGTAGGTGCCAACATTCTGTTATTGATGGTGGTTCATTGTTACATCTTACTGTACCTTGTAGCCTATTCCTGTATCTGACATTACTTTCCTCACTCTATATCTGCAACTTTGAAACTCCATTACTCAAGTGCTGTATAGTGCCTCTCTGGGTGACTGAAATTCCCCCGCGGGATCAATAAAGGTATCCATCTATTGATCCATCTTATACTAAACCTGCATATTGATGTGGGGAGGCCATGGTGGTAGTGTGGTTCTTGAGGAATCGGATGCTGGTGGTCCAAAGCAAAAAAGAAAAAAGAATGTCAAGTGGCATTTCTTCCTCAGCATAGTGGCAATTAGCTCCGAGTCTGGTCCATAGCCTTCTACTGCTTCTACGATTCTGCCCTGCGCAGTAAGGCTATGGGACTTTCCGTTTTAAATCTCAAATCGAAATCAGACCAGCCTCTCCTCTTTGGGGTAAATAAAAAGAACGTTTTTGCCACTCACCAAAACAAAGGCGGGTTGTGTCATTAGAAAGCCTACTTTCCTTAGAGGAACACTAACACTCTGAGCCCCCCACACACACGTATAAACGGTACTTTTTGGCCAGAAAGGGATTTGTTTTCACCGGAGGAAAAATATTCTCTATGAGGCAGTTCTCTGGGCAATATCAGTAGAGGGCGCAGCGGAGTAACTAAAAATGTTTTTTTCCCGGTGAAAACAAACTCCCCTTTTGGCCAAAAAGTACCTTTTATACGTGTGGTGGGGGGCTCAGAGTGCGTCCACTAAGGAAAGTAGGCTTTCTAATGACACAACTCGCCTTTGTTTTGGTGAGTAGCAAAAACGTTCTTTTTATTTACGCCAAAGAGTAGAGGCTGGTCTGCATTCATGCAAGCGGCGGAAGTTGAGAGTAACATAGCTCTAATGCGCGCATTAGAGCTATGGACCAGAGCTAAGTGGCAATATGCGTTGTACTGTACAGTGGCACCGCAATTGGACGCTGCGTTCATATTCTGATGAATTTTGTTCAAAACGGAGCACTCGTGCAAACTTCTGCAAGACCTGTTTCGTTGAATTGGCTATAGAGAGACTGTGTGTACCAATTTGCATGATGTTTGGACAAAATCTGTAGTTTAGCTGTCCACAGACGGACACACGGACACACACACACACGGACGGACGGACGGCAAAACATACTCTCCCCATGCCTTCGGCTGGTGAAGACAATAAGGTTAAGAACAACTGTGCTAAATCACTAGAAGCTCCACCTGGCATTACACCGTCCTGGGAGCCAGCTAGGGGGTCAATTCTCTTGCTCATCATTATCGTGGCTGTCAGGCAAACCTTGTATCGCCATTTTTCTTCATAGTCTCCGCCGGGGTGGAATGTGTGGCCGAGACTATGTTTTGGACGCATTGCACGCACGCACATTCCCACCAGGCCGAGGGAAGAAATACCGCCCTTTTAACGTTGTAACCGTTATATAGCGCCACCGCTACCAGGAGGCCATTTGCAATATCGGCACATTCTTTTGCTATTATTATTATTACTCCTACATGTTATAGTCATGTCATCAAGACGGGCCCGTTTCATTTTTCATACTGTTTGGCCAAGATGGACTTGACTGCACAATTTTTTTTTTGTCAGGTGGAACCTAACATAATTATAACAGGACCGTTTTTATTAGCGACCTAGTCATGATTCACTGCCTCCTAAGCCAATGAATGGTATAGTCAAACTAGATAATATATTGTACGTACAAGATAAAATATATTTTGAATGCATGGCCATTCAGGGGCTCCGTACATATATGACATGTCATAATTTCTTATTTTCTTTCTTCATAAATCACCGCCCTACTTACGACAAACAATCACAAACAAGACCTTGCTACATTGGATCTGTTGGAGCAAATGGATGTGAGGAGGTTGGTCAGAGGTGGTGTCCTGTGTCTGTGCGCGCGTGCGTACGTACGTGCGTGCGTACGTGCACGTGCAGCATCCATTAACGCTCCTCGTGTCATATTGGATCATTACGGGACGCGCGTCTACCACGTCCCTCCTGGGGATTCGACCTGGTTCTGATAATGTGGAAGTTTCACTATACTACTGCTATACTGCTGCACCTGCATGAGCACTCATGCACTCACACACACGCACACGCACACGCACACACACACACACACACACACACAGTGCATTGCACAGACAGGTGTACACTGTACATACATACACACACGCGCGGCGCGCACGGAAGCGCGCAAACACACAGTACAGTACTGAAAAAACAAACACCACAAGGGCAGGTAAATGTAGCCCTGGAGACCGCAGGCGTTTTGTTTTCAAAGGAGAAAAAAAAAGAGACATGCATGAGAAGTGGCATTACTGGCATACGAGCGGAGCAGCGTGAACCTTGTGCAGATAACCGGGGCGTCACTCCAAATGTCGGTGCCCTTTTATGCTCTTCCGTCGCTGTGTGGAGACGCCGGGAGCAGAGATTTCCTTCAGCCCGGCGTGCTTTTTCCTGTGTCTCCGGAGCATATTATCGTTGCTGTCGGGCATGAACCCCCCGATCTCCACATTCGAACGTTTTGCGTTTGTATTCATGAATCCACGCCCTATACTTGATCATCATACCACAGTATCACATGAAAGCATCGGCAGTAGCACAATCTACAAGAGACATGTTTTGACCTCGTCTATATCTGCTATTTTTTTGCTCATTTTGAATTTGAACCGTACGATTTCTTTGTAATGCTACCGACGTTTGTGCACAGAACTCTAGAAAACAAAGAAGATATTGCATTGTGGGTTTGAGCTGACAGGCCCTTTTTGATGTCAATCAATCAATCAAGTCAAGTCGCAGATGGCAGATGCCTTTTTAATATTTAAATTATTTATTTTTAGACATGCCGAGCGTTCCATAACGAATTAGCGGATTTACCGTCCATGAGGGTCAAACACTATTATTCAATCGCGCAGTTGTTTTTGGCTGTGGTAAATATACATATATGATCAACTTACTTTCGTAAAGAAAAGGGTTAGGAAGAAATTCTCCTTTAAATGTAACTTCCCATCATTGTCATTCACTGCTGCGGTTTTTCCCTTTTACATGATGTACTGCATTTGTTTAGCCTATGCCATGTTGATGAATTGAATACATGGGACCACAAGTTTAGATGATGTCTCAGTATTCTCAGACAGCAAGGAGGAGCAGTGCACCAAAGCATTATGGGAATTGTAGTCCAGGAAGGAAGTGAGCCCAGTGTCGATGACATCAGAGACACATGGGCTCACTGCTAAAATCTAAAATATCTAAAACCACATATTACACACATAAAGACCCCCAGGAAAGTGTTCTATATCTTCCAAATGCCATTAACATATATTGTTTTTGCAAAAATGTAATGTCTGTCTGACTTAATGTCTGACTCTACCACGTTGCTTATTTACATTTCTGAATAAGAGAGAGAGAGAGAGAGAGAGGCAGAGAGAGAGAGAGAGGCAGAGAGAGGGGGGGGGGGGCAGAGAGAGAACCTCACAGAGAGTGCGAGCTGCAGTCTCTTTGCACTCGTCCTCACAGTGGTGGAGTCAGCCCCCAGGGGGGGCTGTTGTGAATCGCATCCACCGGGTTTGGTGGAAAATGTCACGGTTGGGGGGATACTATACTACTACTACATTCACTCCACACAAACCACAGCTGGGGGTGTCATCCCCCCCCCCCCCCCCCCCGCCGGGCGAGCAGCACACACACACACACACACACACACACACACACACACACACACACACACACACACACACACACACACACACACACACACACACACACACACACACACACACACACACACACACACACACACACACACACACACACACACACACAGCTTTTCTCGAGTCAAGGATTTCATCATGTAAACATTAACAACATGTAAAGAATTTCGGTTGATTTGTTACACTCTCCGAGTTACAAATGGATAAAAGACTTCCCATAACGCGGATTCTTCTGAATACCCTGCTGGTTTTGGTGTTTGCACCACTCTCTCTCTCTCTCTCTCTCTTTCTCTCTCTCTCTCTGATTGAGGGATTTCACAGTATGCTTCAGGATGTGTCTGTGTTCTGTTGTTCCGTTATTTGTGTTATTAACTTATTATCTTCCATTGGGAATTCGCTGGCAGGGATTCGTGTGTTATCCGTGATTGAAGCCGCCCGTCGAAGTGCGTTCAGTAAATCAGTTGGTTTTGTTGTGCGTGCGCGTGTGCAATCTGTGCATGTGTGCTCGTTTGGGGAGAAAGCCCCAAACGAGTAGAGGGCCGCACCCCTCTACTGTACCCTCTACTGTACTCTCACTGTACTGTACTGTACTGGCACACCTGAAAGCATCATATATACAGTTAATATGTGCATGTGTGCGTTAGGTTGCATGCGCACAGGTGGTGAAAAACAACCATGCTATTTCCGTGCTCATACCCAGGCACCCAGCTACCCAGCCTCCCAGCCAGGCACCCAGCCAGCCACCCAGCCACACACGCATAGCTCCGTAAGGGAGTGGTTGCACCCCTCAAAAACACAAGCGCTCAACTCACTTCACACACCCGTCTGACAAACGTTCAAGCACAGTGCAAATTACAGCTCAACGGTACAGCGTGACCTGTTGAGATGGTTCTCAGAGCAAGGTCCAGGAACCCCCGGGGGGTTGTGGAGGGGGTCCCCATCAGGGGGGCAGTCAGACAGAACCCCCGGGGGGTTGTGGAGGGGGTCCCCATCAGGGGGGGGTTGTGGAGGGGGTCCCCATCAGGGGGGCAGTCAGACAGATATTTTGTGAAGCCACTGAGGAAATCGTGATTTCCTGAAAGTTCATATAATGGCCTGTTGTGGCGCTGTCATTGGGCCCAAAAAACCCATAGCCCCATAGAAGTCCATGTATTTGGGCCCAACTTCACCTAGACTGTATTACCTTAATAAACATGGTCATGAATACTTTCTGCTTCCAGTCACTAGTTTAAAGTCTCATTTCTAATGTCATAATATTCTTTTTGGAAAATGATGGTCCCATTTATTAGAAAAATGACCATAAAGTCGCGTATGTTCTGAGGGGCGTGGCTACCGTTACAGTCTATGATCGGGATTCCCCACCCACTCCAGTCAAAATAAAAACCAACTAAGAAGAAGGGGGGGGGGGAAGTCCCGCCTCGTTGTCTGGGCCAGCCAATGGCCAGCTGGGCCAAAACGGATCTAGAAAGATGGCGATTTACAATTCAAGGACTGACAGGCTTCATTTTACGTTCATGTTAGACCCGGGGAGCGCTTTGTCCATATTTTTTACAGTCTATGGTCCCCATGGAGCCAGCGAAATGAGGAACAATTTACTGAAAATAGCCGATATAACGTATACTGTACACTTGTAAGCTTATTTCTCATTATTATTGCTCATTTGCCCGTATGACATGCATAACAGGGATGCCAGGTCGAAAGTGGTTAATTTCACCATCATTTCACCGGGTACTGTATACAGAAATCCAATATGATCGAGTATGATAGAGTATGATAATGTATATAACTATATGACAGTTCAGCGGTTTCAAACTCTTCCCCAACAGTATCGACAGTTGTAGATTTGTTTTACTAAATCTTCTCTATATGGGGTCCCTGGCCTGTGCATGGTATCTTTTCAAATAGGGTGGTCCTTGACATGGAAATGTTTGAAAACCACTGCTGTAGTCTACTAGAGGCTACTTTAACCCATTCTGACCTGAGATCAGATTCATACGAGGTTTTCACTGGACACAGCACTGGTCTGATTAACCCATTCTGACCTGAGATCAGATTTAAAAAAAATGTCAGTCCTTCTTCGATTTTTTCAAAAAATAGCAGACCTACAAGCTCGTAGCGCGCCACTCGGTGGCGCGCTATGAGCTTGTAGATCTGATATTTTTCAATAGCTAAAGCATAACATAGTGCCAACACCAAAATGGGTTCCCGGACAGAATGGGTTAAAAAAAAAAAGGCTAACGAGACAAGCCGCTTTTGAGAACCGAGACGTGAGTTCAAGTGACACCAAGAGACCGACGAGACAGGACATATACTTACTTCCATTCAGAATAGGAAGACAATACTTTTTTTTCCTCCATGTTGGAGAAAAAAAAATATGAAAAATATAAAAAATAATAAGTGTGAGTCACATTACAGCCAAACACAAGAAATATTAAATGAATAATATACCCTCGCAAAGGCCCAGCCATAAGACACATTCCGTATCTGCCACTGCTCGTACCACAGAACCTTTCCGACAATGAAAAACAAGTTAAATCGTATCATTACTATAGGAAATATTTAATGTTGAAAAGCAACAGTCTCTTCCGGAACAGTTGGTGTGATTTTAGAGATGAAACGTTTTCATTATCGGGTCTACGATGGGCTGACGTTTGTTAAAAACGCACAGACTTTTCCATGACATATAGACTGACATTAAACGGAGAGTCCTCAAGCATAAACATGCATATTACCATAATATGGGCTGATAATGAGATGCACATATGGGTGTTATGCTGCGTTCACACGGCCAGATGCAAAGATACAGTCTACCATTGTCAATGGAAGCCATCGATATTGAAGATGCAAAGACGCATCCAACGTTTTGTAGCTGCTGCAAAAGCTACAAAGCTACAACAAGCTTTTCTTGTAACCAAAGAAGTAGCCAATTTTCTCCCATTGAATGTTGATGTGATCTTGTATGTTGTGGCATTTGTTCAAGCCTTTCCTAATGGAATCTGCATTGATCGATGTTTTTTGAAATAACAGGTGGTGAATGTGTTGTAGGACTACTTCACTCCATGAGCATGTGTTGGTGAGTTATACGACAAAACGTTGTAGCTCCTCCGAGAGTCCGATTTGGTAAACTTTTTCTTCTTACACACACACTTCACACACACACACACACACACACACACACACACACACACACACACACACACACACACACACACACACACACACACACACACACACACACACACACACACACACACACACACACACACACACACACACACACACACACACACACACACACACACACACACACACACACACACACATGCAGCTTCTGAATTCCGCATTGTACAAAGTATGTGAGACTCCCTCCGGAATGACAGTGCACTGTACAGGCACTGTATACTCCATTAATCTATAGGAAAGGTAATTGACTAGACTAGCCTATACATCCGATATTATAGTATCATAAACGCTATCGTCAATGCCTGAGTGTATGTGCATGTGTACAGATAGAGGCCAATGATAGAGAAACACAGCTGGAGAGCAAGGGGGGGGGGGGGTCAATACGGTAGCACTTACTGTACATAAAAAAAGGTTTACAAACTCACCATATCGATTGACGACACGGGGCCGATGCTGTTGACATAGATGCCCACATCGACAACGGTCGGTTTCACTGCAAACAGAAGAGAGAGAAAAGGCAAGACTTCAGCATTATTTACAAACAAAAGCAGTGGTGGGAAAAGCACTCTCACGCACAAGTATAAAAGTCCAAAAAGGTAATGGCATCAAAATATATAGGGAGCGTACCTATATGTTCCCCAGGTTCTATGTTCCCCACCATGCAAAAAAGGTTCTTTGTTCCCCACTTAGAACAAACCTAAACCTAAACCAGAAACCTAACCTAAGTGGTAAGTGGGGAACATAGAAGCTGGGGAACATAGAACCTGGGGAACATAGGGATGACATCCCAAAATATACTACCAAAAGAAAAAGTATTCATTATGCAAAATTACCCGTTTCACAAGGTATCATATGTATATTAAAACGCATTATTACATGGCTTGGTTGAATGCTTGATTCTGGTCAATCGCTGAATTCAGCTGTGTGTTATTTCTTGGTAACAGACCGCTCCGCTCTATAACAGACTGCTGCCTAATCAAACCTTCGGACCAGCTGGCTGCAGCCGGCTTGATTTACTGCTGTTTCCAACATGACACTCAACACACACACACACACATACAGCTAACCATTGCTCTCAAAAATGTAGGCCTACTTGAAAACATTTGAGCGAGAAATAGAAGAAGCAGTGACCCGAAAATGGATTGTATTTGATCAACTCACTTTCTTGTTTTCCGACTGTGCTGCAGCTGGGCAGACGCCGGCCAGCGCGACACTTATGGAGTAAGCAAGCAAAGGAAATATCTCGCAAAGCGCGTTGAGAGCTTGTAGATAGTCTATTTTCAAATAGCCAAATTTGAAAAAGGGCTGAAGAGGTTATAATGTATGTTTTGTAATAATAATTCAAACCTATACAAAGTCACTTTGGCCAGAAAGATAATGAACAATGCCCATAATGCTTTAGTGCACTTCCCCTCCTGGTGGAGAGGGGGAGGCTACATGGCACGGGGGTGTGACTTTGTAGTCCAGGAAGGAAGTGAGACCACATTTTCATAACTGAAATGGCGTCATGACACCCCAGAAAAGTGTTTATTGTGTCCTAAACAAAAATAAGCTCAGGTTGCAAAAGGGGTGAATGAGTACAGTACTTGAGTAAATGTACTTAGTTACCTTCCACCACTGAACAAAAGTAGACGAGAGTGACCAGTGACAGTCGGCTATTATTTTGGCTTTTCTTTTCCAGGAAATTTGGTCAGAAATTCATAGTCATATCATCAACAACGATGTCTTGTTAAGAGACAGTCGAAATGCCACGCATCCATCATCCATAGCAGGATGGCAGGGGTGTGTATATGTATGTGTGCCTGCACGTGAGCGCCTGTGTGTGTACACACCCGGTGAATGTTGCCAGGCAACAAATCTAATTGTGGCC
Source organism: Protomyctophum bolini (assembly GCF_963924005.1). NCBI lineage: Eukaryota > Metazoa > Chordata > Actinopteri > Myctophiformes > Myctophidae > Protomyctophum > Protomyctophum bolini. The sequence continues at coordinate 11,841,933 of NC_137885.1, read as the reverse complement.
AGCAAAGGATATCTTAGGCAAATTTTGCTTAGCAACAAGATTTGGTTTCAGGAGAGCAAAAATTTAAGATTATTGAAGATATGCATGGAGAAAAGAACCAGACCTCTCTGGTCTGGTTCAAACTTCTTTTTACTTTCAAATATTTCTTCTTCTTTTTTTTCGACTACAAGAACTAAACGCACTAATCAATTTAGGGGTCATTTGGTCCCCAAAAAAGTTTGAGAACTAACTGATTAGAAGAGCTTTTATTTTGTATGATGTAAGCCAACCCCTTCAGAGGTGGCTCAGGTCATAATGGGCCCTCAGAGTTCTTTCTCAGGCCTTGCCCCGAGGCTCCAAAACATATACATTCTACAAAGTACTTAAAAATTAATAATATACACATCCATATTCCATGCTTTTTGCGCAGTGTTAGCGAGCGAGTGATGCTGTATTGGCACACGTGGTTCTCAAACGTTTTAATTTCACTTTGGGCCGAGGAGGACCGCCGGAATAGAAGATGGATGCTAAAAGATAAGCCTTGGCGTGGTTAGAATGATTGTGAATGATTACTCCTTTAGCTTGGTTTAGTATTTCACTGCATTGTGTTTGTCTTTGAAAGGTATTTCATACTCAACAGCTAAATCAAAGGAGGAGGTGTGATGTGGAAGCTTCAAATGTTTCTTAAATATGAACTCCCCACAGCCTTTGTTTGTTATGCAAAAGCGGTGTGTGCGTCTATTATTATTCAAATTGTTTTTATTAAGACGTGCACCTCTACTAGGCAACAGAGCAAAGCAACAAAGCAATGCCCCGATGGAGTGTGTACATTTATCTCAAGAGTTTAGATTAGCACGCCACGCGACATGGACACGTACAGTCCGTGGCTAAGTGACAACAACACTGCATCTGTAGCTTGCCGTATATAGCTCTGGGACCCTGGGAATCAAGACATCTGATGACTTCATTAAATAATTATTGGATATATCAGCTGCATAAATAAGACATCACGAGTCGGCAGGCATGTCAAATTTGATGACACCCACTTCTAAGGGCTTGTCGGAAACCGGCTGAGTTTTTGATTGAAGTTATGCGGGTGAAAAAAAAGCAACAACAACATCTCATCAAAAATGTGAATGCGAATTTCATGCTTCAATCTGCCGTTAATTCAAACCGTGTTGTGTTTGCTGTTAACAGCGCTGTCATCGGCGGCACATGCTTGAACAGCTTCCTGCAGCTCTCTTTTTGCCAATCTCTCTCGCTCGCGCGCGCACACACACACACACACACACACACACACACACACACACACACACACACACACACACACACACACACACACACACACACACACACACACACACACACACACACTTTGACTGCTACAGTATACTCAACACAGCACAGATCATCTTTTATTCAAAGTTATTGTGCAAAGTTAGACGGAGATGTTTTGCTTGCACACAATGGGAGGTATAATCTACCTTTGTGTGCGTGTGCGTTTGTTTGTGTGTGTGCGGCGTGCGTCCATGCGTGTGTGTGTGTGTGTGTGTGTAGGCTTTACTTCACACAAACACTAATTTGCATCCCTAGGATGCAACTACAGCAAATAACGCCATCCTCTCCCTCAGCATATGCCAAGGTTTGAGCAAAGCACAACAAAAACTAAACTAAAAACGAAATCTTCTCAAGGTCTAACAACGCAGCAGAATAACATGGCTGCATGCAGGCCCCAGGAGGTGGTGAGTGTGTTGTAGGCCTACCTCCAGTGGTGTAAAGTAAACAAGTAGGCTACATTTACTTAACACGCCGAACGCCCGGGGTTATTTAATCCATTAAATCAGACCTTCTCATGTCAAGGGACCCCCACATTGACACATATTAGACCGCGGACCCCCATTTGAAATGATAGACGCCCCATAAGAGAAGACTCTTACCAATTCTCAACCATTTAAATGTCAAGCCCCCCCCCCAGTTTCACGTGCATTATAGGCCACAGAACCCCATTTGATAGCATTCCGATCTCCGGGACACATACAAATGAAAGTCCATTTGGTTCCATGTGTGCATTCTGGGAGTTACACATAAGGGTCCATTTGAAGCTTTTGGGTCCCAACTAATCCATCATTTTGGCTGGGCACCCCGTGGAAACCCCTCAAGGGACCCATTTGAGAACTGGCATACCAGCCTGCAACCCCTCCCCAACACCCTGAATGGTGTTTGAGACCCCGTCCCCGTGCCCCACCACCGAACCAACAGCAACCAGCCGGGGTCAATGATCACCCGAGGAGTTGAACGGCACCATGTGCACCACCAGTCCAACACCTGCACTGCACAAAGCGCTGTCTGAACGAGTTTCTTGCAGACCCAGAACATCCGCAGGCTTTTCTCTGTCCAAAAGTGTCCCGACAGGCCGTACGTGTCACAGCCTGTCAGAGGGACCAGGTTGCACTGTAGATCAACACTCCTCGGCTTGCACTTCACTCTTGATGCTGATAAAAATAGAAATGTGTAATATTGAAAAGAAAAGGAAACCGAATGCCCGCGGGCGCGCGTGTTTGTGTGTGTGTGTGCGTGCGTGCGTGCGTGCGTGCGTGTGTGTGTGTGCACGTACAGTAAGACATAAACTTCAGTTCATGCCTGTCAAGGCAAGATTTATTAATAAAACAATTCAAGTGTGTGTGTTGTGTGTCAGTGTGACATCTCCCAAGGGGTTTAAAATGCAGTGCCAATTGAATCGTTGGATAGTCTGGCATCCCCGGGGATGTGAATCTGTTCCGGTCCGGCTCATATTCATGTCATGCTCCACCAACTGGACAATTTGGTTAAAAAAAAAGAAGAAGAAGGCAGGCAAGGCAGGCACAATTTCAGAATACAGTGTTTCTCACAGTGTGGTCCAGGGACCCCCCAGGGTTCCCTGAGAGTGTACAAATGGAATCGTACAGTCATATGGGCCGGGGGTCCCTGAAATTTAAGAACCAACTGTTGGAATGGATTTAATGGGATGCATCACACATTTTAACCCATTTTGGGCGTGTTTTAAGCATTATGTTATACTTTAGCGATTGAAAAATAGCAGATCTATACTTTAGCTATTGAAAAATAGCAGATCTACAAGCTCATAGCGCGGCACCGAGTGCCGCGCTATGAGCTTGTAGATCGTGAAAATGAGCCTCAAATCTTTCAATATATGCTTTCAGAGCGAACGTTTTTTAACTCAAATCTTTGGTTCTGGGGGTCCCTGGAACAACATATTTTCAGATGGGTGTTGTTGGCAGCCTTTTACATAATGTGTCATTATTAGGTCTTTCAACATTTTTTTTTCAAAAATATTGAAAAATAACCGATGAGGTTTAGAGGGAAATGGGGCTTAAATTGTATCAATTAACGAGAGCAGTCAACGTATAGGACATGCTTTGACTCTTGTCCCTCGGCTGCAACATCAGCCGTGGTTCAGTGCATGGGTATCAACGTGAAATGGTTGAATAATTGTACAGGGATTCAACCCGCTCGGCTCTTTGGTCACACAGGCTAAACTTCCCTACCCATCTGAACCGGGGGACCACAGACAGTGCCTCCCACGGCCACCCCCCCCCCCCCAACACATGTGTCCCCAGGGCAATGTGGGCCAATGTGAGTGCAACCGCAACAATGCACATAATAACAGCTGAGTCGACCTGACATGTGTCATAACGTGGCCCATGCATGGGTGACGTGGACTCACACACACTGCGATGAGCAACGCCGCAGTGCACACATTCACACTTCACTAAGAGCCATTGCAAATGTTACAAGTGGAGAGATTAAAATGAATTACTTCAGTCCGACAAAGTCTTAGATTGAATTTTGGAATATAGGCCTCTATTTATTGAGCATAATTGAGCATGGATATATGAAGCATATAGTTTGGCTTCAGGGCTCTGTCTCTGTTCATTCCCTGCAGCATGAACATTTTAGTTTAAGTTATAAGACAAATAGAATTACAGGGAATGAATTAAGACCCCCAGGGGGGGATCTAGAAACAAGAGCCTACAGGTGGATGCTGGGGAGGCGGTGGGATTTGATAAACTCCATGGGCAGCGGACAGGGCCGTTCCTTATTAGTTTAGGAAGGATTTAGCACGTATTCATAGTAAACCCGTTGGTACAAAGGCTTTTGGTTTGGCACGCACCACGAACCAAACAACATGCTCTATTCAGGAAGCAATAATAAACTTTATTTATACAGCACCTTTCATGACAGAAATGCATCACAAAGTGCTTTAAAAGGCAGAGAGCAAAGAAAAGGTTGAGGCAATAACGTTGAGGCAATTAAACAATCGCAAAGGGCATAGAACTGGCAGCAAATCAAGCAGTTCAATATGACAATAAAACAATAGCATAATAGAGCATGAAACCGGTGAGCACATGAATAAGAACACTTGATTAAAAGCAATAGTGACAGGGTGAGTCTTGAGCTGTGCTTTACAAATGTCTACCGAGGAGAGAGAAGGAGAGAGAGTAGAGTTCAAACCGCATACTCGCTGCCAGGCACTTAAGAGCTCACCGCATGTGGTATAGTGGTACACACCCTAACCACCCCATGGGAACAACCCCAACATGCCCTATTGATTTAATATCAAGCTCAAACGATGTGCTCGGCACTCAACAAGGCAGTCCAATTAGCGCCCTGTCAATAAATGTTTAACTTTAGAAATGAGCGGATACCCCATATACGCTTAAATTGTATGTTGGTTTCCATTACTGTTGGGTGAGAATGCAAATGGCAGGATTCATGAATAATGAACATGCTTTATGTAATTGATGCCCCTTCAGCTACATTTCTCCTGTTTATAATAATAATTCACCTTCACTATCGGTGTTCTACAAATCTTTTCTTTGATATTTGACATTAATATTGGCCAATATTATGTTCATTCATTTGTCTTTCAATTACAGAGTGTATTATAAATCATTTTAGGGTTGTAAAACATTGTACAACTCCATCACTTTTTTGTGTAATGTATTTTCCCATTGAACTGACTCAAACGCCCAAACTGGTACACACTGTAATATGTAATAATGCACTTATATTTGATAAATTCTCTTATCACATCCATGGTATGAAAACAATGTTAAAGAGTTGCTTCAATGAAATATAATTGATTTAACCTGAAAACGATAGAGTATGTGGACCATGGTGACATTGATCAATTCTTCATTTAAAAAAAAGAGCTTCTAATATATTATTTATGCCCCAAAATCTATAAATCTTACACTATTAAGGCAATTGGCCGGTTCCACGCGCTGCACAAGGTGCCCTTTTTTTCCGCTTGAGCACCTGCCCCTCTAAATGTCTAAATGTGCACGCCACTGGGGGTCACAGCACTTTCATTTTCATGTAGGAGTAGTTTTTTTTTCTGCGTGCAAAATGTACCAAACCTCTCCAAAAAACACATCTCCATCGTGTAGAACCAAAGCAACCCCCCCTTACGTATACAGAGATGGACAGACAGATAAACCATCCCTCTCCGAGTGAACAAGACAAGTACGTGCGTAGGTGAGGGGACAAACACAGACACATGCAGGCAGATTACATTTACTCGGGGGAATTTGTCGATTCCTCCTGCTCTTCCCTTCCGTCCTCTCTAGTACAGCCCCAGCTGGATCCCAGAGTGAGTGAGTGTGTGTGTGTGTGTGTGTGTGTGTGTGTGTGTGTGTGTGTGTGTGTGTGTGTGTGTGTGTGTGTGTGTGTGTCTTCCCCAGTGGGGCCTCTGTGTGGACGGAAGAACAAGGGAGCTTTCATGCCTGATTAGCTTTCTCCAGGATGACAAATGCATTACGAATTACCGGTGCTGACGGACACACACACACACACACACACTTAACTGCTCAGCTTCCATATGGTCAATAATATCCAGAGGATCAATGGCGCGGGCAAAACAGTGCCTGAGTAATGTGTAATAATAATGAATCCCTCAGGGTTAGCGTCGCACACCGCTTCAATTAGAGGGGGGGGGGGGGGGGGGGGGGGGGGACACACCTGTAGATTGCAAATCAATCGTTGCCAACAAACTCATTCCCTCTTTTAGAGAGCATCGAGTTATACGTCACAGTGGTTCCCGCCCCTTTTGGGGATACACTTGAAAGTAAAAAAAAATAAAAAAAATAAACGCTTGCGGCCCACCCATCTGACCACCCAAAATAATTGACTTATTTTCTACCAATTGCACACCCTGCAATGAAGCTGTCACGGTGTGTGTCAGGTGAGGACCCAGACGCAGAACACGGCAGGCAGGCAGATCAAGTCCAGTATTTATGAACGACTAACAGGACACACTGTACACAGGCAGGAACACAACATAACAAGAACTTATAATCTAGCCAGGGAACACGAGGAACTGAGGGTTTGAGTAGACACGGGGATCACATTAACCTATATGCTCCTAGTTTCATAATGCTCAGCTCATGTCCCTCCCAGGGCCAGGAGCTGAGCAGCAACAACCTATATAGCCTGAAGTGACATCATGTCACTTTTCTATTTCTATTATTCTATTGGCCGAGCCATGTCACTGACATGGCTCGGCCAATAGAATAATAGAATGATGGACGGACGGGGCGTGGACCAAGATTCTTATCCGTTTGGCAACACTCACTCACTTCTGTGTACAAACACTGGAAGTTGCCGACAGGCGCGGAAGTACCGGGGGGAAGGGGGGGGGTGGTTTCCCCCCGACCCGTGAGTCCAGGGGGCCCGGGGCTGTCAGATGATCGACGAACACACAGCGTTACACAGTCACTCAAGACAGATACCCAGTCAAAGCATTATCTCTCAGGGCGCTACAAATATATCTACACGTCCTGCAAGTTCACTTAAGAAATACAACTAGTGTTGACTAATCATTACAAGCATAGCTCTTATTTTGAAGAGGACGTCTGTTCGGTTGTAGCCTACTTCCATGACAGACAGTTACGTTTTTTTCCAGATCATAATACGTTTATATTACCATATGAAAGCCATGATGCTGCGCATCTTTGACTTAAAACAATGTGTACACACTTTGGAATATACGTTGGATATAAGTGGATCCTATATCGAGCTACTGCGGCGGCAGCCAGCATTAGGTGAGTAATTAATGAATTGTAAAAGCATCACGCCGACGCTGGTAAAATCAGCAGCAGCAGCTGCCCAAAACATTAACAGGTAGGCGGGCTACAGTAGACCTACAGTACTGTCACTGCCTGCAAGGATGTACTTGGAACCGTTGTGCTCGACTGGCCGCCGTGCCATATCAGAAGTGGGTCCACCTTTTACCTGCTGCAGCTCCGTGGTCTGGTGCTTGCACACATGCAGCAAGCATACAAAGAACTACGATTTGTAGCTTGTCTGACACCTTAATCAAGTTGAGAGAGCAACTTATCTGCAGTTGCTGGGATATGCTTGTTTAAAAGTGATGTTAAGTGATGTCAAGCGTCATGGCATAGGGGGGGGGGGGGGGTTTGGGTGTACGGTTCGGCGAGCCCCGGTCGTGCGGTCAACCTCCCCGGCCCGGTACCGGGTTGTTCCGCCTCTGGTTGCCACTATTAGCTTTATTAATTACGCAGGGTAGATCATGGACGTAAGAAATGTGACAGATCTGAGAGGTCAAGTCAGGCCGAGTGTCAGAATTGACAAAGGATGCCCAATTACAAATGCAGCGGGGAGCAAACCTGATGGAATGTACGCACTTCTACTTTGTATAGGGTGTTTGTTCGCAGGCAGCACAGGCCTCCCGACTGTAAATAATTGCTCCTAAAATGAGATCCTTTCAGGAGGAGGTTGGGCCTGTCCATTACAGAAATGATTACGTGGAGCACCATCTATCAATAGTGAGCCACCCACCACCAGAACATTACATGACACAAATCAATAGCACTGAGCCTCACTGCAGTCACATCATCAAACCGTACAAATCACAATCGCGCCAACATTCTAGATGTGATTGAATGGGTTTGAGTGCAGGGAGACTAGAATGACTGTATGTCTGTCACTCAAAGCTGCAATCCAGAATTAGTTTTTTGATAAATGAAACATTTTAAAGACGGGGTGCCATGGTCATTTTGAAAGTAGCTCTCAAGTCAAAAAAGTGTGGGCACCCCTGCCCAAACCCTTCCCCCTTTATCATACAACAGCAGCTGTCGGTGAGGCTTAAGTTCAGGTGGGTTCTATGGTAAAATGAAGAAAATGCCAGCACTCATTAATCATTATATGTCCTTTTCACATGCTTTTATTTACCTGACGAGAGTGGACAACGTACGCGTTTCGCCCTGGTTGGCCTTCCTCAGCGTTGTGACAAGACAACAGGAAGTGTGGTATTTATGTATGAGATACAATCGAATGTAATCGAACACATGTGTCAACTGTTATCATCTTACACAGTATCAATAAGAAGACTATACATGGTACCAAAACAGGATAAAAATCATGTGAGCACAAATAAATAAATATATAGTAAAATATGAATACATCACAATGAGCTATATCATACTGAATATGGGGCCGGTCCCCAAAGTGCATGGAAAGTTAATAGACCAAACAGACAAGTAACGCTCTATCCCTATCACGGTATCACCCCCTATTTTTGAGGGGTTCACAACTCCAATCCAATGAAGTGCAGACTGCATGACCCACAGCATTAAAATGTCTTGAAACTGAAGATTTCTCATTATTATTCCGAATGGAACTTTTATGCTCTGATAACCTGGTTTTGATTTCCCTGATAGTTTTCCCCACATACCATAGGCCACATGGGCAATTCAAAAAGTATACCACACATTTTGTTTTACATGAAGTCCTGCCTTTAAGTGCATATGTCTTCCCCGAATGTGGGTGTAAAAATGACTCACTCTTAATCATTGCATTACAGTGTATACAATTGCGACAGGGTTAAGTACCAGAAGCGTTGACAAGAAGTGTTTCGGTGGGCTGTATAGATCTGCTCCAACTAGTGTGTCCCTCACATTCAACACAGGTTTGTCTCTGAAGACATGGCCTATACTGGGATCACTGGACAGGATGTGCCAATGTTTCTCTATACTTTGTCTAATATCTCTTGAGAGTGGCGAGAAGGTGGTTGCACAGACAATCCTATTGGAGACTTTAGAAACCGGTGGTTTAGGGGTTAACAACTCTCTTCTATCCAACTGTCTTGCTCTCTGTAGAGCCTCCTTGAGGATGCTTGCACTATAACCTTTGGCAGCAAACCTGGAGCACAACTCAGCCGCCTGCTCTTCAAAAGCATTATTAGAACTGTACATATCCTTTTCATTCTTACCAACTGGCTGTACAGTAAGCCTTTTTTGAGGCATCACAGCACTCACTTTAATTTGCCGTTGTTTAGTATTTATTATAAAAATCCGTCTTTTGTCGTGGACATCGTGACGAGGCTGACGCGTCATGATGACGTAACCGGAGATCTACCTATAACTGGCTTGCAAGGGCTTCTGGGAAACTGAGTCCAATGCAAAGTGAACAACGGTGTATGGACAATCTTAGCTTGCTTTGCCCTTTGTCTGTGAGTCGGATCAATGTGTCTGAGGGTCCCACTTTGAGAACCACTGAACTGGATCTGCAGTGGATGGAGATAGTCGTCCTACTCTTCCATACTCTCCCATCTTGATCTAAAATGGCGACCACACATGCGCAGTACGGGAGGCTACATTTTACAGTACCGATATATAACTGGCGTAATCTTGCTCATGTTGGTTAATCAGATAATTGAGAAGAAGGTTCATGTTTTAATTTGCTTTTCAATTATTTTTACAGAATCAACGAAATTATAGGAAAAAGTTCAAACTATTTTCTAATCAACGAAATCAATTTGTCTGATTGACCACTTTTACACTTCCATTTCTTAGTAAATATAGCTGATGTACAACATGGCCACATCCCGACACACTGAGAAGTAGTTGTGTGGTAGCTCTTTACACTGTCCCTTCACACTGCACGCATGTAAAGATAAATGAAGCCAAGCATTAAATCTCAAATGTCATAAATAATTCAATTTAAACTGCAGGGACAACTTTTTTTGAATAATGTAAAGTATCATATCTTTAAAACGATTTACATACATAAAGTGGTGTACACGTGCTCACGCGTGCGTGTGTGTGTGTGCTGCCAGAGCCATCCATTACTCAGGCATTTGGCAGCAAGTGCACTTGTCATTCCTGTGTGGAGTGTCGACTGAGTGAGACACAATGAACAGAGCAAGGGTGCAGAGGGCATGGCAGTGTAAAGTCATTAACATTTAACCCACTGCACTCTGCATGACAAACCGCATAATATACCATTAAGCCCTACACGTCATAGACCGGGCTGCACGAGGTCTCTGTACTTGGCCAGATCTTTTTGAGGGGCACTAGCCCCTCCTGTATATATACACAGCTTTAATGTTTGTGTTGTCTGAACAAAGGTAATAGAGCATGCACCTCCACTCTAGCCCAGGTGCTGGACAAATGGTAGTACAAGAGGAAGAAATAGAGTCCGCAACACTGGTAGAAAAAACTCATGGTTTATTAATTCAATGTCCTTCCTTCTTCATTCCTTTGTCACTAGTGGAATAATACGAGGGATTGTGGTTAATCACAGGCACTTTTTTATTTGTTTTATTTTACCATTTTAGATGGTACAAATGGCACTTTATGTTGAACTTGAACAGTTAACCGTTTAATATTTTGTCCAAGGTTATGGGAGAGTTGGATTGAAATGGGGTCTATTTTATTTGTATAGAGTGGACTAACTAAAATGTTGGTATTGTTAAATCGCATCAGTTATGGCTGTTTGTCAGGGTTCTGGAATGTACTTGAAATGGTTGAAAGTATACATTTGTTTTACTTGTGAGTTTACAGGTCCTTGAATTGATATGGTCTACCTGAATATGTACTGTATAGGGTACTAGACTGTATTTATTTTTTTTAAAGCTGCATTTTCTGGCAAAAATGGCACTGATCTGTTGGTTTTGGTTAAGTACCACCTGATAAAAAATAAACAATGTTTTGTTGCTGAAGTTTATGTATTCAGACTATTCACTATTCATTGATTCATTTGAAAAAATTCTCACTGTTCTCGGGTAAAATAATGATACGCGATTAAAATGTGATTAATCAGGATTAATTAATTACAAAGCCTCTGATTAATTAGATAAAAACAATTAATCGAGTCCCAGCTCTAAAAAGAACACAAGATGAGTTTTGAGCACAGTTCGTCCATTACATGCCCTTTAGTTATGTAGCTATCCATTTCTGGGTTTTGTCCATCACACCAAAGAAATAATTCTCCGTCTCATCTCTCTTTTACAGGGTTGTGTGATTCATCCAATGACTCAATAGTGTCCCGGGCTGAATTTCATGATGCCCTAACTAACCCTCAACTGGTTCATGAAACACGTCATAAGAGCCTGTACCCTTTATCAGCCAGGTACTCGAATATAAACCAAAACACGACGACCTTTCATTCATACAAACATGGAAACACGTCACCATGCATGTCGGTCAGCCTGCCTCAACTACTCACAAAGACGCTTTCATGCCAGAGACCCGTACACATTGAAATGCATACTTATATTATACCGATTTTCTCAAAATCAAAGCCTGTGCACTATTTCAATTCAATGATTCCTTGAATGTTTTTTTTTTTTTTAAATCACAATGCAAACTCCACTCAAAACCCTCTTCTTTTTACTCAGCAGATTGATGGTGTACTGTATTCTGTACTGTATTGATGGTGTACTGTATTCTCAATGTGTGATTCAGGTTTATAAGAGCGTCTCCATCTGAAGGCTGCCAGAAAATACTTATTAGCGCTACAGCGCGGCTCCACCGGGCGCGGTGCGTCTCCGTCGCGTGCGTCAAAAAACAAACCGGGGCAAATTGAATGCAGTCACACAACGCAACGCGGGCAGTGGAGCCACCCTTCATTGATTAAAAAGGGGAACATTCCCTGACGGTGGCGGAGACGCGACGCTGACACGCCCCGTGGAGCCCCGGGGTTAGTCATCGCCGCAGTAGACAAGAGAATGAGATTACATTCAGTTCAACTTCCTGTCTGGAAGGCCCTCTGAGCTATAGAGAGCCGCAGTCCCTCCCCCTTTCAGAAAAACGAGTGTCCCAGGAAATGAAACCCCAATGCATTCTCCCATCGGCACTTCTAATATAATTTATTTAAAGACGGTTACGCCGCGGACAAAGCCAACTCGGATCGTGACAAATCATGACAATGAACACAATGTTTTGGGCCGATCAAATAATTTATAAGACGAAAAACAAAACAAATAGTGTTGTCTCCTGACTTTCTTTTCTTCTTTCTAATGATTTGATCGGCCCAAAACATTGTGTTCATTGTCATGATTTGTCACAATCCGAGTTGGCTTTGTCCGCGGCGTAACCGTCTTTAAATAAATTATATTAGAAGTGCCGATGGGAGAATGCATTGGGGTTTCATTTCCTGGGTCACTCGTTTTTCTGAAAGGGGGAGGGACTGCGGCGCTCTATAAACATTAGTCAACCCCAGTAGGCCTACTTGAGTCAAAGTAGATAGTCATGGAGAAATACAAAAGTATGTTAATTAAAATTTTAAAAAAGTGTCCAAAAAAACAAAAACTAATTACAAAGTACTCAGTGGTGGAAAGTAAATAAGTACATTTACACAAGTACAATTTGAGGTACTTTAACTCCATTACAACCCAGAGGCAAATGTCATTTGACTTTACTGCGATTTTTTGAAAAATGTAGTTTACTAATCACTTTTTAGATTTTGATTATTATTGCAAAACATATATTAACCACTTTTGCCCTATACTGTATACATTTTGAAAGTAGCCGATCTACAAGTTGTAGATCGGCTACTTTCAAAAGATTTATCTTGAAACAGGTAGGGTAGGTTCCTGTCCATCATACATGGACAGGAACAGATGAAACCCCATGGGGGGCCCCTTATTTACCACCTACATTTAACACCCCTGAGAGCCAAGGGCCTCCACCCCACCGGCCCAATGGCTAATTTGGCCCTGTACCCAGAAGTTATGTGGGAAGGCCTAAGGCCTTGACAGCCCATACATCCAAACAGAAAAGTCCTGATTGCCTTAAACGACATGAAACGATGTTAAACTCACTTCATGCATGCACATATCCTCTATTTGTACTTTCACTTAAGTAAAAAATGATTGACCTTTTCTACCACTGAATGCATTACTGTCAACGACTGGCTACAATGCGCCGCCACAGAGTGGACTGTAGAATTCAGTCTCCGGTTATTTCAAACGCTCCATTTCTTGCGTATTTAGGTTTATGATTTGTTACACGTTTATAGTTTGAAAGGGAAATTATGGGAACGGAAGAAATCGCTGAATGCGGCAAAATGTCAACGGTTTGTTTCACGGACAGAGGAAAAGGTCAGAAAGTGAACAACACTGATAGAACTCGGTCCATTTGTGTTCCAAGCTAATGAACTAATTTGGTTTGGTAATGGTTATTTACTTTGCATTTTGCCAAATGCCAAAGTACTGCTCAGTTCACAGTAGGGCTGTCAGTTCACCTCTATAATCCAATTCGAATTTCATTGCTTAATTATTTGTAATTTTCGAATATATTCGAATATTTACATTGTATTTTAGCTCATATTTAGCCTATAATAATACACAGAATAACAAGGTTTTGACGATGCACGTTCTGTCCACTAGAGGGCCCCCCCTTCCAAACGACAAAGCAGTATTTTCAGAACATGTAATAATGGTTTTCGGCACAAAATAGCGTTTAAACTGTTGTTTTATTGAGCACAGTGCACTCAGCACGGTAAGATTGTTGTCTGTCTATAGTGCAAATGCATTTTACAGTGAACGTTGTATACTTCTGATACAGTATAGTCTGAGTAGTGAGTAGGCTAGTCAGGAATCATGGACTTTTTCTTTTTTCTTTTTAAACGGAATGCTGTCACGATGAACAGGCCATCATTAGTAAATACTAGCAATGAAGATATATAGAGATGCCTATATTTTGCGCTAAAGTAATTGTTGAATAACACATAAATGTAGGTTTTAACGCTAGAATGGCATTGTAGTGGACTATAGTGAGAGGCGAGATTGTCTTTCCTTCATTGCGGGACTGCAGGACTAGTCTGGAGATATAGTCGTGGATGATCAGCTTCAGACAGTCAGTGTTTTGGTTCGTACCTGGAGTTTTGCATTATCTCCGCTGTGCACAGCAGCACAGGGGAACTGTCTTTAATATATCCATGGTCGTTTTCAGTTGCTTTCCATGTGCAACACAAAAGTAGCCTACCATGTGTTTGTTTTGGTAATAGCCTACTGCAGGCGCAGCCATGCTGATTCACGTAATCGCGTAGGACAAAATGAAACCAGCCGGACCAACGTTAATGGTTTAATGCACGTAGGACCCGCATTTTCAAACTGTCCACAATATGCGACAGACTCGACGGTACTAATAAAACATGCGAGTGATTCTTCTTAGTTGCAGCGCGCTGTGCGACTGCGTGTGTGCATGCGTGCAGAGGAGGGAGGAGGTGACGAGGCGCGCGTGTGACCGTGTGTGCGTGCAGATGGGAGATTTCACAGCGGTAGATTCGTTACTCAATACATTTAGTGAGCGGATAAAATAACATAAAACAAAATAAAAATATTAAATAGAATTAATAAATGATAAAAGCTCCATTCGAATGGCAATTTTAGCTTTCGAATATATATATATTTTTTAATATTCGAATTTCTTTCATATTATGAAATTCGTTCTGACAGCCCTAGTTCACAGGCACTGGTTTTAAACCCACTATACGACATGGCTTTAAAAGTTAGTTGGCTGGGCCTGTTTTGGTACAAAATGCCACAAATCAGGAACACAGTGTCCAATTGGCGTAAAACTTTGCACACACACTCCCCGTAGAGTAAACCCCAAATCTTTCAAATCGGCCTCATGATGGCGCTATATGCGGTAACTTCACGTTTAATCATGATGATAAGATCTACTATCATCCCTAGATAAACCTAAAATGAAACGATATGCTTGGGTACTCTTTGTAGATCTTTCCTCTGCATTTAACACAATGAGTCCTCATATTTAGCTGAGAAAACTGTATGATATGGGTGTTAACACCAATATCAACAGGTGGGTGGAGTCATTCCTGGATGAGCGGGTACAACATGTCAAGGTGAATTAAACAATATCTCTCCCCATTGCAAGGGAACGTGATTTCACCTGTATTGTTCACGCTGTATACACTCAGTCAGACAACACCTGTATTGTTAGTATTGTTAAATTTGCTGACGGCACAGCTATAGAGGCCAGGGTATGCGCATGCATAAAGTGAATGGCAGATCGAGTGGCAAAGTGAGTGGCAAAGTGAGTGACAAAGTTAATTTAATGTTGTTCAAAGTCATTTAATGCATTTTTCTGTTTGGACGTATGGGCTGTCAAGGCCAGAAAGTAGGTTTTTTGCCACTCAGTAGGCATTCCTGCATAACTTCCAGGTATGATGATGATGTCACGTGCATACCCTCTATGGTTGGTCTGATTGAGGATGATGAGATAAGCTATCAACGAGAAAATTCCTTCAGTTGAATACTAGGAAAAAAAACTAAGGTCATATTTGATTTTAGGACTGGTGCTTGACTGGATTTTGAGAAGAGATCTTGAGAGAAGACCTTTAACAGTTTGAGTTTCTGCACCAGCTCATAAAACCTGAGTGCCGGGATTAAATGAAGCTCCCTACAAGTGCAGCTACTCAGTGTATAGAATAAAGCAATAAGCCACAAGAAGTGTGGTTATCATATGTATTTTATAATGGCTGCAGGCGTGGTCAGTCTCCAACCCGCTAAAGTAAAAATCACACCCATGTGAAGTGAGGGGCGCTAATATATTAAAAGTCCAACTCATGTTGATTAGGTGATGTAAAACAAACGGTGCCAACACATACATTACGTAACATATAAGGGAATATTTACGTCATAATGTGCCTCATTACGTCATATTGTCTCTTTATTGTTAATGGCGTTTACAAAACAAACATTGAACTAAAGACAAACATTAAACCTGTATATAGGAGGGGCCCTCAAAAAGTAAAACATTTGCCTCTAGAGATGAATGATGGAGTAGAAGTGTAAAGTTTCGGAAAAAATGTAAATACTGCATCTCTTTGGAGTGAGACGTCAGGTCACCATGTGGCGAGCACACAGCATCGTCAAAGTAAGAGAAAGTGAGCTTGATAACATCTCATAGTTCTTAAATGGAAGGTTATCCTCCTCCACCTTCACCCACAAATCCAGTCTAATCTAATCCAAATAATCGAATACAAATGAAACGGCCTGGGTTTCCGAGAATCAATAGTAATGAGCACGACCATGCCTCTGGGCGATGGGGTCAAAAACTCCCTCGTTTACCTGGAAAAGTGTTCCCTTAACCCATTTAGACCCGATGTCCAAATGTAACGACATTTTAACTTTGCTGGCGGGGCGGGTTGGGGCGGGTTAAATAATGTACACTGTGATTGGGCAGGGCACTGGGGGAGATGCATCAGAAGATGGACACGATCTTGGAACAGGTCAGCGCCCTGAGAGCCATGACTGACATAGAGGAGAAATAGCCACATTGCTATCCCTCGCTCCAAACATGAATCTGGATTCCCCCCCACATTGACAATCTCCACAAGAAGAGACAGCGCAAGAAAAGATACTCTGTTCTTATGGACACACATGTCTTTACACACAGACGCCTTCTACCCCCCCCCCCCCAACACTTGGAGAAAGGTGCTGTGTAAATGCACCGTTTACCACTCTGCCTTGAGAACCATCACCGCCTTGAGGGCCAGGTGCCTTGTGTAGTGACTACTTATCCGTTTGTTGAAAAACGCTTTTCTCCCTTTGTGTGAGCCCCTTCATGGGCAGACTGAACATACTGAACATGCTGAAGACTGAAAGTTTTTCATTTCTCTTCCTTTACAGGGATGCAAAAAAACGGGAAACTTAAACTTGTCGGATAAAACACATAAAGTAACACAAAAATCCTTCAAACAAGCTGCAAGGTCAAAAGACTGTGTGCTTGCCAGTCTGTCACGCCCCTATTGTGACATACAGTTCCTTATAAGGTATCCTGCAAGTGGGCAGAGAGCAGACATCATTAATTTACACAACACCACCACCAGAGGGCCAATAAATAAAACATATAATTGAATATAAGGATTTGGCTCCTACACCTTGTGTGGTTTAATCATTTAGAAGATTTTAATATGTTGTTGCTGTCGGGAAGAAACCTCTTATCTCCATATTTGGATTCCTCGTTTTTCGTAAATGAATGCCGTACTTGATACATACAGTAGGCTACTACAGTGTCACACGAAAGCATCGAAAGTAGCAGATCCACAAGGCCTTTTCTAAGCTTTGGATATTCGACATTTTAGTCATTTTGTAGTCCTACGTTACATCCGGGTCCAAGTGGCACCAGCTCCCGTCCGCCTCTCATTAGCAATATCTAAACGCGTGAATCTTTTTACAATAATGATATTTTTCAGAAAGGAAGCCATTGAGGGTTAAAATGGGTCTTAATGCTTCCAACTCGAGTAGAATTATTAATGTTCTGTCCATGACAAAGAAAATATATGATGTGGAGACAATAAAGACTATTATCATTATTATTGAAGGTGGTAACAGTCCATTTGCCCAGTACAATATTTCGGGGGCATATTTAGAATGTGTGCAGGGTTGAATATGTTGAATCTAGTTTGCATTAATACGATTAATGGAGGATTTAGATAACACAAATTAAATAAAATGGCGATAGTATTCAGTGTGGGGCAGACGGCCTGTCACAACCAGATTTGGGAGACCAGTAGCTTTGTTGTATAACTCTATGGAGACACAAAAGCGACACAAACAGTAGGACCCGGAAGTAGCTCTGGAGGGGGGGGCGCTCACGTCACGGCTAAAATACTCAATTTTATGGTCAATCAGTTTAAATTGGTCATATCTGCTTCAAATATTTTCCAATTTCATTGAATGATACATCATATAAAAGCTTACATTCTGTACATTAAGTACATTAAGAAAATTCTGGCCGAAATGAGTCCCCTTTTGCCAGCACCAGTCAATTTACAATTTAGGCATTTAGCAGATGCTCTTAATCCAGAGCGATTTACATTAAGCAAGAACAAAAGCATAGCAATACATCACATACATAAAAAGTAGTTATCATCAACGTGCTTAAGCTAAGAACGTAACAGTGGAATATCTATATAATGAAACTATACATATAAACTACACATATATGTGACTAAATTTGACTTGAATTTTCATGTCATGTGAAAGCAGGGAATCATAGCTTCAAATTGACATATTGGTTGTTCAGTTTGACCCACCAGTTTTGGAGATATGGCTTATAGAGTAATGTCTTGCAGAAGTTGAGAGTTGAGAAAACAGACTTGAAAGGTTCACTTATGTGGTCTCTGACATTACAATAGCTATGTACATGTTTAATCATTTATTTCATATTTACATGTCTATTTCAGCTCTGACACTTCAGACATGCTCTAGTATGAGTCTGCTTGTGCTATTAACTCGTTTTTCTCCTCTGGTGAAAAGCTGGAGTTTGCGCGATGGCAGGCTCTCAGTCAAATCTGGTCACATAGATATACTATACTATGTACTATGAAGTGCTATGACTACATACAATGCAATTCTAGTGCTGTCTGCTACAAGTCTGTATCAAATGCTATCCAAGTCTACAAAAAGTGCTATCTAAGTGGGTAGGGTACAGTAAGTGCTACGGGCCATGATGGAGTCTGAAAAGGTGGGTTTTTCAGACGACGGAGGGAGATTGGGAGTGAGGCTGCAGTTCTGATTGTAAGCGCGTTCCACAGTTTTGGAGCCAGAAGGGAGAAGAGTTTGAGACGTGTGGAGCTTTGTCCCGGCGTTTTTTTAGTGAGGGTCACATATGAGGTTTCCGCCCGACCGAGACGATACGTAGAATAACCGATGGTGCCAAATTAATTTGAGGGGACATGCTCGTCCTTGACAGAATGGCAGATGGAACATACATACGTGACATTTACCCAAGGAAATAGGCTTCAGCAGGAGCGTGACATTTGGAACTCCACACTCAATATGGCCATATTTATTAAAAAAATTGTCTATGGAGGACATTTAACCCATTCTGGGCGTGAACCACTTTTGGTGTTTTAAGCATTATGTTATGCTTTAGCTATTGAAGAATAGAAGATCTACAAGCTCACGAAGTTGTAGGTCTGCTATTTTTGAAATAAATGGTTAAAATGTGGCGCAAATCATTGAATATATATATTCTTTCAGAGCAAACGTTTTTAACTCAAAGCTTTGCTTCTGCGGGGTCCCTGGAACAACATATTTTCCGATGGGGGGTCGGCATCCAATTTCAAACATTTGTAGCATCGTCTTCAGGTCTAAATGGGTTAAGTTTAGTTTGAAAAGTCTCCGGCGCTTTTAACAGGCTAGAAAGGCACCACTCCAGCTCCTGCAGACGGGAACCAAAAGATGGTGGCGGCTGATGGCTGCCAGTGTGTGCACACGTGCCTGTCAGATAGAGCAGTACTTAGTACTTCTCTGAAACTTTTTTCCATGCCAAGGGCTCCCCCCTTAAATTCACACGTATTAGCCCCCGGAAAGGTTGGCGGCGTGTTTTATGAATCGGCACGAGGCAATCGCATGGGCCCCGACCGCCACGAGGCGATCACCCAGTCGGCAGCGAGAGGCACGGAGCAACGTGTATGATTAGGCACTAATGCAGTCACACACGCACAGCGGGACACGGCGGACGTATCCCATCCAATCCATCTGCATTTGGCTCAATATTCAGATTGGATTTTCTCCCCCAAAAATGCTTAGAAAAGCACAAAGCGAGGACATAATTCACGAAAGCCATTAACATAATGGTTCAGTGAATAGTTCTGTCACAAAATTCTGTCAGAGACTACTAGTCTGTGTGTGTGTGTGTGTGTGTGTGTGTGTGTGTGTGTATATATATATATATATATATATATATATATATATATACACACAGGTGTACAGTATGCGCACGGACGCCTGTGCCACGCACACACATACACACAGCTCAGTTGACAGCTAATCCACAGGACAATGTGTTAAGAATCACAACGGGATGAATTCATAATGACACTAATAAGCCTCGACTGTCTGCCGTGACCGGTTAATGCTTTAATCGTTTAATCTCTGGCAGTGTAAAGGCGGCATATTACACGCCTTTAGTCACACCGCCCACCTTTTGACTGGCATAATAGGTCGGCCGCGTGGAGCCACTCGCCAGCGATGGAAGAAGTCAGGGACTTGCAGTGTTAAGAGAGGCTGGGGCTGAAATCACGTAAGAGGGCACTTTAATAGGACAAAAATGGCGAAAATGGCAGATCTACAAGCTCACAACGCGTCAAGAAGCTGTGAGTCGGCTGTCAGCAGCGCCAGTGACTGCACGGGTCACACCCATGCAGCAACACTGACACGGTCAGCGGAGAGGCTGCTGTCTCTGTGGAGAGACATGAGCCGGGAGGGGAGGGGAGGGGAGGGGAGGGGCAGCAACACCGCCAGGTAATCTCCACACTGACTTGAGACTTGAGAAAAAGACCCATCTCAGCCAGTGTGATAGCCTGTCTGGGCGGACATAAACCTCCTGGATGTCTCAAAACTTTATTCTATTAAACTCAGATAAAAACAGAAATAATACTCTTTTTTCGGCCCTCCAGAATCCACCCAAATGCTAAAAGACAATCTTGCCAAACTCTCCATGAATGTTAAATCCACTGCAAAGAACGTATTACTGCAGCGGGAGAGAAGTCTTTAGAAGTCAATCTGCAACTTTTCACCTGCAGTGCTTGTGCTCGCGGTCTGCAATGCTTCGAAAAGCAGGGAAAAGTGGCCGAGTTCTACTTGGTCGCACTATAACCACCGTGTCTGTGTCTCTACTCTCCGGAATAATCCTCAGCTATGCTGACAAGGAAAAGGAGTCTGTGTTGCAGAACTGGTAATTTAATAAACAAATTAATAATTAAAAAAGGACAAACGTGATCAGCCAGGGTTCTATTCTGTATCCAACCTCCGTAGTGAACAACAAAGTAGTATATCTCTTCCTCTTAATAATGCGACTGCTTCCCTGCACACCAGAACACCAAGTCAACACAAGATATCCCATAATACTTCTCGTCGCAGACTCAGCCCGCCAACACAGTTAAAGGAACAATCCCCCTGTATATACCTTAGGGTTACAGCACGTGGGTATTCGCACACTGAATATAGCCGATCTACAAGCTCACAACACGTACATGTATTCCGAGCTCAATTATGTATGAGACATGGCATGCAAATAAACGTTAGGTTACGAATGGCAGTAAGCAACGAATGCGTCAACAAGCAACTGTTACAGTACAGCATGTTCTTTTAATGTCATTCTTTTTGAGTGGTGCAACCACTCCAAGGAACAGCAATGTCCGAGTTAAGCTGATTATGTGACTATGTAACTATGCGGATGGTGCGGTTAATATAAATTATTAAATAGGATGATGCGGTTAATATAAATTATTATATAGGATGATGCGGTTGGATAGCGGGCGGATGATGCATTCGCGGTTGCGGCATGTGACAAAAAACTCCATCGGCAGGTCTCTAATTGGGATGCATCAGGTTGTTGATATTCAGGATGTCATAATTGGACAGGAGGAATTGCCTGTCATAATTTGACCCCCCTGTATTAGGATGTATTAGGGATGTTGATATTCATTCACCGGCCAAACACTCCCCACTCACAGGTGTTTCTGGCACAGCTGTTGTGCCAGAAACAGAGAGATAGTGCTGCACTGTTGCCTGCTAATGAGAGAGAGAGAGAGAGAGAGAGAGAGAGAGAGAGAGAGAGAGAGGGGAGTTGCACCACTCAGTTCACACGGGTGTGATTTTTTTGTATACTAAACGTGTTTGCATTCACTTGTGTACAAACCTTGATAGAGAGAATGAACAGCATGACTGAATCGCCAAAGCAGGGGGGAAACTATGGTATTAAATAATGAGACTTAACAAAACACATCGCACCAAGTCTCTCACTTTACCTCCGAAAGCGCTTCCAGTTTTCCAGCTTGTTCCACGCTAGATGCCCGACATTAGGTGGAAATATAAGCCATGATTGACAGTCGTCTTGGGTTCCCTAGAGAGGCTATGTCCCTCGTCAGAGTAGCTACAATTCGGGAGTCAAAGCTCGCTGCCTTTCCTCCTGCTATACGCCAAAATGCAGCTGCCCACGCATGGGAACAGAGGTAAGTGCGGGGCCATGGTGAGGACAGGCCGGGAGGGCCCATCAATTAGGTGGTTTGGGCACAGAGGAATAGGCAGCATCTGTGGCCATGAGCCAGCCTCCGTTCTGAATCATTACTCCTGCCCAGGTAGCCACCCGCCCCTGCTCTCAACCGCCAGATGATTGCCCGCCCAACCCCTTTTTGTGGTTTCTCATTAGACCTGGAGCATGCAGGGATGGAATGGAAGGAGAGGGTTTCAGCAAGGAAATCCACATTCTCTATTGGGGACGACTCCAAAAACGAAAAATACGTTCTTTTTTCCCCCTCTTCGTTCATTCTTTCCCAATCCATGACTTCCTGCTATAGGGCTGCTGTTATGGATAAAATTGTAATCCCAATTATTTTTTTACCCAGCTTGAAACATTGCTTGCCTATATTTGGCCAAAATAGCTGATCTACAAGCTCCACGATGCATTATTTTGCGACGCGTTGTCGCCGTTGTGTCATTATAGATCTGCTATTTTCAGGGAAGAGATTTGGTGTCGAGGTAGTATAAAGCCCAGTCAACTAAGTATTATACTCTAGGCCTAGGGTACGATTAATATATATTAATATAAGTATTACACTCTAGGCCTAGGGTATGATTAATATATATTAATAAGTATTATACTCTAGGCTTAAGGTATGATTAATATACATTAATATAAGTGTTATATTATAGGCCTAGGGTATGATTAATATTGTAATCATGATTATTAACCGATTGAAAATTGTGATGCACCGAATATTTGGCCGCAGAAAATATTATTATTACTATTCGGTTTCGGCCCGAATTGGAGGATTGGCAGAAAATATATCACCGAATAGTGTATGCAATTAATGTATTCAAAAGAGCTGAATAAATGTTTTATGGACCCATAATAGTGATAATTATTTAAGTTAAGTTTTGCCATAGCCATTTATTTTGCCATAAACAGGTAACTTTAAAGGTATGGCCATGACAGCAATGGTAGGAAAAAGGATATACAGTATAATATGAATCATATTCGGATATTCGGTATTCGGTTTTCGGCCAAATGTTTCCTATATTTGGTATTTGGTTTCGGGCCAAGAATTTCCCTTTCGGTGCATCCCTAGAACTACAAAATTAAATTGAGAGGACAGGACATTGCTTTTGCCCCGTTATGACAGTGGGCCTGTCCTTAGCAAAATGGCAGATGGAACATGGACGTTTCGTTTAGCCATTTTAACAGATTGAAACTGGGCAAGCATCTATGTCATTTAAGATTTTAGCTATATATCCAGTATAGCAACATGTGTTTTTCAAAAAACAGGATTTAGAACAGTGGCTCTCAAAAATAGAAGATATGCCAGCTCACATCACAGCGTGTCACATTGTGCCGTGCTGCAAAAATGTTGAATAATTTAGAATCTTGCAACACAAATCTTCTTTTTTTGGGTGTCCCTGGCACGAAGAAAATTCAGGCGACGGATTCGCTGCCAAATACATCTCATTTTGGGGGTCCTTAATTGGCACGGAAACATTTGAGAACTACTGAATTAGAAGGCATTTTTTGTCGTCTTAATATCACAAAAATGTCACACTCAATGTGCTCATATGAGGGGCGGCTGAAAGGGTTTTAGACGTTTGAATTGACACAACAGACACCACTCCAGCTCCCTCAGACGGGAAGCATAGAAGGGCCGGCTGGCTGGTGGATGTGCCAAAGTGACGAGACCAGATGTTTCATGAAAAGGAAAGACGACACCTTTGTGTATACAGTACCCAACTGCTGCATAGGTGTGCACGTGTGTACTACTGTATACGGTATGAACAACACACACACGTGCTGTGAGGCACCTGGCACGCATGGATTATGTTACTGTACGGTACTTTTGTCCAGGGACCCCCGGAGGGCAACACAGTTGCGTCCTTTATCAATATATTGCGTCTAGGGACGCAGCGTATTTGCAACACTGACGTCTGCCATTTTAGATATATTTTGACAATCTTCAATAAAAAAATATATATATATATATTTCAGATGGGGGTCCACACACACACACACACACACGCACACACACACGCACACACACACGCACACACACACACACACACACACACGCACACACACACACACACACACACAGAGGAAGAGGCAGAGCACGTCCTCTTTTAGGCAGGTTTCAAAGTTCCTCGTGCTCTAATGAAATGTCGTCGCAACTTGAAATATTTCTGGAGTGAGGCCCCGACGTTATTGTGCCAGAATTCCACCTCTAGGGAGGATCAAGGGGGCTGAGGTCTGCCGGACCAAAAGGAACTTCAAAGCCAGGAGAGATCAAAGCCCGAGGACTTCTACGTCCTGATATGGAAGTATATTTCACAGGTACACTTCCTACGTCAAGTAAAGCAATAGTTCTCAAACTTTTTCCAAGTCAAGGACCCCAACATCGTATTTGGCCGCGGACCCCCCCGTCGGAAAACAACAAATATGTTGTGCCATTACTATCCAAAATGCCCTTTTCTTCCCCCCCCCCCCCCCCCCCCCCCCACACATTTTTCACCGTTTCACACCGATGATAATGCAGTATATTTACCATTCACAATTTAGACTTTTAAGATTTGTCCAGATATACAGTAAACCCCTTCACCAATAGAGAGTGCTGCAAGTTGGCAGAGTTGATTTCATCATGACATTTAGGCTGTGGAAATATTATTTTAATACAGCTAATATTGTGTGCGTTCCTCTAGATTCCATTTGGCCCACCCCAGCCTTTTCCATTAAATATGTTTTACAAACTGTGGCACAAACTTGCAGTTGGAACTGCAGATTCACTCCCAATGCGCCGGAACCAGAGGACTCATCTCTTCAGACTCCACCTAAGCCCGTAGCCATTGCCCTAGCCTCCACTTTCTAAGGGCAAGTGTGCCAGGCTGAGCAAGAGACGTAATACGCACATGATTTCCTGCTGCTCTGTAGCTTTTTCGCTTCAAGTCAATTTTTTCACACTGTTGCATGTCGGTGAATACATTAAATATGTAAATACACATTCACGATAATGAAATCCAATGCGTAATTACGTTAAACAATTCATTTTTGGTGAACAGCGGCAAGATTCCACCTTCCTGACTGAAGGTGTATATATATATATCAAAAAAGAGAAAAACCTTCCAAGGAAGGGACTGCACACTGACTGCACACTGACTATGACTATGTAACTATGCGGATGGTGCGGTTAATATAAATTATTAAATAGGATGATGCGGTTGGATAGCGGGCGGAACAGAGACGGACAACTTACTGCATCAAACTTATTTATTAGCACGACACGTTTCGCCGTGAGCTCACAGCGAAACGTGTCGTGCTAATAAATAAGCTTGAAGGTTTTTCTCTTTTTTGATGTCTATACCTGCTAACTAGACTTGCACCTCCTACGGGTCTTTTTGGATGTGCAGGAGTCCCTTTTTTGTCTCGTGTATATATATATATATATATATAGGCTTGATGAGTGGCAAGAATTATTTCAAAGAGCACAATGACTTTCCTGTGGGTGGACTGATAACTTCACCTCGTACCCAAGTCCAATTCCACGAAGAGAGCTGCACGTTATAGGTAAAAGTTGTACTATGATATTCGTAACACGAACACATCAGTTGAGGTCTGAGGATTTACTAATGAAGCAATCACCACGAAGCGAAGATAGACTGCCACTGGCTATACCAGTCCAATTACAGCAAATCATTTGAAGTCAATGGTTAACATTTCTAGCACACACACACCTCACTATAACCCCTAGTCATGACCAGGCATGTCAACTGGCAAACTTTTGAGACTGTGTCTATGCTGTACAACATAGTCAGTGCCTGAACGTATGAATGCAAAAACTAATTCTGACACTTGTGCGTCACGGCCTTTGCAACCGTGACAGGGAGTAAGATCGGTAAAGTCACTGGCATGACGCCTACACGAGGTGACAGTCAATTGTACATAAAACTGAGAAGTAATGACACGCAGGACGAGGCGTTCAGAGCTTTATCTGAAAGGTGACAGACCATGCAGGCATCCGACCCGTGTGTGTGCATGTGTGACAGACTGCCATGAGATAGAGAGAGAGAGAGAGAGAGAGAGAGAGAGAGAGAGAGAGAGAGAGAGAGAGATCTCTCTCAACACACACTCATGACATGGTTAATGTCAATTTAAGTAGTCACTAAAAATCACCATCAATATGTTACAGTATTTTCGAACATGCTCGTTTGGTAAGATTTTCACAAGACAGCACTGCAAAATAGCTTCGGTGCAAGCTTTGCAGAATGTGAGCATTCAAAACTTCAGACCAGTGGAGTAGGTTTATAAATGTACAGTATATTTTGGTATTAATCTAATGTTGGCCAATACTGCCGAACTACGGTAGTTCAGAAACAATCCATAAGACGGAGGGACAGGTGTTGCGAAGAACCACCCTGGTGGGATGACTATCCCATAGGCTGGGCGGAACAGTTTTCATTGATTAATATGCTAAATGCTGTCAGCGTGAGCCGTGAGAATATATCATGCTAATCGACCCAGCAGTGTGCAAGATTATCCATGAAGCGGTTTAGAGTCGCTAAATATAAGAAAAACAGGCTAAAGAACTGTAACTTTTGTACAGTCTGTTCTGCTTTGAAACCAAAATCGGTAAACCAGAGGACATGTTCTTGTTCCTGTCCATTTCTGTGATGAGTGTAATTTCGGTGCAAGCTGACAATAGAGTTGTATCGCATCGTGCACGAGCGCGCGCGAGAGAGAGAGAGACACGTTTTGGGACAGAATACCTGCTGTCCCAAAACCATCAGGGAGAGAAAAACGACGAGACACAGATGAAGATATATGGTGACAAAGGGAATGGGAGATAGAGCGAGAAGAGTAATTGAGATGAGCGAGCAGAGATGAGAGTAGATTCAAGAGGGAATAGGGAGAGATAAAGAGAGGGCAAATGGGCCGAGAGGTAAAAGAAAAAAGGGGAAAAAAAGCGGCAAAGAAAAGAGGGCACTGTGACAACGGGAGAGAGAATCACAAGCGACAAGAGAAGAGGAGGGATGAGAGAGAGAGAGAGAAGAAGAACAATATCACGAGTGTTAACAGCTGCACACATCCATCGCAGAGCAGCCTTTGATGTCTGTCGAGTTTTCGGAGAAACGCACCTGACTTTTGTATGAATCACAGTCACATGCTTGGGTAGGACACGGATACACGCACGCATGCACGCACACACACACATGCACACACACACTTTGCATGCAGACTACGAGCAAAGCACATCTCTCCCATTGTTTCAGAGGTCTTCTTATGCAACATGGGATGAATGAGCAAATACACAACGAGGTAGACAGACCATATTTTATGCTGAGGATGAAATGAAGCCATCAGCACGAGAGGAAGACGAGTGCAATAGACTGCCATTACAACAGCAGCTGGTGTAGTGGGTGGCAATTAGACACACGCTCAGTCGCACGCGCACACACACGCTCAGTCGCGCGCGCGCACACAAATGCTAGGCTGCACAAATTTGCTTACATCTGTGTGCGTGCGTGCGAGTGAGCACGCACGCACACTTACACTTACACACAGTGCACACGCACGCACACGCACGTACACACAGCTGAGCTCCCCAATTATTTCCCCTGGCAGCTTTAATTTTAAAGGGTTAGCTATAATCGTGACTGGTATTATTACTGGAAGCTAGTGATTGCACACAGGCTGGATTACAGTAACAGATAAACTTTCAGACAGTTCCAGCTCTATACGTGAAAATGGCACTTGGTTTCGCTTGGGAGGATCACATCAGAAACGTGGACCTGTACTGGAGAGGGGGTGGGAGTATTGTATCGTTTTCGTATAGGTTGTGAGACGCGGCTTGCGGTTGGCTGAAGCGGGGGTAGTGTGGTCAGTTGTACCGCGTGCCGAGGCGGTGTGGATAATGTCGGAGGGACCGAAACGAGCATGAGGATTTTAACTCATTTTAGAGGATTCTACAAATGCCTTCTAAAACCTGACAGTTTTCTGAAAAACCTCATGTTTCCATATCGGTGGTGCGCAACCTTTTTCATGTCAAGGACCCCCAGAATTAGCTTTATTTGGCCGCCGACCCCCCATCTGAAAATGTGTTGTTGCAGGGACTCCCCCCAGAAGCAAGGTTTGAGTTAAAGAATACAGTATATATATATATATATATATATATATATATATATATATATATATATATATATATATATATATATATATTTGCACCACATTTTCACGATTTTCAAAAAATAGCAAACCTACAAGCTCGTAGTGCGGCACGCGGTGCCGCGCTACGACATGTCATCTTTCATCCATCAAGCTCAATAAACTCACAGAGAAGTCATTACATCCCAGTGATCTACAATATTGAAGATATGACAACCATCAAAAAATAATAAATAATTGATGGCGTAGGTTTTTTTTTGACTTTTTTTACACAGCATTTCGTTTGGACAGGACAAGGAATGAGAGACAGAAAAGCAGGGTTTGAGAGGGTGGGGATGACATGAAACGGATGACCGAATGGGAATGGGAATGGAGGGGGGGGGGGGGGGGGGGGGTCTCTACAAACTGGCTCTGCCTGAGCCCCTGCAAGACCACTGTCCAGCGTTTATTGTATTCTGAGAATACCGAGGTTCAATCTGATAAAAGGCCAGTTAAGACACATCAGTGTCCGGGTGTTACCTCTATCGCATATCCATTTAAAATAAAGGAAAATGCAATCACGCCATGAACACAGTTCTTCCTCAAACAAGCCGTTGGAACGCCCATGATCTAATGTGGTAGAACCTTGGCTCGTAGGATAACCTGGGCCATGCATGCACAAACATTGTCCATTTTCATTTTCATTTTTTAAATTTGTGCTGCCTCTACTGCGCTCCGTGATCGAGAAACTGGAGGTAGACTTTCCAATCGCTTTTGGTCAAACGGCTCTCCAAGTCACACAAAAGCAAAATAAGCGAAAAATAAATTGAAAGCCACAACTCGCTTTAGCGCCTTGTCATTATTGTTATCCAATAGGCCTACGTCAATTTGCAAGTAATTCATGGTCTGGATTTTCTTTGCGTACATGACGGAGGGATAGAAATGCAACGGAAATGAAATGAAATGGCCCGGGCGGCTGGCGCTTGGGAGCCAGCCGCTTTGAATCATTATTACTGTAATGGAGCTTTACAGTGTGCCGCGGGTTCGAGTCCCGAATCCAGACGGCCTTTGCTTTGTATAAACATTTTAATAATGTAAATATTTCCCCCCCCCCCCCCCCCCCCCCCCCCCCCAAACGATCTACAAACTCAGGTTGTGAGCTTGTAGATCGGCCAGTTTCACTATATTTGAAATAGGGCTTTGAGTGGTTGATTCATAGTATACTTTTCCCCTACACTACCACTACAAATATGGTACACACTACATACATTGAAAAGTACAATACAACCAGCCAGCCAGTCAAAAGTACAATATTTGTCTTTGAAATGTGGCGGAGTGAAACTCATACACGTACTTTACAGTCACCACTGTGGATATCACGCTGATGCCTTGGCAAAATAATCCTGTTTGACCCAGGCCTGCTCCCTATCCAGAAAGCAAAGTGCTCTCAAACAATGGGGATGGCCCAGTGGCAGATATCGGGGGGCTTAAAAAAAAACGGTTTCTGGCTGAGCCAGTCCACTATACTCTCATCATCTGTCTGACCTCCCTCCACATAAACAAGACGGACAGAAACCGTGTACGTCCAAAAAACCTTACTTGACGCTTTACCTGAAACGAAACGCTAACTTTCACAAATTAGTGAAAATAGACGTTTAAAAAAAAACTAACAGTTGAAATGCGGATATACGAGGGCTGTTGGCAGCCAATTAATACCGTGACCTTCCAATTACTGAACAACCTTGTCAACCCATGAGGAGTCGAGGACACACCACAGGCATGCAGCACTTTCCTGCCCACGTTCTCTCCAAGTTGCGCACGAGTGCAGTGCCCGACAAATTAATAGAGCACGGTATTAAATTTACTCTGAGCGAGTAGTGGGACGGTTTTTTTTTCACATTCTGAAGACACCGGAGGGGGGATTTTACTGTGCACAGTTGGTGTATTGGGAGAAACGTAACCTTTTGCTTGACCTCAGCCATATTTGTGCAGTCTGTCTGTGTGCAGCAGACAGTCTCGACTCACTGTGTGCATGCTTAGCAGGAACATTGTTTTTCCACCCTGCGGTCTGCCTATACACTGGGCAGAATACCAACACTAACAGCCTTCACAGAGTCACACCAACAGGGTAAAGAATACACGTTGGAAACGTTTTCTCAACGTCCGGGCCGGGGCCCACCAAATGGACCCCATAAGGGTCACTCTGAGAAAGTACAAACGGAATATAATCTTAGTTTTTGGGACTTTTATCTTTGATTCTCTGTTTTAATGTAACTCTTGAGTGTAAAGGAAAAGTCCTTTGTTTCACATTTTAAGGACTACGATCTGTGATGATCATCTACAGTTGCTCTGGTTGAATCTTTTTCAGCACCGCTGCCGTAAAAATACATGCATTGTAGTAATAAACACAGAACCAAACAGAGTTCCTGTTCTTTTTTTTTTCTTTTCTTTGCGAAGGGGTTCCCTCAACTTCCCTGATTGCTCTTGTAAATTACTCTAGATAAGAGCTAGGTACCACAAGCTAAACTAAACTGTGAAATAAATTTGTTTCTTTTTTTTTTTATCCCACGATTTTGTAACCCATTTTTCACCCCTGTGTCAATCATCTAATGTGATCCTGGGCTCTACACACCCTCCGCCAACCTGGGGAGAGCAACGGACTTAACTCATGCTTCCTTCATGCTTGAGTGTCCAAGTTGCTCCTTTACACCTGACAGGGGGGAGTTTCCCTGGTTGGACGTAGCGCGTGGAAGGAACACGTTATTCCAACCAGTTCCTTTCCCCTCCATCAGGCGCCCCGGCTGGCCAGGGGGAGGCAGTTTAGAGACCAGGATTACTGCATGTTTTTGTGAGGGTACCTACCCTAGGGGACACGGGGAGAACATGCAAACTCCACACAGAAAGGCCCTTTCGCCAACCCCGCCTTCGGGTATGGGCACTGATGACGCGGAGGAGGAAACACACCGCCAGCACCCACAGCGCCCCGAGCGGGAATCGAACCCAGGACCTTCTAGCTGTGAGGCGACAGCACTACCAACTGTGCCACCGTGCCCTCAAATAAATTTGTTTCTAACGAATTTCTTATTTTCTAGGGCAAAAATTAATAGGGAATTAGGGCATTCATTATATTCATATATTAGGGCATTTTTAGAATGTGAGCTAATTTTCGCATTTTAATTAATGTTCTTGACAGAGTATATTGTGGCATAGCTGGTCCATAGCTCTAATGTGTTGCATTTAGAGCTATGTTACTCTCAACTTCCGCCGCTCGCATGAATGCAGACCAGCCTCTTGTCTTTAGCGTAAATTCGTTTTTGCTACTCACCAAAACAAAGGCGGGTTTCCTTAGTGGACGCACTCTGAGCCCCCCACCACACGTATAAACTGTACTTTTTGGCCAGAAAGGGATTTTTTTTCACCGGAGGAAAACTATTCTTTATGAGGCAATTCTCTGGGAAATATCGGTAGAAGGCGCAGTGGAGTAAATTAAAGTGTTTTTTTTTCCCGGTGAAAACAAAATCCCCTTTTGGCCAAAAAGTACAGTAAGGAAAGTAGGCTTTCTAATGACACAACCCACCTTTGTTTTGGTAAGTAGCAAAAACGTTATTTTTTATTTACGATAAAGAGGAGAGGCTGGTCTGCATTCATGCGAGCGGCGGAAGTTGAGAGTAACATAGCTCTAAATGAAAGGCATTAGAGCTATGGACCAGAGCTAATTGTGGCATGACCTCAGGCTCCTGACTCTCTAACGTGTGAATCAGGAGTACCACGTTAAGACTGGATCATAGCAGTCCCGTAAGGACACACACACGCACCCTTATCACACACAGAGTCCAAAGGGGAGTTGACACAATAGGGACACAAAATAAGCTTGTCCTCACACGAGGACACCCTAGGAGATGACTCATCCACTCAGTTAAGGCTCAACTCAGCAGGCAGAGAATGTGGGTCACTTTTAGGCACGGAAACGGGTCACCCACTTATGAGGATTGGGGGCCTAACATTGCTGATTCCATGAGAAAATGGAAATGACAATGCAGAAAAAAACAGAAGTAAGATATACTGTAGGCAGTGTGCTCAAAGGAGTGCAATACGCCTGGAGAGCACAGCCAATTAATGGAAGATGGAGAGACCCCACAGGGAGGGTGTTGCAGAGCACTTTGTCCTACTTCTCCCGGCCAACACTAGTCCCCACTGACACCCATGTCCCCAGCCCATAGGAATACATGCAGACTGTGGCTGACACCCATGTCCCCAGCCCATAGGAATACATGCAGACTGTGGCTGACACCCATGGCCGTTATTAGCCCAAGGAGTGTTTCATGCAAAACTAATGCTTGGAATGGATTCAGCATCATGAAGGTTTGACATCACGTCACATGCTACTTAAAGCAAAAGGAAATTTAGAAAATATTTGCCTTATATAGGATGTCATTGTCTATGGTGGCCATACTGTACAAGCCAACTTTTTTTCTGTTATTCAGGATATATTCAAGATACAAAATCAGCTGAGTTTGAGGTCAAATTACATTATTATTGGACTAAATGTGAGGAGTAGGATGAGGCGCTAGCTTCATCTTACCGCCCGGTGAAGTCTCCTCACTGGCAAGTGAGCCAGTAGGGCACAGTAGTGGCAAAACAGAAATGTGAGGGGATCCCTGTACAAACAGGGATGTGTACGGTTTGGCTGGGGGATACAAAAATAAAGTAGTTCAGTCAGACAACTCTTTATTTAGCATATATCTATTGAGCAAAGGAGAGAGGCGGAGAGTGGAGAGGCAGCAGCAGCGGCAGCGACCACACAGCAGGAGAGAGAAGCCAGGAATGACAGCGGCAGTGTCAATCATTAGCCACTCCCCGTTCACAATCACCCATATCCACTACCACCTGTATTATTTAGAGTTATGAGCCACTTTTGTCGGTCCGTAAACAAGGAAGTGAATGGCAGTGTGAATGCGCATAACCGGTCTAGTGTGCTTAAATCCCTAATCACACCAAAAGGGTCACCATGCAACTGCTTGGGTCAAAACGCTTGCAACTTGCAAGGAGTTAACGCTAAAACAGTCTTGACCCTCATGACACTCATATGCTCCAAAAGATAGTTCTGATCCTAAAGATGTGTATACACGCCATTAGCATAATTAGTGTCAGCTGTGCGTCCCTCGGTTGCCAGCATGCTAAAACAGCAACTTGGAAGGACAGTTAGTATAGCTGTGCCAGCTGAGCACGCCTCCGCACAGCATAGCAGTCTAGTTCTGGGACAGTGAGTTCTGACCAACAGGCTCTCAAGCTCCTACGCTGCAGGCTACATTCTCTGGCTTCTCACACTGCCGCTTCATGCAAACAGCCAAAATAACAGCCAGTCTCGCTGACAGATTCAGCAGGAAGAAGCTTTTTTTTTTATGACTGAATGTCAAGACGCATGTGTGTTATGTGTGCGTTGTGTACTGGCGCCTGTCTGCCTGCGTGACTGTGTAACACAATACTGCAAATAGTCACTATTCTGACTGATTTAAATGCCCTAGATCCGTCTTTGCCTTAACAGTATCTCCCAGAGCGTACGTGTGTGTGTGTGTGTGTGTGTGTGTGTGTGTGTGTGTCACACTTCCGCTGCTGCACATTCTCCTGTGATGGCATTCATATTTCAGGAGGTGTGTCATTAACATTTTACTGCGGTTTGTCAACGGGATCTCATCAAACTTGCATCCCTATTTGGAAGCCACATTATGTGTAACCGAGCTAAAAATAAACGATTCAATTAATATATGCATCAACAAATAAAAGCCGCCAGCAAGTGCAAGTCATGACAAGGTTGTTTGGGGATGATTGCACATAAAATAAGTTCCCTATAATGTTGGATAATATAATGACATTAACCAATGTAGGCCTGACTAAAGAAAAAGTCTTCTGAAAGAATATATATATATTCAAAGATTTGTGCCACATTTTCACGACTTTTCAAAAATAGCAGACCTACAAGCTCGTAGCGCGAGATCTGCTATTTTTCAATAGCTAAAGTATAACATAAAGCTTAGTTAAAACACCAAAATGGGTTCCCGCCCAGAATGGGTTTTAAAGCTAAATATGTTTTTATCTTCGTTGTAATTGCAACGACATCCAAAGGACAATGAATACAAAAAACAAAAGCAGCAGGATCTTTGTATACAGTAGTTTAGAATGTTTAGCTCACAAATCTACAGTTTCATTTGGGGTGAAAAAGTTTTTCATTTTGATATAGTTGCCTAGAATGACCAGTTATTCTTACCAGTCCCACACCTGACAGCAGAGTCTACATCTTTGTAGATTCACGCTAAACATTCTAAAATGCCAAAGAAAAAAGGGTTTAAATGTCGATACGGTTGCCTGAATGTACAGCTATTCTTTTAATAATCTCCCATTGCGTGTTGTTCCAAGAGTTTTGTACAGCATGTGCAGTGGTTCATATACTAGGCTATTACTGTCGGGAGTGTAAAAGTCTTTGGTTTGTTGGAAGATGGACGGTCGGCAGCAGCTCCATGGAAACAGGACTATGGGCTTCCTATCGTCCTACCCTCTCCCACACCATGAGCCCCTGTGCCTGCCACCATGATCGATGGACCTTTGAATCCAACCCGCAGCCGATTCATAAAACTACGTCCCGGGATTTTAATAAGGATAGGAGTGCGTCTTCCAGGGAAGTTAGCCGACTTCTACACCTCTTGACACAGTTGTTCATCTTCATCTGCCCCACCCCCATCGGTGTAATGTTTGAATTTTGCGTAGGCTATTCAAAAGATGTACACGCTAGTCGCAGCGAGCTTGTGAGATCACGTGACATCATCAGGGATGGAGCACGTGAGATCCCGTGACATCATCAGGGATGGAGCACGCGAGATCCCTGATCAATATTGGCCCTCTCCATCCGACCTCAAACCCTTAGATCTCCACATATGGAGCTGACCTGTTGTGTTCTGACATTCCAAATGTTGATCCTTCCCCATCCATCCTTCCTCTTCGATGTCTCCCATTACATTTGAGTCGACTGATACCTGTCCATTCAAACTCTAAACGGGCCCGCCCCAACTAGAAACTAGAGTTCTCAATAGGCCCAGAAATTAAGATCTTACCCCCCCCATGCCAAAGCACCAGCGCTCGCCCAGCAGTCTGCTGTCACCCAGAATCGATATGACAAATAAGGGCTAATATCGATACTTTTCCGATACAGTATCGGGACATCACATACATACATACGTATATACATACATACATATTTCTTTTAACATTTTTGAAGAAAAAAACATTGAAAGTGTGAGAACTACCGATTCGTCAGGCATTCGTAGAATCGCCCTCGGGTCTTAACAGGATATGGAACTTGTGCAGAACCTCACTATCTAACAACACCTTTACATTAGTATGTGGCATGCATTTTAGCTGACACTGCACTTCCAGGGTGGCAGCCGGGTCTATAAAGAACCCAGAGGGTGAACCAGGGTTCAGGATCCTGCGCTGGTGATGGACAGCCCACCTTGTGAGTTTCACTTTGTTAGCAAAATGTATTTTGCAGACAGCTGTGGTGCGGCAATTCGTTGAGCGCTTTGACACATTATAGGGAAGGGGTCGGCCAACTTTTTCGACATGAGGTGTCAAGTTTTCATTTTCTTGATAGTCAAGTGTGCCTCTCACATGACAGCGAGCGTGCCAGTGAGCACTCTCTTCCCTGCTTGTGCTAATGTTGGCACCCATAAGGTTGCCCATGTTATAGGGGGTCACTTTACTCAAGGGCACTTTCACAGTGAGGGTGGCTACTGCATGGCTACCATAATGTGAGATGAGAACCATCTCAAGACAACAAAACATGTATGACGACAGCACAGCAATCAAAAGGAGGAACCACAGCCGTTCTGACATACTGTATATCCCTGTATGAAGTTACAAAACATTGTCAAATCCCAAAACATGCCCTAACTTTTGAAACCCTGCAGGCAAGCTTATAAAAAATAATGTCACTTGTTACTACATTTGGCCTCTCCACCTGTAGGCCAAACTGCCAACTGTGGCATTATGAACAATGTCATTCTTACAGAAATGGGCAAAACAGCAGCAGCATGCAGTGATCAGGCAGCACTGTCTCTGCATGCAACACCTTCATCCCTCAAAGTTGTACATCGAGACTAGAGCCCTGTTTTTGATAGCAAGCCTAACATGCACAACACGACCACAAGCCAAGCTATTCAGCACCGCCGGCAGCGCCACTCAAAAGTTGTAGCCTATAGCATTAGCCTATACTGTAAAAAATTACAAACAGAATGAACCCAACATTCCAACTTAACTTACCACCGATATCAGGCCGGAGCGTCTTGTCGTAATCCTTGAGTAAATTGTTGAGGATGTTAGTGGCGTCCGCCTGGTGACTTCTCGGTACCAGCATTTGATTAATGGTCATATCGTGGTGATCTTCGTCGTCTTCATCGTCCATGTATTCTAGGTGATCGGAACTGCATTGTGGGGGGGGGGGGGTGAATGAAAGGCGAGGAGGCATTATTGGCTAATTTTATGATTAGGCCTAGGCTACTAAAAGTAAAATCAATCTGGAGGGATACTTTTGTATGAAACTGAAAACGTATAGCTAGCCAATGTCACATGCGTCAGTTCTATAGCAGCCTATATGACATTATATAGCAAGCCTAAACGCCCAATTATCTTCCATGGATATCAGGTGTGGGAAGGAGGATAAACATGCCACAACTAGTGGGGCTTAACAAACGCTATATTGGCGCCCCATGAGCCAAAAGGGCCACCGGATTCGTTAATAACATTAGAATTCCCAACAGACACATTACGAAACTTTTTTTTTTTCCTTTTCGAAAATACACTTTATAATTAAGGGGGGGGGGGGCAATAAAGACAATTAAACAGACATACCGAGAATGAACGGCTTGAAGTAGCACGACAATGACCACAAACTTGATGGTCATCTTCCCATATGAGCGGATCGCCTGCGGTTGATCACAGACCTGGAGGATGATTGATGAGAGATCCGTGCGATAGAGTGCGTCCCCCGCCGCTGTATAGGGGTCTGTCTGCGTGCGTGCGTGTACTATATCTACCGTCAAATCCTTCTCCTAAACTTCTTCATCCGCCCACGCTATACTTTCTCTCCCGCTGCTGGACATCCGCGACCACATCGGGGTTTGATATGAGCCGAGCCCCTCTCTCTCTCTCTCTCTCTCTCTCTCTCCCCCCCCTCTCTCTCTCTCTCTCTCTCTCTCTCTCTCTCTCTCTCTCCGGGGATTCTCTGGGGCGCTCCGGAGTCCTGACGCACCACCAGGCGGATCAATTAATGGAGCAAATAATCTGTCTCGATCCTCTCTCCTCCTTCTCCTACTCCCCTTAACGCCGCGCCTGCAACCGGTGTGTGGCTGTGTGTGCGGCCGAACTTCGAAGACGGTGCATGGTGCGCCGCTCAAAACGCGTCAGCTGCTGTTGTTGTTGCGGTTGTTGTTGTTGTGTTGTGTTGTTAGCCTAATTAATTAGGCGATCAGCCAAATCGATCGATTGTCCTCAAGATGGAAAAGTCAGGTATATGCCATATATATGCGAGCTTGCAGGTAACAGGTTTGAGGAACGTAGACAGACGCCTTCCCCATAAACTCTCAGCTCCTAAAAGTAGCCTATAGTACTACCCAAACAGGGTTTGAATTGACTTGGAATTAGGCAATCACTGGCTGGCTGGCTTGTGGCTGCCTTGTAGCATTGCTGCGTTTGAAGAGACTAGGCTACCCCCTAGTGGATGATACATGTATTGCTGGAGGAAAAGGAAATGCATAATATGCAACATATCTGTGTGTGTGTGTGTGTGTGTGTGTGTGTGTGTGTGTGTGTGTGTGTGTGTGTGTGTGTGTGTGTGTGTGTGTGTGTGTGTGTGTGTGTGTGTGCGTGTGCGTGCGTGCGTGCGTGCGTGTGAGAATCATCTTTGCTGGAAGGTAATTAACGCTTGCGGCAAACAATGCTGTCTTGTTTATTAATCGATAGTCAGATCAATGTGCCATCTTTCCTCCCCGAGTCAAATTAAGTTACCAACCATGATTTATTGAAGGCTATCTATCTGGCTGTGCCGTGTATGCAGCACTCCAGCTCGTCAGTTTGTGACAGGTTCAAAATATTAAATATATATAGGCTATTATTTCATCTCTATTTGACAATTTCTAGAAATTAAATACATAAAACCCACATTGTTATGAGCTGTGGGGGGAGAGAAGAGAAAATATGCAAATCCAGTGGAGGATTTAAAAGGCGAGGTTTAATGCATGCAAGGCAGCCCCACTGTATCCACTAATTGCCTCGTCTCTAGCCCTTCTAGGAACCGCAGTTCCAGCCCTCTTAAGCCCTTTAGACCTGACATCGAAGTTTAAAAAATGGTTCTTCCAGGTTTTCCGAAATACCTATGTTTCTATATCAGTGGTGCTCAGTATTTCATGTCAAGGACCCCCAGAATTATCTGTATTTGGCCTCGGGGACCCCCATCTGAAAATATGTTGTTCCAGTTGTGCCCTCAGAAGCAACGGTTTGAGTTTAAAAAAAAAAAAAACGTTTGCTCTGAAAAAATATATTAAAGATTTGTGCCACATTTTCACGATTTTTCAAAAATAGCAGACCTACAAGCTCATAGCGCGGCACCTATAGCTAAAGCATAACATAATGCTTATACAACACCGAAAAGGGTTCATGCCCAAAATGGGTTAAGCCCTTTCGCTGTTTCACAGACTGCTCCATGTTTATTTGCCTCACAAATGAGAGACCCCCATGTTCAGTTCCCCCGCCCGTCCGTCTCCCACTGCCCCACGACGATGCTGAAGCTTCGGCTATAGTGCATCCGTAGCCAACCAATCCCCACATTTGTGCCACTGGCACACAGCTGCCCGCCACGCAACTGTCCAGATGGACGGCGGCACGGTACATTGCATGGAAAAGCAAGAATTTTGACAAATTGACATCCACCGGGCCATCCAGGGCTTAAACGTGGCAGAGCGCTCGGGCCGCACGGGGCCCTGCCGAACAGGTGGGAGCAACTTAAGTGACTTGTGGAACTAAATCCCCTCTCCCGCCACCAGCTGAATGACAAATGCATCCGCTGCTGCTGTGACTCAATGTGGACTGGTGGTGGTGGTGGTGGAGGGGCAGGGGGAGGAAGAATGTATTGATAGAGATGACAACTACAGCAGTGTTGTTGTAGTTGAATCCAACTAAAGCGAGTCGAAGTCAAGACCAAGTCCCAGGGGTGTGTCGTGTGTGTGTGTGTGTGTGTGTGTGTGGGGGGGGATCGAGACCGAGACCGACGGGAGGTGAGACAGAGTCGAGACTCATTTGATAGGTACAGAAAACATTGCAAGAGCAGGCAGGCGCGTCATGCTGCACTCTGTTACTTAACAAAGATAGCTGTCTATAAGCGCCAGACAGCTGCTCTCTTATAATAGTTCATGTGAATGAGCTCCTCATAATATGGGTATAAATTGTAATGACTTGTGACTCCAGGTGGAAATATAGTCCCAAGTCCCATGGTCCGAGACACAGTCAAGACCGAGTGAAATTAAGGGGCGAGACCGAGACGAGACCAGGTAAATGACAATGTGGACTCGTCGAGACCGGACTCGATGAGTCAAGGACTTGAGTACCACAACACTAATATAACGACAACAGATGGCTGTGTATGTATCCATTGTGCCATGGACTGGGCCAACTAGTGCTCGCAGCAGGGACCCCTGGGGGCATCTAGGTGGTTCTACATAACAGCAATAGGATCGAGCACCAGCCTATACATGACATGAGTAATAAGTAAGTAGCCTTGCCGAGCCATGAGGCCCCCAGGGCAGGAGCCTATCTCCTGTTTCTGTAGCGTGAGGCAGCTTGATGTACAAGACAAGTACACCCCCTGGACATGAAACTAGTATGTCGCAGGGACTTACCCCCAATCCAACCCTTGATGCCGAGTGTCAAACAGGGAGACATTGGGTCCCATATTTACAGTCTTTGGTATGACCCGGTCGGGGATTGAACCCCGAGCTCCCAGTCTCAGGGCGGACACTCTAACCACAAGGCCACTGTGCCTATGAGGCATGCCCAAATGTCTGGCATTGGGTCCTATGTGGAGCCACATTTATTCATGCAGTCAAAAAACACAATTCCCCTTTCGCAAATACCAATCACAAACATACTTTATCTCGTGTACTTGGCCTTGCTTGAGAAACAGGAGATAAACAGGAGACATATGGGCCACATTATAAGGCTACTTACTTACATTCTGTACTTACTTGGCCTTGCTGGTACAGAAGATAGCTGAGGACAATGTGGGTTTGCACAGGAATCGGAGGTTGTAGATAGATAGATAGATAGATAGATAGATAGATAGATAGATAGATAGATAGATAGATAGATAGATACCGGTAGATAGATAGATAGAGTGTAACACAAACACACTGTTGTGTGTTTGTGTTACACAGCTGGGAGAAGCCCAGAGCAAGACGACACAGTGAGACATGCAGCAAGTCCAAAAAAATGAAGAGATTAAAGCACTCCTTGGGCAATATGCTCACTGACTTTATTTTTTTTATTTTTTTTTAGCTCTTTTGTTTCAGAGTAGCCTATGTCTGATGGCAATTCAACAAGACATTGTTCTAGTAGTGAGCCATGAGTCTGTGTTTTTTTTGGTTCATACCCTTAAAATCCATCCAGGTCTGGGTCAAAATGTAAACAAAAGTGCTTCTTCAACGTTCAAGTGGAGCATCCGCTTCAGAGATGAGGTGCGCAACATTTTAAAGTTTGATTTAAATCTGGAAAAACTTAAATCTTTTTTTTAAAGAAAAAGTAGTCAGTCACACATACAGTACTGTATACACTTGAAAACATTAATAAAGAGATAGCAGCCTGATGAAGAAAAACATACACTTAATACACTGAAAGTCAGCATCAGACTTTGGCTCTTTTTTCCCCCCCGAGGGCATAAAACTCAACACTGAAACGTCAACAGCTTTCTTTCTTGTGACATTCAAAATGAAGATGGGAGCTGTCACAAGATACTGTAGAAGAAGAAAAAAATACACAAAACATTTTTTTTTCCTCGTTCCGTCTATTTACATGATTCTGTGAGGACCAATTTTTCCAGAACGTTTGTGGCCGTTAACAAACTGCTTCGAAAGCTTCAAACTTTCTGCTGTCACACATGGATGAAAGCCTTGCAGGCAAAAAGTCTCTTAAAGTGAGATTTCTTTTTTCTTTTTTTTCACACAGCCTATCCTTGTTGACATGCTGTCTAAATAAAAGCCTCGTTGTGTTTTGATAAAAGAAGAGGTGGCTCACATTTCATTCAACATGCTCCCAGAACACAATGGGCCAACAAAATGGGCTTAACGTCCTCTTAATGCAGGAAAACGCCCATCTCACTCATTCACACGTTTTCTCTTTCTTTCCAGAGACATTATGCAAATCTTCAATTACAAACACTGTATGGCAAAACCAGACCCAGAGCAGTACACTTTTGAATATTCAAGTAAAAATGTACAAAGAGCCACATACAGCAGTACAGCACAGTCAAGCCCCCACGGACTGCAATTGAAAAAGAAAGGCCAACATTTAACAAAGGAGATGAATGCATTTGCAGCATTAACCTACAGTGGTGGTGTTTTTGAGTTGATAATGTTCTTTGATCGATGGACGATGAATTCAGTCATTTAAAAGAAAACAAAAAGAAACGCGTCCATTCTTCTGATGCCAGATGCATTTTGCAGAATATCGGCAGGAACATTTTCTTAACAGGACGAGATCCCATCTCCCGTCTTTCAGTATCGATCAAAATCCCCACGGTAGCTCTTGCACTGTGGACATTTTGAACCCCGCGTTTGTGTGATGATGAATGACTTGTGCTCCCACTGTGTAAGCAATGGTTATAGTAGTAAGTATTCAAGTCAAATGCGTTTCCACAGTTTCCTTTGGAGGACAGCGTCATGCAAACCTTAACAGGGAAAAACAGGGGCGTGTCCAGCAATAGGCAACCTAGGCGGCTGTCTGAGGGGGCCACCTGCAGGAGAGGAGGCGCCAATCGGGCGAGCTTTAAAAATATAAATATTTTGGGGGCAATTTAATCTATGATGCATTCATAACGATTATAAAAATGAAAATTAAACAAGGAACACACGTCGACTCCCCGTTGTAGACGGCCAGAAATGCCACTGAGGGCAACGACAAAAGGAAAACAAATCCACACCATCTGTCCACAATAGTGTGATAAGCAGTTTGTCTATTATAAAGCAAGTTCTTTGCTTTATAGAAAAACAAAAATGGATTCCGTCAAAGCTTTGAAGTCCAGCCTTTGTGTTTGAATCAGGCTGTAAAAACTATTGTCTGGAGTATATGCTGTTCTTTGTTTCTGGGATGGTGGAACATGTTCTCCGAGATGTATTTATACAGAGGTGTGGCCAGCAACGATGCAACAGCTGATACAACACCTTCCACGTGGCCTTCAAGACCGGGCATCGACTCCAAAAAAAAAACTGCTACCGCTTTGGCCTTTGCTACGGCGTACCTTCTTGCCGTTAATATCAATGGAGAACCAAAAAAAAAAGAAGAAGTAAACGAATGAAACAATTTCTGAGAGTTTTGTGGGGAGATGTGGGCAGAGATAGGGCGAGGAGATTATGTGGAGGTGATGACACCTTTGACCGGTGTCATCGGTTCTCTGTTGAGGTACGTGGCCCAGTACACGAGGTTGAAGGTGCCGAACAGGACGGGAAACACTATCCGGGACATCTTGTCGATCTTGCTGACGCTGTTGTAGGTCTTCTTGGGGTCCAGGACCCTGGTCTCTGTGCCGCCGCGGAGCTGCACGGAGGTGGCGTTGGAGATGGTGGAGATGGACATGGACAGGTCCTTGCTGAGGTTGGGGGAGTAGTTGCAGCCCACCGAGGAGATGTTGTTGGACTTCTTGGACAGCACCATGGGGTCGCGCTTCTGCAGGCAGAACACATTTGTAGGTTAACTAACCTGAGCTCGATTCTACAAAATGTCTTCTAAATCCTACCAGTTTTCTGAAAAACCTATGATTCTATGTCACTGGTGCTCAACCTTTTTCATGTCAAGGACCCCCAGAATTAACTCTATTGGGCCTCGGACCCCCATCTGAAAATATGTCATTCCAGGGAAGCCCCAGAAGCAAAAAAGTTAAAAACGCTCTGAAAGAATATATATTCAAAGATCTGCGCCACATTTTAATTTTGATTAGAAAACATACATTAACCACCCATTTGAAAATAGCCGATCTACAAGCTTGAGCTTGTAGATCTGCTATTTTCAATAGATTTTGTACACATTTTGAACTTACTTTTAGTACTTTAAGTACAATTTGATGCCGATACTTTTGTACTTTTACTTAAGTACATTTTCAATTCCGTACTTTTACTTGTAACGAAGTAGTTCTAAATTGCAGTATTGGTACAGCCGAGTACTTTTTCCACGACTGGATAGTGGCCAACCAGGAAGTAAAGGTTCTAGTTCAAGGTACAAGAGCATAATATTTATATTTTATTTGTCACATTCACAGATTTGACCGCAGTGACATGTCTGGAGCAAACCTTTCCGTTTTAGGATGTAAGATGGTGGGTCTGACCACGTGAGACTACTCCTACACAGGTAAAACCTTGTTCTCACCTTGACAATTGAAATCATTTACACATGGTGTGTTTCAGCAGAGTAAAGGCCATCTATTTGTAAAGTTCCAGTCAACAACATCGGCTAACACAAACCAAAGGATGTGTGTGGATGTTTCCCGTTGCTGTCGGGAGGAAACCTCATAACTACATTTTTGAGGTTTTTGAGGGTTTTGTTTGGCATAAATCAGTGCTATTGAACACCCTTTACGTCCGTGTGTCGTTTTGAAAATATTGAGCCAATGGAAAGTAGTAAAAAGTGCTTTGGACAAAACCTCTTAACTCCATTTGACCCTCAATATGTCTGCTAAAGCAACTAACTCCACCACCTCTCCCCCTCTCATGGAAGAAATTGACAATATATAAAGTTACAACACCAACTTTGATGAGGCTGTATTGCTTTGTTTTAAAAATATAAGGTTTTCCTAATTTCCTGAAAAATGTATATTTTTCATTTCCTGAAAAATGAACATTTTGGAGTTATGAGGTTTCCTCCCGACAGCAGAGAATCGCTTTTTTGAAATACCATTCCGCTGCATATACGCAACAGTAGGCCGTTTTAGAGGAATATGGTGCATTCAAGTCTTTATTGATTGCGTCGACTCAGACTCTCGATGGATCCATACATGTTGAAAGAGAGAGAATAGGTCACATCACTCACATGTGATACTGAGTGTGTTTGTCTGGACACGTAGCACCAGCATTCATAATGAAAATGAATGCACCATATTATTGTTGAAACAGTCCACCGAAATGGGAAAAAAAGAACAAGAGAGACTTCTTTGAAAGACATTGGCAGATAGTGTAAATATTGCAAAAGGACCGTCAATTCAATTGTACAC
Source organism: Protomyctophum bolini (assembly GCF_963924005.1). Taxonomy (NCBI): domain Eukaryota; kingdom Metazoa; phylum Chordata; class Actinopteri; order Myctophiformes; family Myctophidae; genus Protomyctophum; species Protomyctophum bolini. The sequence continues at coordinate 11,796,972 of NC_137885.1, read as the reverse complement.
AGGCAAACAAATGAAATAAAAAAGTAACCATTCTCTTGGCTTCCAAAGAAAATGTGTCTGTGGTCCAACACAACGTAAAGAGAACTAAATAACTACCAGAGGAGTATAGCAGAAGGAAGCATGAAGGAATAAGGTTTCATTCAAAAATGAATTTCTTCTTTTTGTCAGGTGAAACCTGACTTATGAACGCTCATGAAATGTACGTGTCCTCTCCGCCACTTATCCTCCTTCAGTCGGCTGATCATCATCATCGTCATGCTGCCTACGCCAATGGGAGTCTGACCCCATACCCTCAAACGCCACTTAATTGCCAATGGAGGTCTGACCCCATACTCCAGAAATTCCGCCAGCCAATCGCGTAGTGTGATTGCCTGCCTCCTAAGCTATCACGACCTTAGGGTATATATTAATAGAGACGGCACCGGATTTCTCCTCCCATCCACTTGCATTAAGTTTCTCAAAAATGCATGAGGCGATTTCACTCCTCCTTCCGGGTAGGAACAGAGTGCATTCTGGTATGGATTGGACCCAAACACATGAACGTGCTGCCACTGACTATCAATGCACACGTTCACGTGCGTTCACAGTGTCATCATGAACGTGCACAATGATAGATCAACGGACCAGCTTGTTCATGTGTTTGGGTCCAAACTGCAATACCAAATTCGGCCACTATGTCCATTTCGCCTCAGGGTTTCCTCCGGGTGCCGTTTCTATTCATATTTACTCTAAGATCACGACCCACTGCCAGCCAGCCACTGTACGACCGCAGCTCCAAGCGACAACAACAGTGACAGTTGCCGTGGGCTCGAATTGTGTGAGAGAGAGGATAGTTGTTTAGAGTTTACACTAGATGAAGTAGGAATGCTAAAGTTTAAGTACAGAAACAATCTAATTCATTAGTAAACAATATCCTGAATTGGTCTTCACATTCTCAAGTTTTCATCATTATCTAGCTGACCATTTCAAATGTGCACAAAATAATTTGATCACTTTGGAAATGAACTATAACATCTGTGGGTTTGACATACTACACTGATGAAGACAGCATAACGATGAAGACATTGATGAAGAATTTCCGCTGCGGCGAGTTGGAAAACTGCCGAGTTCTCCGGATACCCGGGGGAGAGCACGAGAATTAGTCACTCGACAGACAGAAACATACACGTACTAATAATAAATAATAATATGGGAGGACAGCGCGGAACTCTATATTAATAATAATATAGGGGGGAAAAAAGACAAAAAGGGAGACAACGGAGACCTGATAAATGTCACTATGTGATCATTTCTTGTTTATCTAAAGTAGCCAATTATATTTCCCCCCCTTTTCTCCCAATTTTAGTCATTATGCCAATTCATCCCTCCCACTGCTTACCACTGCTGTCGTTACCTGCTGATGATTCGTTCAAATGATTCATTCACGTTCAACGTTCAGTTAGTGCTTCCGGTCCCGGCGGAGAGCATCTATTGCATGCAGGAGCGCTGCTATTGCATGCAACTGTGTCCATCCGATCCCACTGGCATGATTGCACAGAAACACTGCACTGTCAATCACAATCTAATTGGGGGGGGGGGGGGGGGCATGAACGAAAGCGTGAACGCAACAGTTGCAAGAAGTGAACGTGGACCCTTCCTCACCCCAGGAGTCAGCCCAGCTCTTGATCCAGTCATATCAAATCTTGACTATTGTAACTATCTCCTTACTGGCCTACCGGCGTACGCATTTAAGCCTCTCCTGCGCGCTCAGATCTCCTGCGCGCTCAGATCTCAGATCAGCCAACGAAGGGAAGCTAGAAGAACATTCACCAATAAACGCTCCACACGTCTTCTCCCTTCTGGCTCCAAAACTATAGAACGCACTTCCCATTGCAATCAGAACTTCAGACTCACATTCCATCCAGACATACCACTCTATAGTATATACGCATAGTTTCATTATAGCCTATAGATATTCCACTGTTAGACGGATGTTAGGTTCATAGCTTATATGATTCTTGATGACTATTGTTTATGTATTATTTTTATGTATTTGATGTATTACCATGTGCTGTTCTTGCTTACTGTAAAGCGCTCTGGATTAAGAGCGTCTGCTAAATGCCCTAAATTGTAAATTGAGGAGGAGGAGGAGAAAAAATGTTGGTGCCAGGATAACATTAACATTAATCCTGTGTGGAGGAAAGGAGTCAGTGTGTCTAGAAAGAGGTCAAGCAGAAGAAGTGATTTTAGGACAGGTCATCTGTCCTCCGCATGCATAAAGCAAAGGCAGAGAAAGCAGCATCACTGGAGCAAGCTGCTGCAAAGCACAAGAGCAGGAACAGGAGCCAAACTATGCAACTCAACATGAATGAGCAAAGTGGAGATACACAAATAGCGGCTGGTCGGCTGGTGCCGCAGGACCTTCTGTGAAGGCACAGATGTGAGCAAATTCAACCCAAAGGCAAATGGAAGTTGTGCTAAAAAAAATTGTGGTCATGAGCCATGCCATTACAACCTTCTCTTATGGGGGGCCCTTTACCACATCACATGTGAGACATACAGCCATATTTAATGTATTTCCTTTATTAGGAAAATACAAGCTTGTCACATTTGTATTTTCTCGAACAATACACCAGGGGGCAGCTCAGGGAGCTGGTGTGAAGCTGCCATCTCAATGACAACACAACACAGACATCAAAGAGCAAAACCGTATGAAAGCAGGGGCAGGTTTATGCCGGTCGTGCAAATACTCCCCCAGCCGGTCGTCAATCTTTTGGAATTGGTGTTTTCTCTATTTGTACTAGTGTACATCGAAAAAAGTACATCGAAGTAGGTCATTCATTTACTAAAAAAATATGGTTTCTGTCTGACAGCAACAAATGAGCGACCAGTCACGCTACAAACATGCTAAACCATGATTATTCACAATGCTGTGAAAATACTACACAGTTTCACAGACTGCTTTTTTATTTAATTATTTTTTTGCTGGTTTGTGTGAAATTGTTATTGTTAATAATGTAAAATCAGTCTGTATAACACCAAATTGGAGCATTGGTTCGCCCAGGGTGCCTGACAAGCTAGGAAAGAACACGTTTGTTAATTAATGAGCACAGAATAGCAACAGCTTGTGGACCAAAGCATTTGGATGGCCTGGTGTTTAAAGGCCCAGGATGTTCTGGCACTTCTGGGGAAATCCCGCTATGCCAGAGGTACTGTACTGTACAAAACATGGAGGACATATGAGGCCATATTAAGCCGCAGGAGAGATGAAGATCTGCAGTTTGCCAGATGCAAGAATGAGCCACGTTCCTAGATACGGTAATATAATTCTGCCTTCATTGGGAAGAGTAAAATCCATTATTCAGGTTTTCAAAACCGAATAAAGTATATTTCTCAAGGGGAGAAAACTGAAACCCCGGGAGTAATTGGAATCATTTTTTTTTATAGATTGACCATTTCGTCAAAACAAATAAAAACTTGACTAAAATGTTAGGGAGGGAATTTGGTTGCACGCGGGTGTTGTGCTGTGAAAATAGCATTTTCAGCACGCAACCAAGTGTAAAATCTGCCATCACCAAACGTCGCACACTCTCTGCCGATTTTCTGATCGTCTTCACCTTTGTTAAATTGACACACACACGTACGTACACACACGCACACACTCCTCTCTCTCTCTGTCGCTCTAATTAATTAGTCTCATGTCTCATAGGTGGGTTCCAGTCTAGTGTGGGAGTAGGGCATTCACTTCTAGTCATTTTTACATAATGTTATTAAAAAGAAAAGAAAAAAACTGACTATAACTATAATCTACCTGATCTTGAGGCCTACAATTTTTTTTTTCTTAGTCAACTAGTACCAACAAGGTCGACTAGTCGACTTTACATGCAGCGCCAACACAAACGAGAGCGATTGTTGTTGTTGTTCACCTTGGGGTGCTGCGCCTCCATGGCCTTCTTCCCTGTCCCAGGCCCAGCTCCTCTTACCTTGGGGTGCTGCGCCTCCATGGCCTTCTTCCCGTCCCAGGCCCAGCTCCTCTTGGTGAAGTAGTTGACGGTGGCGAACTCGATGAGCGCCGAGAAGACAAAGGCGTAGCAGACGGCGATGAACCAGTCCATGGCCGTGGCGTACGCCACCTTGGGGAGGGAGTTCCTGGCGCTGATGCTCAGTGTGGTCATGGTGAGCACGGTGGTCACGCCTGTTGGTCAGGCACGTGCAGAGAGCGTTAAGAGAGGACAAGGGCTGAAATCCCATAAGATGTCCAATAGCTGCAGCATCAAATAAATACATTGATAGATTAGAACAGATGTGTGATCCACACTCCAAATAGCGAGGCTGAGGACGATTCTGTGTTTCCACTAATTGAATAAAACTAATTAAAATCCTTGAAATGGGAAGCTATAATGTCTGCTGTTAGTTTTCCCATTAACCACTTAAATCCTATTATACTTCATTGACTAAGGCCCCCTAGGGGCCTTATTTGATCCCTCAAAAGCCAATTCTCTATGTCGAAATTAGGCTTTTCCCGCCCAAAGATTTGTCTATTATGACCAGAATAGAATATGTAACTTTTCTCTTCTGCTCCGGATTTGAACCTGGTTTCCTGCACAAGTGTTGACATTTTTACCATTGAGCTAATAGCGCAAGTGTTGACATTTTTACCATTGAGCTAATAGAGCCTGCCTGCTTGCTCAGGGGATACATTTAACCTTGAACATCAGGTCAAAATTATCGTCAGATCCTGTGTCTATAGTGAGACTTGACCTTTGACACAATCACCCCAAAGTAAAGTAAAAAGAATACCTTAAAAATGTAGATAGTACCGTACTTGTCTTTAACTGTACTTAGCAGGGCTGTACGATATGGACAAAATGTAATTTTTTACAAAAGGTATTTATGCCACATATTGCCATATCGATACGATATACAATATTACCATTACAATGTCATGTTCTATATTTTAAGTGGTGCAAACATTATTCTATAAATATTGTGCATGGTTCATACCTCGACAACGATACTATAACATATTGTGCAGCCATTAGTTACTTTACACTCACCGAAGACGGTCCTGGCGGGAACAGACTCTCTGTTGAGCCAGAAGGACACCTGGGACAGGATGACGGTCATGAAACATGGCATGTACGTCTGGATGACAAAGTAGCCAATCTTCCTCTTCAGGTAGAAGTGGCACATCATCACCGTGTACTGACCTGCATGTCGACACACACACACACACACACACACACACACACACACACACACACACACACACACACACACACACACACACACACACACACACACACACACACACACACACACACACACACACACACACACACACACACACACACACACACACACACACACACGCTTGAGCGCTTGAAGGACAAGGAAGACTTGCCACTATAGGCTGGCTTTGACCAGAGTAATATAGTTAAGAGAGTGGCGACACTATAGCGTTGACTCCCATTGTAACAATGGAATGCGGAATTGCTCATTCTATCCCAATGGGGATAGTTCCAGCCATAGGAGCAATGTTTGGAACTATCTATAGCCCATAGGCGCCCTCTTTGCGGCGAGATCAAAGCGTGTCGCTACTCTCCTACTCTACACTCTGGCTTTGACATGAAGAAGTCATGACAGAAGGTTTAGTTAAAAAGGCTAAAGCTCTAAATTCCGATTGAAATCATTGCCATAGACTAGACTATAGTGTTTGTACAGTAACATGGGGCTCCCTGTCTCTCCAGCTCTTTAATAAACAGAACAACAAATAAACAAGTCGCTGAACGAATGAACGCTTCCCTGCAGACAAGAGAAAGTATATATTAACTGGAAGGCCGTGGCGTGAGAATGATGCACCCTCCCTGCAGCGCGGCCATCTAAAATCAGATGAATCTGCCAAGAGAATGAAATAATGCATACAGGAACTGAATTTGTGGTTTATATTATTCACGAATGCTAGGTAGCAGCAATTGCTATCCCCTGGGAAGCCTAAATTACACCCCTGGCTAGACAGATGGACGACGGAGAGGACTCAGTTGCACGCTGCTTAGACTAAATCGACTGAACCCACATTGCCCGCAATTGGTTTAGTATTACAGTCACTGGCTATAGCATGTACTGTTTGTCATTATTTATTTTCCTTTCTGTCCTTTCTTTTTAACAAGGCATATGCCTAGAATGGACTTATTGATGCCTTGTGTATATTTGTAAACTTGAAACCGACCCCTTTCCCCAATAGGGAATGCCATGGGAATATTACGGCGCACTGTGAGGGCATATCTGCTCTACACCTGAAAAGTAACTAAGTTTTTACTTTAGCAGAGTATTTCCAATGTTCAATACTTACTCCACTACATCTCTGAATACATCTACAAATATTACACTACAAATATTTGAAAACTATAGTTACTTTTTCGATTTAGATTTTTGTTACTAAACATACCTTAACCACTTAATAATGGACCACATCACCACTTTTTCAACCTATCTTAATATAATAGGTCCGCACTAATAATCATGATAAAATGGCACAATTTATTTCTGTCTCATAGGAGGGCTGTGGGAAGTTCAGAAACCCGTCCACCAGTGACATCATCGATGGGGAATCCAAGCTAATAGAAACAGCAGGCTTTCTATTCCTGCATACGTAGTTGCAATGCAAAAATGGAAGCCATCGTTCTCACGATAATAAAAATCTAAACATTTTTGTAAAAACATCTGTGTAAAAACACAGACAAAAAAGACAAAATTGTTAGTGAGGAGTCGGACCTATTGTAAAAAGTGGTGAAGTGGTCCTTTAAGCTCTAGGCTACCTATTTGAAAGCAGCTGATTAATGGCATCACGATGCTTGTAGATCTGTAATTTTCTCAAGTAAAAAATGTGAGTCCCACTGCTAGCTTCTGCACACCGCTTTCTCAAATAGAAACAAGTTGAAAAACAAAAGAAAAGAAGGCTGAACCCACCAAGGACAGACATCACAAGAGTGATTTTTACAAACAAGTGTGTGTGACATTATTAACTTAAGGAAAATAGATGTTAATCTTCGTATTTGACGTGGGGAAAAAGGTGAGCGTGGAAGGTTAATTATTCAATGTCTCGCATTTGACAACGTTTAATCCATGGCCACGTCAAAAGATTGAGAGAGAGAGAGAGAGAATCTCTTTAACCAACTGAATATTGCATTTGAGGCTTTAATAAAGCCTTTATCCACAGTTGTTTCCCACACCACAGTGCAGCAAAATCCCTGAGTGTGAGTTTAACTCTGAGGGCGCAGAAATGAACGCACACACACACACACACACACACACACACACACACACACACACACACACACACACACACACACACACACACACACACACACACACACACACACACACACACACACACTCACACGTTTCACAAATGCCTTTTTCTTTTCTCATTTTGAACCCTAAAGCTGAAAAAAGTAGAGTCGCGCGGTGACGTGACCTTGCAGATCTGTGTTTTTAGCTAAAAGCTTTGCTTCTGGGGGCGGGTCCATGGAACCACATATTTTCAGATGGGGCTCGGTGGCCTATTACATATAATTCTGGGGGTTCTTGACATGAAATAGCGTGAGAACCACTGACATAGAAACATGTCATGATTTAGAAGACATTTTTAGAATCTGGTCTCAGGTCTAAATGGGTGTCGAAGTTTCCTTGAGAAAGACACTGAACCCCTAATTGCTCCTGATGTGCTGGTTGGTGCCTTTGCATGGTTTCCGCCACCATCGGTGTATGAATGTGTGTGTGTGTGTGTGTGTGTGTGAATGGGTGAATGTAATGCACAATCTATGTAAAGCGCCTTGGATAAAGGCGCTATATAAATACACCATTTATCGTAAACCAAAACACTACTTTTTCTTTTTAACCATAAAACAACCACGCTCTCTTGTGAGAGAAATGGTTCTCTCGTGATGTCTTATTTCTGAAAACAATTGTGGGAACCTTTGGCCCTCACAATTGTAGTAATAAAAGTACCCACGCACGCACGCACGCACGCACAGTAATACACAAGGCTTTCGCAGGGCAAAATCGGATTTTTGAGCCTCCCTAATCCCTGGTTACAATCTGCGTCCTGCCATCAGAGAGAGAGAGAGAGAGAGAGAGAGAGGAGAGAGAGAGAGAGAGAGAGAGGGAGAGAGAGAGAGAGAGAGAGAGAGAGAGAGAGAGAGAGAGAGAGAGAGAGAAGAGGGGGGAGGAGGAAGGAGGAGAGGGGCTGTCCTGGGAAGTGCTGAGCCCTGCCCACTCTGGACCTCCCAATCCCATCACACACGCACACGCGCACACACACACACACACACACACACACACACACACACACACACACACACACACACACACACACAGAGAGCATGATCTCTGCTGCTGACTCCGACACACTCGCCAACTCCCACGCATAGTACTCTTCAGCACACACACACACACACACACACACACACGCACACGCACACGCACACGCACACGCACACTCTCTAAGAGCCGCGACGCTATAGCTGAGAGGGACACTCATACTACCGCTAATCACAGTGTGAACTGTGAGCGGGGCTGAAGCGTGCTGTGGACACTTCATTTACTTCTTTCCTTATTTTTCCATTGCTGACATTTGTTTTCCTTTTTTTGTCTATACTCTTCACACACAGCGACTGTGTGTATATTCATTCCTCCACTCACTGTCCGTCTCTGTGGACACGGAGACAGTGGTGGCTTCATGACGCCGGCGGCGTCGCGGTCACTGTGACCGGGAACCTGGGAACACAAACGGCTGCGTCGCGGTCACTGTGACCGGGAACCGGGGAACACAAACGGCTGCGTCGCGGTCACTGTGACCGGGAACCGGGGAACACAAACGGCTGCGACCGAACCTCAGGACGGCGTACGGGGGCTTGTATCCCACCACTCACCCCCCTCCCTCCCTCCCTCCCTTGCCCCAACCCCGCACCCCCCCTCACCCCTACGTCTACAACAACGCCAGGACACCGCCGTCGGTCCATCCGCGTCGTGTCCCGTTTGTTCTCGCTCGTCGTCCCATGTCTTGCGACGGGGAGTGGCAGCGCCGTGGCAACGCCATGTCTGGCACGGGACGCCCCCACCACCGCCACCACCGCCACCAGCGCCCCTCGTCACCGCTGTCAGGCCCCGTCACGCCCCCATGACTCCCCGTCACCTGCTGCCGCCGCTGCCGCAACGCCTCTCGCCGGTAACAGCCCCTGACCCGGGAGGGAAGAAGAAGAAGAAGACGAAGACGAAGAACCCAGGGAGATCGTCGTTTTTTGGCCCTCCAATCCGGACAGGATTGGAGGAGGAGGAGGAGGAGGAGGAGGAGGAGGAGGAGGAGGAGTGGGAATGAGGAGGAACAACAACATGGTCCTCTGGTGGATGGTACTGGTACTGCTGCTCTCCTCTGTCGCGGTGCACGCCGAGCTCCCGTTCGTCTCCGACAACAACGCCGCCATGCTGGTGGACTGGTGAGTACCCGGAAGACTGCCGGAAGTATAATTAATAACTCAATGGCTCGAGCGAGCGGAAGTATTAGCCTAGCCTAGCCTATAGCCCCCGCAGACCTCAAATTTGAGGTCCGGGGCTTACGCACGTGACGTCATGAACGTCCGTGTCCACCTCCATCAAAGTGCTGCAATTCCACATTTCGCCAGTAGGTAGTTGGAAGCTTTAACGTTGGATAGCCTTACTGGGGGCTTGGTAGGGGGAGGGAAGTCACTTTTACGGTTGGGGCGGGGCGGGGGCGCGCGGGGGGGGGGGGGGGGTGTCGGACCCTTGCTCTGGTCTACGATAAGTGCAGTAACTGACAGTTTATTTTTGCACACGTCGGCTCCCAACAGTTCAAATTGGCGCCTTTGTGATTTTGGTGGGATAAACAGATATACAATTAGCGTACTATCACTTATAGGCCGATAACTCATGTATCAGTAACTTTTCAAATTAATATTATTATTATTTTCATAGTTACTTCACTTTGTCTTTCGTTAAATGTGTCGCGGTCCGTTTTCTTTGCATGGCCGTTCCCCCGCTATACCTTTGTATAGGCTATACTGTATGTTGAGTCACTTACTGTACGTTCCAGTGCAAAGTCATGTCCTTAAACAGTGTAAAGCCTTTAAAGAAAAGAAGACCTCAGTACTAATCTATTACTTCATTTAGCCCGTAGGGAAATGCTTCTTCTAAGATTAGGGCATGCTAATTAAAGAGAGCTGCAAGTCAGGCCTCCATCCGTTCATTCCAGACATTCAGCTCTTTTCCCTTTTTTTTTGGTTTGTTGCCAGGTCTCTCTTGAAGAGATCCTTGATACCTGATGAAATGATCACATTCATTGATCCGTCCATCCATCCATCCATCCACCCATCTAACCAAAAGTTGTCAAAATCTTTGCCTGTACAGTACAATACATGGCCCAAAAGGTTTACCTTTGTGCCAAGGTGTAGGGTGGGGGTTCCCCCTCCATTAGCTCTGGTCCATAGCTCTAATGCGTTGCATTTAGAGTTATGTTACTCTCCACCTCCGCCACTCGCATGAATGCAGACCAGCCTCTCGTAAAAATAACGTTTTTTGCTACTCACCAAAACAAAGGCGGGTTGTGTCATTAGAAAGCCTTCTTTCCATAGTGCGAGCACTCGGAGCCCCCCACCACACGTATAAACGGTACTTTTTGGCCAGAAAGGGATTGTTTTTCAGGAAAAATATTCTCTATGAGCCAATTATCTGGGCAATATCGGTAGAAGGCGCAGTGGAGTAACTATAAAAGTATTTTTTTTCCCGGTGGATACAAAATCCCCTTTTGGCCAAAAAGTACCGTTTATACGTGTGGTGGGGGGGGGGGGGGGGGGGGGGGGGCTCAGAGTGTTCCCTCTAAGGAAAGTAGACTTTCTAATGACACAACCCGCCTTTGTTTTGGTGAGTATCAAAAAAGTTATTTTTATTTACGCTAAAGACGAGAGGCTGGTCTGCATTCATGCGCGTGGTGGAAGTCGAGAGTAGCATAGCTCTAAATGCAATGCATTAGAGCTATGGTCCGCTCACTGGGTGAAAAAATGGGTTGCAAAATTGTGGGATCAAAAATATTAGAAAAAAAAAAGCTCAAAAAAGACAAAAAGCTCAAAATAGAAAATCAACAAATCTAATTTAGTCTTCAGTGTTTGACACAAAATCAGCTACGTTTGTTTCTATGGTTTGGATGCTATTTTTGACTATGAATGATGAACCAAGGGTTAAATTTGTAAAAAAAAAAAGAAAAAAAGAAACTAATAGAATACGCACATCACTTGGTAGAGGTGCTGGGTTCAAAAGTAGCATCAGAAAAAGAGAAAAGAACCCGCACACTCATCTGCTCCAAAAGCTATACTTTATTGACAACTTTATATAACTCAATTTGTTAAAAAACATAACCCCAGTTAAATTGCAACTGACGGTCTTTCTATAAAACAGCGGTTTCATTTCCACGACCCACATAACTCTCAGAGTTACATATCTATTAACCCATTTAGACCTGGGAACTGATTCTACTAAATGTCTTCTATAGATCGTGACAGTTTCCAGGCGTGGCACTCGAGCTTGCAGCTCTGCTATTTTTCAATAGCCAAAGTATAACATAAGGCTTAAAAAAAAACCAAAAGGGGTTCCATTCCTGCAGGGTTAAGGGTTTTGCTTTAGCTATCGAAAAATAGCAGATCTACAAGCTCATAGCGACCTACAAGCTTGTAGGTCTGCTATTTCTTTATTGAAATGCATCAAAACAAACGGGTGTCAATATTAAATCGTCTCCAAATTTAAGAACTAAATACACTTTGAACGCATTTCCACCCGACAGTGAGGATATATAACGACACACATTCATTAGTCCAGTGTTCAAATGCTTTTAAAAGGGAGACAGTTGATCTCACCTCTATAGGCAATTGTTTTCTACCGTGCTGGCATTAGTGTTGACGCATACGTTGCTTAGCTGTTATTGTCACCGTGATGCCTCTGCTCAGGGACAGTGTTGGGCTCATTACTCACGAACAAAAAGGAGTCATTTCACTTTTTATTTCATTTCATTTGTGACACATTTGGGACACATTTTGAAAACTATTGAATAAATCATCACTTGTTTCTCTTTCTCTCTCTCTCGTTTCAAACGGACTTTTGGGGCTTGTTTTTCCTTGTAAAGTCTCTTTTAAATATTGCCCTGCGTTCTTTGAGGGCTTGTTTCTTGAGGTGTATAGATTAGTGTTTCCTAATCTTGTTTAAACCATGGTTCTCAAACGTTTTCATGTCAAGTACGTCTATGCATTTCCCCACCGAGCCCAGACTGCAACTGCCCTGATTCTCCCCGCATCGGTGTCAGACTCTGATATCGGTGCCGAGTCAACACAGCAGGGCCACCGCTGGGTGCAAACACCGGCTCGCTATCGGCCCTTAATTGCTTCGGGTTGCACGGAGGTCTCTGCCTGCCGTGTGATGTATAGAAAGTCATCGCAATCCTAAAATGTAGCGAGAAAGTGTTTCACGTTGCATTGCAAGATCTGCACAGTCTCTCCAGTTCTGCACTTTGCACTATAAGCTCTGCTCCTTTGTGTGTCTCTCATGCACGCGCACGTGCATGCGCACACGCACACGCACACACACACGCACAAGCAATGGGTGAGGGATATGTTTCTGTCGCCAATCGTCGATTTGTTGGTCGGAAATGACTGAGCTCCACAAGCAGTCACAAATGCATTGAGAATTGCCACTTCAACAAAGGATCTAGTTCGTTTTGCACAGTTGAGACTTATTATTGTGGTTAATCAGCGCGAGAGCAGAGCAGACAGAGCGCATCTGACAGATGGAGTCATAATGACCAGTGCAGGCTGCTGCGTGCGCCAGTGAAAGCGCATGTTAGAAAAGGTGTCGGGCTTCGGACCGGGTTCGGGCTGTAGAACTGCAGTATATTTCGGGCCTGTGCAGATGAAATAAACGCTTAAACATGTAGCTAGGTTGTAATGTTAGAGACCACAGAAGTGAACCTTTCAAGCGTGTTTTCTCAACTCGCTGTTTTCTGCAAGACATTACTCTATAAGCCACATCTCCAAAAAACTGGTGGGTCAAACTGAACAACCAATTATGTCAATTTGAAGCTATGATTCCCTGCTTTCATAAGACAATCACAGTGTCACAGTGCAGCACCACACGGTGATGATAATTCAGATTATTTGATTCAAGAGTCAAAACATTCCCGTCTGCACCTACAGTATGAACGGAACATTCATAGGATGCTTATTCTCTATATTCTATATCTAGGATTGTAATCAAAGTAAAGACACCTTGTAAAAGATGCCCTCTGGCTCGCTTTCTCTTGATAACACCAGCTACCATTATCTGTTCATTGGCAGGGATTCAGAGTTTTGCCCTTGTATTACTTTCACTTTACTGACTTATAGGGGTCATCATACTTAGCGCCCCAGCCTGTGTCCTCCGTGAGGAGAAAGCCCAACAAACCTCGGTGAGGCCTTTAGGAGGGCCATTAGAATCCACCACTCCTGAATGGAGTGTCTGGTTGGCTGAGAGTCTGGTGCAACGCACAGGTCCTGGACCTGGTGAGACGTAGGAGGGGCCCGGACAGGAGCCCACAGAGCCTAGTCCTTCCACGTGCCAGAATTTGGCTCCTCCAGTCCCGGCAGAGTAGTTCCGGAGCAACGGATTGTGCTCATTCCCTGATGGACCGATCGAGGGTATAGCTACTGGGACGTAAGTCGGGATTTGATCACCCCCGGCTGGGTCGCCTGAGTGAGGGGTATGATGTTGGTAGACCCCGAAACCCCGGTGACCTCGGGAAACATTCTTAGTTATAGTCAAAAGCGGATCTCTGCCGCTGTCTAAAAGACAGTTCTGGATCATATTGTGCTTCCCGGTCATGGCTTACAGGTCTTAGCTACAGTATAGGCTACATGTATAGGATAGACTATAAACACTTAAACCCTATACTTTGATGACTAGAGTCCCCCGGAGTATCTTTTATTCTGGGAGGCTTGACCAGTTCTTCAGCAGACAATTCTTTTCAATATTTAAATGTTTTTTTTTCTCCACAGTAGTAGGCTAGAGTCTTTCTTTCACTCTTCCCCCCCAAGGTTGCAGCACCTATATACGTAGTCCTTCCATTAAAGCAGCCATGCTCCTAGAGGCTACTGTATTTTCATTGAATGTCAATGTCACATTCCCACAATATGGATGTTATGGTTCAAGTGGCTTATGTAAGTGGGAAGTCACTCTGGGGGCCTTTCACAGTTTAGCAGCCAGCCAGGGCAACTACGGGCCTATAAGACCACCGTAGCCTGGGTCAATCTCTACTGTGCATCCAGCCAGCTAACCAGTTCTAAACCAAGACAGGCAGGGCTGCTGCCTATACCACATACCAATAAGGAAACCAGTCAATCAACCCCTGAGCGCTTGAGCCAAGCAGTCAACAAGAAAGAACAGGCGGGGGAGGTGGAAGTATACCTTCGCTAAAAACGCCGGGACAGCGCTCCAGACGTCCCAAACGCTTCTCCCTTCTGGCTCCAAAACAATGGAATGCACTTCCCTTTACAATCAGAACCGCAGATTCACTCCCAACATCCTATACAGGCATATGCATAGGCTCAACTTATGTAACTCTAAATAGCATGTTGTGTAGACATAGCACTCTATAGTGTATACTTTTTACCTTAGATAGATATTCCACTGTTAGGTTCTTAAGCTTACGTAGGATTCATGATGACTTTTTTATGTTTTGATGTATTACCATGTTTTTTTGTTGTGAATCGCTCTGGATTAACGGGAACCCCTTTTGGTGTTTCAAGCATTATGTTATGCTTTAGCTATTGAGAAATGGCAGATCTAGCGGCATAGCGCGGCACCGAGTGCCGTGCTATGAGCTTGTAGATCTGCTATTTATTTTTTTTATCGTGAAAATGTAGTGCAAATCTTTGAATATATATTATCATATCATAATTATCCAGTGTCCCAGCAGCCCCCAGCCCACAGGTTGGGAATACCAGTGTTGTACAAAATAAGGACGGGGGTCCGTAGTTTTTCATAGCATTTCCGTGTGTGTGTGTGGGGGGGGGGGGATATTGCAGTTCCATTTTACATAAGGGTATTAAGCAGATGCCTTTCAGTCCATTCACTTCCCTCCCCCTCCCCTTGTATGTATGTATGTGCCGCGGCTTGGGCAATCCAATCCCTATACTCACACACACACACACACACACACACACACACACACACACACACATACACACACACACACACACACACACACACACACACACACACATACCAACACACACGCAACATGTCTGTAATGCTATACTTGTGAGGACACCAAACGTTTCAGGAACGGTGCATTTTATGAATGCCATTTTGATTTTTTTTTTTTAACTGGAAGACTATATAAGCCGGAAAATAGCAAATCTAACAAGCTTGCTCGGTGAACGACACACACGTGGGCACGGAACGAAGTGTAAATCAGACATTACGTTAATCTCTGATCCCTAAACATGACCTCTGAATGTTTAATCCTAACCACAGCCTGAACATTTTCTTAGAATTCTACAAAACAATCTCTAGAAACAACTCCTGCGCCATATCCGTTTCTCAAATTCTACTATGGGTGCCATTTGGTCCTCACAAGTATTGTAATACAAACATTACACACACACACGCGCACGCACGCACGCACACACACAGACACACGCACACGCACACGCACACACACACACACACACACTACCGACAGTCAAGTCTAGCAAGCTGGGGAGAGCCCACGAACCAACCGACCAATCCCCAGCCGACCAGTGACGTCATCTACTTATGCAAAAGCTGATGGGCAGTTGACTGAAGATTAACCCTGAGGGCTCAGCCCTGTGTGTGTATGTGTGTGTGTGTGTGTGTGTGTGTGTGTGTGTGTGTGTGTGTGTGTGTGTGTGTGTGTGCGTGTGTGTGTGTGTGTGTGCGTGCGTGTGTGCAAGTGCGTGTGTGTGTGCGCGTGTGTGTGTGTGTGCGTATGTACATGTGTGCATGCGTGCGTGCATATGCATCGCAAAATCAAGTGTCGATTTAGTTGGCCGGGGTCCCCTGGGGGTCAAAGTACCTACAACAAATCTAAAGCTCTAAAGTGTGGCGATGCGATGAAATTGTAGATCTGCTATTTTCACTATACCTTTGCATTTTGGTGGAAAATGGACAAAATGTATACTATACTGTAGCAACACATTGATATAAAAAGATAGTACTTCACTTTGAATACGTACTATTTTAACGTTCGCTCTTAAAGAATACTGTATAAATTCAAAGATGTGCTCTACATTTACACGATTTTTCAAAAATAGCAAACCTGCAAGCTCGTAGCTAGTAGCTCGTAATTGAATTGAATTGAATTGAATTGAATTGAATTGAATTGACTAGACTAGAGGATTTCACAGCACAACAGTTATTCAAAGTCCCTCCAATTGATTATGAACAATCAATAATCGATTGTTTAATTTGAACAATCCATTAATACAAAACAGTAACCCTTTTGTGGCTCCACAGATTCTTTTTTATTTTTCCCATAGAGATTTCCCGAACATATTCATATTCATTATTTTAATGGAACCAAGCCCTCCAGGCTCCTGGTGAATCCTGACCATAAAACCATGTGATTCTGTTTCAATACAAAAATGTTATAACGTATTTGTTGACATAGAAACCAATGCATTATTGGTCACTATTTTCTAACACGGAGCCTGCCAGAAGCATAGAAAGCGTAGATTAACCTTTGTCTGGCAGCCCGCCAACAGCGTAGCCTACGTTTTCTAGGATTTCTCTTTTTTAATTTTTTGATCGGATCGCATCGATAGCTGTAAATGTGTTTTAATGAGCAAGTCTGAGCGTGTTGGCAAGGGCCCTTTAGCTATTGAAGAATAGCAGATCTACAAGCTCATAGTGCGGCACAGAGTGAGCTTGTATAGGTCTGCTATTTTTGAAAAATCGTGAAAATGTGTCGCAAATCTTTGAATATATATTCTTTCAGAGCGAACGTTTTTAACTCAAATCTTTGCTTCTGGAGGGTCCCTGGAACAACATATTTTCAGATGGGGGTCGGCGGCCAAATACATATAATTCTAGGGGTCCTGAGAATGACTGACATACAGGTAGAAACATAGGGTTTTTCAGAAAACTGTCATGATTTAGAAGACATTTGTAGAATCGTCCTCAGGTTACCTGTTGATGCTCCCCTGGACAATATTAGGGCATAGCAGTAGCGGCAATATTTATTTTCTTGTTTGTTACTTGAAATGTGGTGAGTTTCCAGGTTTTCATTTGGTTTTGGCAACGGCGCGAGCTCAGAAACTATACTGCACCCCATGCGCGGATACACAGTGTTCATTTAACTTGTGCACGTGTATACTATAAGTCCATTTGTACTCTCTCAGAGTACAACTCTGGATTTTACTATGGATGTACTGTGTACGGTTGGTGACAGCTGGTGGTGTGTGAGGCCATTCACTCTTATTTTGTGCTGTAGTGTGAGATTATGAGTCCCGCACGCACGCACGCACGCTCTCTCTCTCTCTCTCTCTCTCTCTGTGTCTCTCTCTTCTGCTATCAGCATGTGTCTTTCTTAGACAAGTCGTTCTCAAAATGGGAGTCCTCGACATGAAAAGGGTTTGAGAAACGACGGTCTTCAACACACGAGGAAAGATAGCATCAGCAGTCAAATCTAGTATTTTCTTTGTTTCGAATCTATTTAACTCACTATTTTATTTTGTACCTCTGCTTGTGCTTATGTCCTCCGTCCCGGCGGTTTGCCCCACGAGGTGGTACTGGTTGAGCCTGGAGCCGTCCTCCGCTACCACCACTGACTTGGCGGCCCCCTGGGTCCACGTGTAGACCACCTCTGACACTGGGTACGCATCTGAGGGACAGAGACAGAGACACCGATGAAAAACTAAATGGAAACTACATGAAAACTAAGCTATGGTGACTAAAACTAAGCTAAATGTATTGACAAGTTCGTCAACAAATAAAAACTAGACTAAAATGTTAGGAAGTGACTAGTGGATAAGAGATCCAGTACAAGTCATTTTACAATTAGTTGCATGCTGAAAATTGCAGATCTACAAGCTCATAACGCCACATACACATGACTGTGTAAAAACAGTCATTACGACGGCATCAAGGCTAGGGTTGGGATTCGGAACCGGGTCCATTTCAGACCCGGTTCCGACATTGCGGATCCGGAGCCGGTTCCATCGTTTTTTTAATTAACGGTTCCCCAACATGTTTTCAGATGGGGGGTCGGCGGCCAATTACATATCATTTTTGGGGTTCTTTCACATGAAAATGTTTGAGAACGACCGACATAGAATTAGAAACATGAGATTTTTTTCAGAAGACATTTTGTGGAATCCGTCTCAGTTGAAATGGGTTAAGGCGTGCAACACTACAGTACAACACGTGACCAGAGCATACGATTCATTCAACAATGGGGGAGAGGGACAGCGAGCGGGTCCCTCGACCACAAGGGTGGCCTTGGCAACAGTGCCTTAATCACAGAGTATTAGTGATCTTGTTGCTCGGAGACAGTTCGGTACAGTACAGTACGTCTCCTGACCGACCGCTATAGCTTGGCTCTGCTGCCCGTGACATTTATAACATGAAAGGGAGTACCGTGCTTTCTCGTCACCCTTTAAAACAAATGTCATCACTTTCTGTTCTACGCGAGCGCGCGTGCGACGTGCGTACATGCGTGCGTGCGTGCGTGTGTGTGTGCGTGTGTGTGTGTGTGTGTGTGTGAGAGTGAGTGAGTGGAGGCTCAACAGGTATTTATCATTTACATTGGAGAGGTATTCCCCCCCCTTGCCTGGAGGGCCCAGGGCCAAATTATGGCGAGATCAGAAGAATTAAGAGGGATTTCATTAAATGCGGCGAGTTCAGTGAAATATTTGTCCGTGGCAAGTGACCCAGAACCGTGGCAACTTTCCAACAGCTCTCCGCACGCACGCGCACACGCACGGACGTGTAACAGGAGTCATATAGTGTTTATTTTATGGGTTACACATGCACGCACGGACGTGTAACAGGAGTCATATAGTGTTTATTTTATGGGTTACACGCGCACGCACGCACGCACGCACGCGGTTAACGTTAGGATACTGCAGAAACGATAAGAGGCTCATTTGAATTTCCTCCACTGTGTACGGGGGTGCGTTGCTGGCAGCTCCGGGCGGCTGTGCAGTGTGCAGTGTGTATAAAGCACACTGCAGGGGTCAGGGGTCAGCGGTAGACGGACGGCCTCAGATTAACAGGGACGGTTTACATGTCCCTCCCGCTGTGGTGATGATGATGATGATGATGATGATGACATGCAGAGCGGAGCCTTTTGTCACACATCAGCG